>NC_138190.1:90227810-90734463 GCF_964194105.1 Spermophilus citellus
TGGTGCTGAGGATTGAACCCGGGCTGCACCCATGCCAGGCGAGCGCGCTACCGCTTGAGCCACATCCCCAGCCCCAGATTCCTCTTTTTCTATCCTTCTTTTTTTTGTCAACTTTTTTGATCACTGTGACCAAAAGACCTGTTGAAAATAATTTTAGGAAGAAAAGTTTATTTGGTACTTATGGTTTCAGAGGTCTTAATCTATAAATGGATGGCTCTATTGTTCTGGGTTGAAGGGGAAGCAAAATATCATGAGGGAAAATTGTGGTGGAGGAAAGTGTCTCAGAATATCACAGCAAGGAGAGAGGGGGGGGAGGGAGAGAGAGAGAGATCTCCTCAACAAGGACAAATACATACCCCAAAGCACCCCTACTGACCCTCCAGCCACACCCTACATGCCTATAGTTACCACTCAGTTAATCCCTATCAGGGTATGAATTCACTGATTGGATTAAGGTTCTCATAATCCAATCATTTTGCTTCTAGACCGTCTGTCATTGTCTCCACCCATGAACTTTTGGGGGACACCTCATATCTAAACCATAACTCCCCTCTTCTTTAACTCTTCAGTCATTCACTGAGGTATAATTTTATATTTTTATAATGTTAAATTGTTTTTAACAAAATGAAGCACTGTCTATGACTCTAATTTGGGTAAATCAGGTTTAGGTATCACTTAGTAGGGTGGAGGTCACTGTTCCAGTGTCTGTTACAGAGAGACACAGATAGTGTTTTACCTGTCATCTACCTCTCAGAAGTGTACTGCTTAGCACTGAGAAACACAAGTGAAAATTCAAGGGTGGCACAGTACACACCAGTCCTCACAATCAGAGAAAGAATTCCAAAGCCACAACAGAATGAGTGGAGCCCAATTTTTCCTTCAGTGATAGCACTGGGTTTGTTGCTAGTTATGCAGCAATACAAATGACTGAAATGGTCCTTGGCTATGTGGAAGTAATATTCTAGTGATGATGATACCCCAAATTATGCTAAATGCTTTGTTTTTGTTTTGTTCTTACTATTACTTTGCTGGGTTAGAGTTATTATTATCTGTATTTTATAGTTTCAGACATATCACAGAGCTGGTTAGGGAAGAACCAGGATTTAAACTGATCCTATCTGACTATACAGTCTATGCTCTTAAATTTTATAGTCTCCCTCAAAACAAGTCCGTAGGGATAGAGAGCGTATGGAGGCATCAGCTCTACCAACCTCCTCACCCTCTTAATTTTTTGTAGCAATTCAGTATCCTTCTCTGAAGCCTGTTCTCCACTCTCTACTAGGAGCTTAGATATAAAACTAAGTATAAAAGTAACTCAAAGTAGAGGAAGTAGGCAGAGAGGAAGTATTCTGTGTACCAACAGCTTCTTTCATAGAAGAAGCTCAGTAGGCCAAAAATGATATTAAATATAATAAGTCAAGAAAAGAAACTTACTGAGGAAAATCACATAGTGAAATATCTTTGAGGCTAGTTCCGTCAAAGTTTCTGTATCTTTTAACAAAATAATGATGATCAACTTGGCCTAAAAAGGACTCTTCTTAACCACTGGATATCACTTTGGTTCCAAACAAGTTCTAAAATGAAAGAGTGATAGCACTGAGGCAGCAGGACTAGGAGCTTTTTCTGAGTTTGGGATATCCCTGGCAACAGGGATTCTCAGCAAGCCACCATACAAGCGCTTGCTGGCAGGTGAGCTGTCTCTGCATTCAAAGGAACCACTGGGCTCCACTCACTCTGTTGTGGCTTTTGATTGTTTCTCTGATTGTGAGGACTGGTGTGTACTGTGCCACCCCTGAATTTTCTCTTGTGTTCCCCATTTTCTCTTGTGCTTCTCTTGTGCTAAGCAGTACACTTCTGAGAGGTAGATGATAGATAAAACACTCTAGCTGTGTCTCTCTGTAACAGACACTGGAACAGTGACCTCTACCCTACTGAGTGATCCGTAAATCTGTTTTCCCCAAATTAGAGTTATAGACTGTGCTGTGTTTCTTAAAAATTTTATAATTTACTTCTTAGCATGTGGAGGTAAGATTTTTAAATGTCTTATGTGTTCTAATGCCCCTAAATTATAATCTTTTCTATGAAATGCCTACCTGTTGGAAGCCAGGGGCTGCTTTTGTTGTTATTCTTCACATTTTGCTTAGCATAGACTTCCCCTACAGTGTTGATGAAAGATCTCTGTGCACAGTGTAAAACCAGTGAAGTGAAGCAAGAACAGCCTGTCAATCAACTGATTGTTTAGACTCTTTTTGACAATAGAGAATTAATTAATACTTCAAAGAACTGAGTCACACACCTGCTGAATTGTTACAGTCATATTCTGCACTGTCCAAGACTAGCCATTTCTCACATATGACTACTTTAAATTTAAATTAAAGGTAAATAATACTAAAAATTGAGTCCATCAATCACACTAGCAACATTTCCATCACTACAGAAAGTGCTATTGGACAATAATAGTACAGATCATAAAGTTACCCCTGCCTTATCAGGATAAGTCCATTTAGTACTAATTTATCTAGCCCCAACTCTGGGGAAATGATAGTTCTTGCTCTTTTTTTTTTCTTTTAGAGAGAGTGAGGCAGGAGAGAGAGAGAGAGAGAGAGAGAGAGAGAGAGAGAGAGAGAATTTTAATATTTATTTTTTTTAGTTCTCGGCGGACACAACATCTTTGTTGGTATGTGGTGCTGAGGATCGAACCCGGGCCGCACGCATGCCAGGCGAGCACGCTACCGCTTGAGCCACATCCCCAGCCCGGTTCTTGCTCTTTAAAAATACCCTGAGATACATATCTGTACAACCACAAACTCTAACATAGAGTAAAGACGCTAAGTGTCCTAATTATGGGAGCAAAAGCAGAAAAAGTATTTTTTTAAACTGCTCTTTTTTATTGTTGTTGTAGATGGACACAATACCTTTGTTTCATTTATTTATTTTTATGTGGTGCTGAGGATCAAACCCAGTATTTCACACAAACTAGGCAAGTGCTCTGCCACTGAGCTAAAATCCCCAGCCCCAGAAAGAATCATATTGACTCAAGGGATTTGAGAATGATTTATTCTTGCAGGTGGCATATAAGCTGGTTTTTCAAGAAGGATAACAGAAAACCAGAAATTGACCAGGGACAGAAAGGAGAAAGGGAGAGGAGTAGAAAAGTCATCACAGTGTAATGTGAGCAAAGGGTACAAGGTGGAAAGTTTTGAACCTACATGTTGTACTGTGAATCTTGAACTTCCTGCTTTAAAAAATGCAAATATTTAATGTGTAAAATATGATGTTTTAATATACCTATACTCACACAGTTACCTTTTTGCATGTGTGGTAAGTGACATCTAAAATCTACTCTTAGCAAATTTTCAGTATACAATCCAAAATCACTAACTGTAATACTCCTGTGATACATTAGTTCTCTAAACTTAGTCTTACGTATAACTGCAACATTTTACATTTTTACCTCCCACTCCCCATTTCCTTCTAGTCCCAGACCCTGGTAAGTACCATTATACCCTGTACCTATGTATTTAACTGTTTTTATATTCTACATATAAGTGACATTGTACAACATTTTTCTTTCTGTGTCTGACTTATTCCACTTAACCTAATACTTAACATAATACTTATATTCATAATATATATTTGTATTTAATGCTAGCACATTTCAATATCTATTATTTTCTCGTACTGGTGTTCAAACTCTGGACCTTGCACATGGTAGGCAAGCTCTTCACCACTCTTGAGCTACAAACTCCAACCCTCAAAATCTATTTAATTCATTTATAAAACTCTTTAGTTCCAGTTATTTTAGTATTCATAATGAAAATGCCTTTAGGAGTTTCCTTGTGATTTGAGATTATTTGAAGATAAGGCTGTAATCCAACTATTGCCACCAGGCTAATAATTTATTTTTTATTCATTAATCAGTGATTACATTTATTAATTTATAATAAGATATATAATTATCCACTGTCCAGGTGTTAATGTCCACTCCACATTTATAAGAGAAGCAAAATCAGAAACAGATATTGCTTTGGAGAACCTGAAATCTAAGCAAGAAGAATTAGTTGTATATTCCTAATAGCTAGTGTCATCCAGTCATGACAGCCTAATACATCTATCTGAATTTACCTGAATGCTTCTTTCTTAAATATAATGTATATCATGCCTTTTTTGCACTCAGAATCTGCAACAGTTTCTTTTTACCTATATTAGTAAGTCCAAACTTCTCTACCTGACATTTAAGACCCTCCTTAATCAAATGACATTTACTTAGATGAATTTATCTCCCATTAGGGTACACAACATAAAACAATTTGATTCAGCCATTTTAGCAGTCATTTTGATGAGAAGACCTTTTTATGATGCTTACTGGGAAAGGTTGTTTTAAAACAGAGATATTTGACAGATTATAAAAAATAAACCATTAAACTGTCAGCTTTTTTTTTAATGATCAAATATGGCATGTAACATCTGTGACTCCCAACATAGTCCCGATTCTCTCCTATGGCTATGCAAGCACATTCTATTATGTGTCCCCCATGCTTTTCTCAGTAGTTGCACAAAATTTGTTGAATGAACCAACTAGTTAATGTTAATCACTACCTTATTCTGTACATTTGCTATTGATCCCCATCATTTCATAATTAAATCACTTTCCTTTAACATGGATCTTACAAGTAGCATTATATGGTGTTTTTCTCTCCTGCACTATTTATATGTCTTTTGGCCATTTTTAATCCTTATGTATACATTCCAGTAAATAATCCATCAAACAATCTGATTTCTAGCAGATCTTTTCCCTAAAATGTTTTAGGAACCACTAGTAATATCCAAGTCTTTTTCTATTAGTATTAATGTTTAAAGTATGGAAATGCTTATATTGTTCCTGACATGAATTAAGACTCATGACATTTAATAAAATGATATCACCACAGTGGTATTTCACTCTAGCAACTCTCTTCTTTTTATTCATTCTGATGAGGTTTTATTTTAAATGAGAGCAAGTGATCTTTATTGAGATTATCAATGACTTGCTACTTGCTAAATACAATGCAATATTTTCAGTTCATATCCTTCTTTACCCTCATACAATATTTGAAAATTTCTTGAATCTTTCCTTCCCTATGTTTCAAGTCATCATGGTCTATTTATTTTCCTCCATCTTCTGTGATTTCTTTCTTTGTCAACTTTTCTGCTGTATACATTTTTAACCCACATTTTTCATGGTAGTGACCCAAAAGTTTCCCTTCTCTATGTCTCAAAGGCACCTCAAATTCCTTACATTGAGTACTGAAGTCAAGATCTCCATCCCAGGCTGTAGCTCAGTGGCAGCATTCTTGCCTAGCCTGTGTGAGGCACTGGGTTTGATCCTCAGCACTACATTAAAAAAATAAAAAATTCTGTCCATATACAACTATAAATAAATAAATACCCCCTCAAAAAAATCCCCATCCCCCTTCTATAAACCTAAACTCCATGTAATACTCTTTAAACCAGAAAGTGTTACTGTTATTTGGCTTTACAAACCAGAAAATTGAATGACATTCTTGACTGTTTTTATGGTTTAGATATGAGGTGTCCCCCAAAAGCTCATGTGTGGGACAATTCAAGGAGGTTTAGAGGAGAAATGATTGTGGTATGAGAACTTAACCCAATCAGTGGATTAATCCCCTAATGGAATTAACTGAGATGTAAACGAAGATGGACAGGGTATGGTTGGAAGAATTGGGTCATTGGGGGCATGTCTTTGGTATATATATTTTGTAACTAGTGAGTGGAGTCTCTCTCTCTGCTTCCTCATCATCATGTGAGCTGCTTCTTTATTTCACACTCTTCTCTCATGATGTCCTGCCTTACCTCGAGCCCCCAGGAAAGGAGCTGGCTATCTGTGAACTGACACTTCTGAAACCATGATCCCCAAAATAAACTTTTCCTCCTCTACAATTGTAGTGAAAAAGCTGACTAAAACAAATGTTCTCTCTTCTTCACAATGATATGCACTTCACCATCAAAGCCCATTAATTACACATTCTAAATATCCATTTATCTCTGATTTTGACATAACCATTCTAGTTCATTCCAACATAATCTCTTAACTCTAATAGCTTCTTAACTTGGTGTTCTTGAACTTATTCTTGCTTTTTTCCAATCAACCTAATATTCATATTGTTGTCATATAAATGTCATTTTACATCCAAGTAAAATCTGATTAATACTTAAGACCTATCCCCATTCTAAATTACTTCTCTATTCAAGACCCTTCTTAAATGAGTTGTTTCTCATTGTTCTTGAGATAAAGATTGAAATTCTTATGATCTTCAAAAGTCCTCCACAATCTAGTCTTTATGTAACTGTTCACTTTCTCAGGAACCTTTTTCCTTTGTTTTCAAATATGTTGTTTTTTCTTTTTTTAATATAAGAATATATGTCTTCCATCACTTGTGGAAAATTCTTAACCATTATTTATTTGAATATTTCTCTTTCCATATCCATTATTATTTCCTGCTGGAACCTTCCTTCTATTAAATACACATGGGACACTCTGAATTTATCCTAAACCTCTTCTAAGATTGATTAATCCACAATGCTTCTTTAGGCTGCATTGTGGAGCATTTCTTCAGGGTCTGCTGTTTATTAGTTCTGTTAAATTTTGCTGGTGGCAATTTATGTATTGGTGTGCTTTGTAATAATGGTTTATGAGTCTGTGCTTGCTGGGTTTTTTGTTTTGTTTTATTTGTTTTTATTTTGGGTATCTTGTATGCCAATTTTGGGATGAGAGTGTGACCTTCTGGGGACATTTGAAATTTGGGTATGCTTCTGACAAATTCCTTAGAAATATCAACAGGATAGGATCACCTGTTATGTCAATTTATTTGCTCTGGTTTTCCTAGAATATGCAGGTAGTATAAAACTCCTGTGAGGAAAGATTTGTAGTATTTGTTTTTTAGAAAGGCAAACATTTTTACTATCTAGCAACCAGGGCAATATGGATAGACTTCAAATTCTTATGCATCACTTACCCAGAATTTACCCTCTGTCACTGTGTGGTCATTAAAATCCAAATCAAATTTATAGAGAAAAGCAAATCTGCTCAGATCAACTAAAGTGCAAATTTATTCATTCGACAGATATTTAGTAAATGACTATAATGCCAAGCCCTATTTAGAAGAATTGGATATATAGCAGTATATAAAATGAAGTCCCTGCCCTCATGGAATTTATGTTTACTACACTTGTTTTGAAGTTCTTAATTATTTGGGTACTATTAGAAAATATCAAAACTCAAAAATTAGGTGCTAGAATAACTATATGACCATTCAATGTAATACTGGATCATTGTATAAATGCCTACTTGAGAATTATTATTAGAGAAAGGTGCTTTGTTTGAAATGTAATTTACTATTGCATAGAGCTGAACTTATAAAGTCATATGTTAACGTGTTTCTTTCTGTCTAGTAGATGTGCTAATAATTTGTATCTTGTAGGAAACAAACCCCAAAGATAATTATTGTTATTTTTACTGATAGGATATTAACCAATTCTGTGTCCAATCCAAAAATATTATTTCAGTTTGCCTTTCTTGGAGGACTGCAACAGTCCTATTCCTCTAACTCTTCTTTGATCCAGCTTTACCATCCTGCTTTTTACCTCATTACTGAATAAAATAAATCTTTGATACATCTTCACTTCACATTTATATTAGAAACTTGTTTATAACTCCCTATATATCATAAGTTGACAGTTCCAAAACAATTTCTTTTACTGCAAGTTCTGATATGCATATAAAAGTCTATTTATTATGTATTATCCAGCACCACTAGATGTTTCATAGTCGAAAGTTTTCTCTTTATATAATTCCCAATATTTCTTCACACACATACACACACACACACACACACACACACACACAACACACATCTGCTCTTTGTGTTCATTGTAAGCATACTGACCTACTGTTTGTTTTACTAAGTTCTATATTTTTTCTGCCTTCTGGAACTTTGGAGAAATTTCTTTCTCCCTAAAATACTTCCTCTAGTCCCCATTTCCTTTTGCTTTCTTAACTTGTGCTCATACTTCAAATCTCAAAAGTTATTTCCTTAGAAACCTTTCCTTAACTCCTCCACCCTCTAAAATCTTTTTTGGGTCCTTATGCTATAAGATATTTTTAGCACATGTAAAATTTCTTCACAGGAACTTACTGAAATTGTAATTCATTAATTAAACAATTTGTTGTTTGAAGTCTGTCTCCCTAGAAGATTGCAATACAGTTTCAAATTAAAAAGGCAAGAGACTTAGTCTCTTATCTCACAATTTTGTTCTTAGTTCCCATCTCAACACATAGAATTCAGTACCTGCTTGTTAGGAACATGTTTAATTAATTAACAAATTATAAAATTTTCCCCTAGGTGACTCTCAAGTCAATAACTTCAACTAACATTTAATGGTTAAAATACTTCTCATCTCTCTTCCTGTTTTCTAAATAGAAATGAGTTAGTTTTTTTAGAGTAGAAATTCAATAATTCATTTCTCCAGTTCAGAAACCTTCTTGAAAAAAGAAAAGCCCACAAAACTTCAGTGTGTCCATTACCATTAGAATAAAAGTTGAACTTCTTCACATAATGCAAGAAACTCTTCACATTCTGACTAGATATGATTTTTTTTCCTAATTTTTATTTCATCCATCAATTCTGTACCCTAGGAAGAAGGAGGCTATGTGGCTTATTCATTTTTGCAGTGTTGAGGATGGAAACCTCAAACATGCTACAGAAGTCCTCTACCACTGAATTATACCCCCAGCCCCTATTTGTTTATTCTTGAATATATCAGGTTTTTTTCTTTAAATATATATACATAAATTATATATATATACATACATACATATATATATACACACATACATATTTGTGTGTATATATATATATACACACACACACACGTGTGTGTGCGTGTGTGTGTGTGTGTGTGTGTGTGTGTGTGTGTATAATGACTCAAAGGTCAGAGGCCTTTGTTTTTGTTTTGTTTTTGTTTTTTTTTGGTTTTGAAATGTTCCTATTGTCCAACTTTACAACTCTCATGATAATTCCCCAACAAAATTCGATCCTCTGTCCTGTTTTCTTAAAGTATCTTTTTCTATTGTATTTTGTACATAACCTGGCTGAAAATTTAATCCAGATCTTGGTAAGTATATAACCAGGACCATCTAGGGGTTCACACATGTTTGGACATGTTCTGATGAACTGATGAGACAGGCTGAACTGAAGTCTATTTGCTGAGGAATCTTCTGAAAAATAATTCCAGCTGTGTCCACTGCTGGGGTTCAGACATATCTGGGCATGCCAAGCAACTCTTATGTATGGACAAAAGAAAAGTCTTTTTGGAGGAAATAATGAAGAATTTCCATAAGAGAATTTATATTTTAAACATAAATACAAAGGCAAGATAAAATATAACTTACTAATATAGGGATAATTCCAAAAGAAAATATATATATATATATATATATATATATATATATTTAATATTTAATATTGCACAGCTCCTGCTAATCAGATCTGTAGAGGGCTAAATAGCAGTCTAGCATCAGAGGATAAAGCTTATACAATTTATGTACTATTAAAGTAAACAAATATTATGGAGGCAATTTTTTGGTCTAGCCTCCTTCACTGGGGCTTTGTTTCATTTGGCTTCAGGGATACCATCCTTCTTCTTTTTCAACATTTCTGGATATTCCTTCACAATCCTCCTTATGAGATTATTCTCATCTCTCTAAACTTTAAACATGTAGTTATCCAAGTCTAAATCCCAAAACCTCTTCTTTTTTTTTTCTATGTATATTCAATCTTGGTTAATCTCATCCAGACTCATGACTTTGAAATACCACCTGTACATGGATAACTCTTAAAGCATTATCTTTTTAACTAGTCTATGGGCTTCCACTCTTGGCACCCAATCTTGAATTGTCACCTCTCCCCACAACAGCAAGAATTAGATTTTTAATATGTGAATTAGATTATGTTGCTTTTCTACTCCAAGCGCTTCAGTGGTTTATCGTGTTATTCAGAATAAAATCCAAACACTTGGCATAGTCTCCACGGCACACATGATCACGTTTATAGACTCCTTCCTGATCTCTATGTACTGTCTTCTCTCAGTACCAGCCTCACTAGCCTCATTCTGTCCGTCAAGGTGGTCAAGCAGGCTCTGGCTTCAGGGCCTCTCTCAGAAATCTTGGATTTCTCTTCATCCAGAAAGTGTGTATCTTACTCTACCATTTCATTCAGGTTTTGTTTAAATATTAGCTTCTCATAAATAACTGCCTGGACCTCGCAACTTAAGTAAGCTACCTTCCCCTCAGTCATCACTACCTATTCCACGACTCTGCTTTATTTTCTTCAATTACCTTTTAACTTATTCTTGTTTTAATTCATTCTTGTCTGTCTCTCCCACTATAATGTGAACTCCAGAGCAGCAGGGATTCTGTATTTGTCTTTAATACTAATTTCTCAGCATCCAGAATAGTGCCAGGCACATAGATAAGATAAAACAAATGTTGTTGAATACATCAACACGGGAATAATGTTAATCATTACTAATAGGACTAAGAAATACGCAATTAGGGTCAAGGCTTCAAGAAAGTTGGAAAATCTATGGACACACACACACACACACACACACACACACACACACACACACACATATATATATATATATATATATAATTAAATAATTTGGGTACATGTCCTTTCTGTTTGATAAAATGAAGATAAAGAAATTACTTAATTATTCCCCACAAAATGAAGTAATTTAAAGACATCCCATGGCATTTTGTGTTAATACATAAAAGAATTGGTAGATATCTGAAAAGTATTTTCACAGCTCTACTTATTGAGTTTGGAAGAGCTGTGGTAATTTTGAATACTATCAATTTATATTGTTTATATTCTAAGCAATATATCATTTAATTTGCATCAATAACATATATATATAGTGAAGCAGAGAGTTTATTTGCTTTTTTCTCCTTGCCTTAGGGAACATTCTATTTCATTTCAACTCACACTTCCTTCTTTTTAATATTTCTATCATAATGGACATAAAGTACATCTATTACTGTATCAGCTATGTGATAGATGCTCAATATATATTTGTTGAATAAATGAATGAGTCAATAAAAACATAAATATGGTAATAATTTTATACATTTGCCTCAGTATGATTTCAACTTGATATGGAAGTAACTAAAATTAAAGCTTCTGTGCTATAGAGGCAAAAATGAGATCAGTAGTTACCTGTGGATTGGGATGGGATTAGGGAGTGGCTGCAAATTGACATGAAAAAACATTTTTGAGATGATGAAAATGCTCTAAACCTTATTGTGGTAAGACTACAAAACCCTATACATTTACTAAAACTTATTAAATTGGACACTTCCAACAGATATATTTTATGGAATTAAAATAAAAACTTAAAACTTTTTAAGAATTGTATGTATTAACTCAAGTTATGGTAATATTTGAGCTACTATGAATACTTTTCATTGATATGAAAAAGAAGATTTAAGGACAAACATATGTCCTATGTTCTCTTAATATTATTTGGAATAAATATTGTATAGAGTAACATTATATCTTTTATAGACTAGTGTTTACAATGCAAATCTTTTCCCAAGGACTGGGGAGACAAGAAATAGGAGAAGGATGGGGAAATGTTGATCAATGGGTACATTTACATAGAAACAAAGAGTTCTTGTGTGTTAATGCACAGTAAGATAAACATAGATAGTAATTATATGGTGTACATTTCAAAAAGATAGAAGAAAGGATTTTGAAAGTTTTTAACATAAAGAAATGCTACAGATATAAGGAGATAAATGTGTTTAACCTGTTTTAAATATTATGGCATGTATACATGTATTAAAACATAACATGGTATCCCATTAATATGTACAATTTTATGTTGTTGTGTATCAGTAATAAATACATTTTCAAAAAATGCAAACCTTTGAGTATTATCATACTGTCAGGGATGTAATCATAAAAGCCCAACTATTTCATTTCTCATTAGCAAAATAACAGTTATGAATGTGGATTCATAAAAATACTTTTGTCTATTTGATTCTGTAGTTAACATTAACATTTACATTCAATTTACATTTTAATATATTTACTTCTTAAAATATACATGCCATTTATTTGTTAGCAAATCATAGTTTGTCTTCATATAATTAATTAAAATTGAATAGCATTTAAAATTAAAAATATAGATGTATATTTATGGATATTTAATATATAATGAATTTCTTTAAAATAAACTTTATAATTTGATACTTGATAATATAGTGATTTGAATAAAATTTTACTTAAAATTATTTCTCCATACTATAATTGTATTAGTCAGAATTCTCCAGCAAAAACAACTCTTAGGATACACACACATGTATACACACACATGCTTGTCCCTCTGTATCCATGGAGGATTGTTCCCAGGACTCCCAACAGATATGAAAATTTGCAGAAGTTCAAGTTCCTCATATAAAATGGCATAGTATTTGTATATAACCTAAGCACATCCTCCTGTATCCTTTAAATCACCTCTACACTACTTTTAATACTTAATACAATGTAAATTCTATGTAAATAATTGTTATACTGTATTGTTTGGGGAATGATGAAAAAAGTCTGTACATGTTCAGAACAGATGTGATTCTTTTCCAAATATTTTCCATCAGCAGTAGGTTGAATCCACCATATAGAACTTGCAGATACAAAGGGTCGTATGTGTGTTGGGGGGGATACAGATTTGTAAAAATCTGGCTACTATCTTTATGGGGCTTGGAGACACATAGGAGTTAAAGTGCAGTCTCGAGGCAGAATTATTTTCTTCTCTGGGAAACTTCATGTTTTGCTCTTAAATTCTTTAATGGGTTAGACTGGCCTATCCCCTTTATCAAGTGATTGTAGATATTAACCACATCTACAAAATACCTTCACAACAACTACATTAGTATTTATTAAAGAACAAAATACTACAGCCTAATCCTAGTTGGCCTATAAAACTTTGGTGGTCAGCTTTCCAACACTGTGACAAGATACCTGAGATAATCAACTTACAAAGAAGTGAGGTGTATTTTTGTTCAGAGTTTCAGGGTTTTCAGTCCATGGTAGCTAAGCCCACTTGCTTTGGGGTCTGTTGCAAGTTAGCACAACAAGACAGGGAGAGCATGGCAGAAGACATTGCTCACCTCATGGTGACCAAAAAGAGAAAGAGGAGGGGCAAAGTTCCCCTTATCCCCTTCAGGGGCATACCCCATATGCCAAGAAGACTTCCACCTAGGGCCCACCTGTTACAGGTTCCTTCACATTCCAATAGTGCTATGGGATGGAAACAAAGCCATTGTTATGAAAGGGGTTCAATTTTATAAATGAATAAAAAGTGTTGGAAGCTACTGGTCAAGAGAAATGGCTTTTCAAATTTTCTTTTTATATTCACAGGAGCATTTTTAAAATCATGAATAAAAACTCTATTACATAAAAGTTGTTAAAAATACATATTTTTTGGAGAAGGTGTGGAGCTTCCCAGAGTCTACCCTTTCAGCTACCTGTCAATCTTGGCAACAAACTCTACCATGGAAGCCCAGGATTTCACTATACATTTTTGAAAATTGTTGATATGCTCTAACTGTAAACTTATTGCCTCCTGAGGCAAGGCAAACAATGAATGAGTAAAGACTATCAGGAATTGGCAACTGGTTTCACTATCATGGAGCAATAAAGAGTGGTGGGATCTGTGGTACATGCAATCTGGAATAAAAAGCTGCTCCTTGGTTTTTGATCATTGTTACCCTAAAGGAATAAAGGCTCCATGTTGATTTATTTCCTAAGTTTTCAACTTTTCAATCAAGATTTTTTTATGTAAGATCTCTTGGTTAATTTGTCATTAATTGTAAGAGAAGATCAACACTTATTATAACAAACAAAACATGTTGCACACCATATTTAACTACCTTTTTGTAATGCCTGGGTTACAACATCAATGCCAAATCAGTTTTAGATTAGTCAACTGTGAGCAACATTCTTGTTCCTAATATTTTCCATTTTGTGGAAAAAATATATTTTTATCATAAAACACATAAAATTTAGATTTGTTTTTAAATTAAAAGGCAGAGGCAAAGAATAAATACTCCATTACTGGTTGTATGTTTGTATTTGGTAGTTGAAACTCTTTTCCTGTGTTAACAGCTACTATCTCCATTATCAAACTCAATTATACCATATGCTTTTTCTAACAGAGAAAAAAATAATTATTTAATTAACACTTAAATAGTTAAAAGATAAAGTTCAAAATTTGCAGTTCTAATTAGCAACTAGATTTAATATATTGAAATTTTCAGATAATTAAATAAGGCATAAGGTATAATTTCTTAGAAATGAATTAGAGATGGGTATTCCCCTTACATCCCTCTATACATGCATGCGCGCGCGCGCACACACACACACACACACACACACACACACACACACACTAGCAGTCATATTCCATTAAATAATTCTAGTTTTCACAATAATAAAAATTATCTTTCCTTTCAAATTGAACTAGGGAATAAAATTATATTTTGGTAATTTATAGAGAACACAAAAATCTTATTTATAAGGAAGATATGAAAAATTATCATTGAAAATTTATAGGGAAAAGATTATTCATACTTCAACAGGCTTTTTTTTTTCCTAGTAGGGTGGTTGTTGTTACTTTCCTTTCTTTATTTACTCTAACAAGGCATATTAAATTTTCTCTCCCACTCAAAAGAAAATACACAGCATTGTGATTACTTGAAACATAATAGAGTAATTAGAAAAGGTGCACAGAATTTTTATAAAGCTTTCACTTGGTCATGTGAACATGTTCAAGGTTGCTTTGCATTGGCCAAATTCCAATCACTGCAGCAGCATCTGTTACTAACCAGGTTTATCTATCCTTTGAATTCAAATTGCATAACAGAGAACAATTATGTAGGATTTTTGGCAAATATTTTATATTTTTCTACTGAACAGGAAACAGTACTAAACGTCAAAATAACAATTTTGGAAAGAAAGATAAAATCTGAAACAGAATGAAAAGCTTTTGATCTATATTCTTTGCATTTTTATGTTAAGTTAAAAGGATGGAAATGATGAAATTTTGCACAGTTCTCAGCATGTCATAGTCAGTACGGCATGCTTGAAATATCACGGCATGCTTGAAATGTGATCTTTGTTTCAGCTTGGCCACCCAGAGAAGTGGACATGAATAAGAGATGTCTTTATACAGTGTGTGCAATTTAACAGAGACACCTCCAGACAAAAGCTTTTGCAAACACATCCATGAAATGGTTTGTATTCCAAAGGTTTTGCTTTGCTTTGCATTTGAGTTTGGGGTAAGGAAAATAGGGTACAAGTACATAGGTCCTGTCAGAGGCTTGAGGGAATTGAAGAAATTGGTTTGCTTGCACCTAACACCTATAGTCTTCTCTATTTCCCAAACAGGAACACAAGTAACAAAATTATGTTTTTTTTTAAAGAGAGAGTGAGAGAGGAGAGAGAGAGAGAGAGAGAATTTTTAATATTTATTTTTTAGTTCTCGGCGGACACAACATCTTTGTTGGTATGTGGTGCTGAGGATCGAACCTGGGCTGCACGCATGCCAGGCGAGCGTGCTACCGCTTGAGCCACATCCCCAGCCCCAAAATTATGTTTTTTAAAAAAGAAAATAATATTTGGATTTGCAGTTGTAATGGCAACCTCCAAATTGTCTGATTAGGAAGTAACTTAGATTTTTCATCCTCATTTAGAACTCTGTTTCTGCAATTATTGTCTGTAAATTTTATCAATATTCCGAGAGCAGAATCAACGTTCCTCATAAAATACACTTTATAATTTTGCAGTAAGAAAAAAAAAAGAAAACACTATAGATATTTAGACTGCTGTTGTTAGACATTATTGTGTTACCTTTGTTAAAGTAATGGCATGTTCTCAAGTCCTAACACATATTTACTTTTTTGAGAACTATCCCCAAACCAAAATATTAACCAGATAAAATGTAAATTTATCAGAATAACTTATGGTGGTTGATAAACAACAGCAATAAAATTTCTATGACCAGAGCCAATCTTAATCCAAAATACATAAATAAAACGTGCCACTTTTGCATGAAATTCAAGGTTGCCTAAATCAAGTGTTTGGTTTAATGCCTTGTTGTTATGCAAATCCACTGGGATGCTGTTGAAAGTACAGATTTTTAGCCTTTATCTCAGAGCTACTGAATGAGACTCTCCAAGGAAGGGATCAAAATTTTAAAATTTTAAACAAGATATTTGAAAAACACTGTGATAGCACAAATGAGATTTCCAAGAAAAGACTGTATGATAATGGGGAGAGGCATGTAATTTATTGTGCAAGCCAGGATATTTTGAGAAAAAAAAGTGTCACTATTAAAAAATTATGCAATAACAACGGGTATAGATGGGGTCATTCTGGGCAAAATGTGATCATTTGTCAATCTAATACTACTTCACATTAGCATATTAGGTTTTTTGAAAATAAACTTAATTTCTTGAAGCATGTTAGGTTCACAGAAAAATTGAGTGGAAAGAACAGAGTTCTCATGTATTTATTGTGCACATAACCTCCCCTACTATGGACATCTACCATCAGAGTGGTATACATGTTGGCACATCATTATCACTTAAAGTTCATAGTTTTCATTAGGGCTCACACTTTCTATTGTCTTTGAGTCTGGACAAAAGTATAATGGCATATATCTTCCATTTTAGTACCACATAGAGTAATTTCACTGCCCTAGAAATCCTTTATTCTCCATTTATTCACCCTTCCCCTAACCCCTGGCAACTGTTCTTTTTACTGTACAGTTTTGCCTTTTCCAGAATGTCATATAATTGGAATCATATAATATGTTGCAGCTTTGGATTGACTTCTTTCACTTAGGAATATGTGTTTAAGTTCCTTCCACGTCTGTTCATGGCTTTAAATCACATTTTTTTGGCATTAAGTAATAAACATTATCTTTATGTAACACAGTTTAATATATTTTATTTACTGGAGGACACTCTGGTTGCATCCAACTTTCAGAAACTACGGGTAAAGCTTCTATGAACACCAATATGCAGGTTTTTTGTGTGCCCATAGATCTCAGTGCATTTGAGTAAATACCAAGGAGCATGATTGCTGAGTTGTATGGTAAGAATATGTGCAGTTTTGGAAGAAACTGTCCAAATGTCTTTCAAAGTTTCTATACTATTTTGCATTTCTACCAGTAATGAAAAGGATTCCTTTTGTTGTACATTCTCATCTGTATTTGGTATTGTCAGTACTCTGGATTTTGGCCATTCTAATATGTGTATAGTAGTATCTCCTTACTATTTTAATTTGCAATTCCCTAATGACATATGATGTTGAATATCTCTTCATATCTCTTCATATCTCTTTTCATCTGCATATCTTCTTTAATAATATGTCTATTCAGGTCTTTTTAAAAATCTGGTTGCTCATTTTCTTATGGTTAAGTTTTAAGGATTCTTTATATGTTTTAGATGACTGTCCTTTCTCAGATGTGGGGTTGTGGGGTTTATTTCCCTCAAATATTTTCTCCTAATCTGTGACATTTTCTTTCACAGATCAAAATTTTCAATATGATTTTTTTTTAGTTTTCTAAGATAGAAACTTGGATTATTGATTTTAAATGTATTGTTTAATATAGGCTTTCAATGCTATTGGTTTCTTTATAAGCACTGGTTTCACTGTATTATACACATTTTTATAAGTTTTATTTTCGTTTTCATTTAAGTCAAACTATTCTCAAATTTCTCTTGATAATTTTATTTACTCCTGTGTTATTTAGAAATATATTGTTTAATCTCCAAGTATTTGGGGACTTCTCTATTATCTTTCTGTAATTGATCTTTAATTTAATTCCTTTGTGTGGGGACCCCTTCCATGACTGGATCCATCTGGACGTTTTAACTTATAGACCTGTCCGCACTAAACCTCTGGAATTTATCAACTTCAGTTCAGATTTTCCTGTCTTGGCTCTAGTTCTTGAGGCAGTTTTGCTTGTGAGTTTTTGCTCTGGTAAATTGTGATTCTTTGTATCTGCTTGTCTGCCTTTCCAGATTGGGGGAGAGTGTTTTTCCCTGTGACCTCACCTCTATGATGATCTAAGCAGAGTTATTGACTTACCAGTTTCTTCAGAGTTTTGCTTAGTTGTAGGATGAAGCATCAACTTCTGAGCTCCTTCTACCAGACCAGAAAGTAGAAGTCTAGATATTACTTCTTCTTTCCATTCTTGAAGCAAGTCTATGTGGAATCTTTGGTTGAATGCATTATTCTATGCTACACATTGAGCAAAATATTGTAAACAGTGCTTAGCATCTCAGGAAAGAATTTCACTAGACAGCGTGGACTCTCTTTCTACACAGTGAATGTTAATGCTTAAAACTGCAGAATATTCTCAACTCCTGCATTATAGCTTTATATGGAGAAACCTCTTGCAATTTCCAGAGGTTTTGCAAATAAATGATACACAGGTGTGGCTGGTTTGACGAAACAGATGTGTTCTTGAAGAGTTGTGTGCAAATTGAATTTTTGTTAATTGAATCTTATTTAGAATTCATTTTCAGAGAGCTAGCTATTTAAAGTAGCCCTTTGGTGAATTCTTTTGTACAATGAATAATTGGTCCCTAATTTCTCTTTTTTGAAAATGCAAATTTTCATATGGCACTTTCTTAAAGCTATGTACCACTTCTAGGCCTATATAGGAAGTACAGAATACTTGTTTCTTGGTAACAATGCAACTTGTTATTTTTATAATTAAAGTAAATTTTATGTATAAATAACTGAATACATCCTACATGCAGTATTACATTTGAAAAAAAGTAGCCTAGAATTATGAGTTTGAAAATCAGCAGCAATGTGAAAGAGTCTAAATAAACTCACTGTTCAGTCAGAATCAAGTAATATGATGTTAATAATATGAATTCAAATGACATTGAACTAATTGTTCTGATCTTATACGTTTAGGGTAGGGCCAGGGATGTATATTTTCAAAAATACACTCTGCACTATGTAATATCATAGTCACTAAGCTATCTGTGGCTATTTAAATGTAAGTTAATTAAAATTAAATTATGTTCCTCTGTGGCAATAGTCACATTTCAAGTGCTCAATAGCTACATGTGGTTAGTGGCTACTATACTGGATAGCACAGATTATAAAATGAATCCATCTTCTTGGAATGTTCTATTCAACATCACAACAGTGATTATAATAGCAGGCAATACCAGGAAACACATTATAATTACAAGAAGTATGTCCTTGGAAAGATTATCTGGGGACATTAGGTTTTAGGCACCACCAGAGAAGTAACTTTTGGTGGTATTAGTTTATATTTCATTGGTATAGGTGCCATCAGGTGTCATTGTGCTGAAAATAAAAAGGTCTTGACTCTTTCTTATCATTAACTTTTATCATATGGATAATTATTTCATGCTTCTGCCTTACAGGTATGACTATGAAATGAATAGAAGAGGTTTCCTGGGTGACAAATAAAAATTAGTTTCATTAATTTAGAGGCATACCTCAAAAACTAAATAAGCAACCTTATATTTTCTGGTGCAAATAGAATTGATGAATTCCAAGTCAAGTAATACATTTCAGCTGGTGATATTTTCCTAGGGTAAATTTAGTAGAAGGCAGGAAATGTGTTATTGGATTCATATGTTGTATTAAAAAATATTATAAAACCTTGGAAAGTGCTCAGGATTTATTGCTCAGAAGAACTTTAGAACATAGACAGAACTAGTATCCTTCCCTTCCATAAATAAAATATAAAGCCCTTAATCTAATTGTTCTATGTCTTAATTTCTCCATCTATAAAATAAAAACAATAATAGTAATCACTTCATTGATGTATTGTGTCAATTAAATATGATAATACATGAAAAAAACTTAGACAAATACTACCTACACATATCAAACATGGCCTTAATAAATTTCAGCCATTACTATTGTTATTCTTATTAACAGTATCACAGTGTTATTCATATACCTGGGAGGAGAACTGGTCTTGGTAACATTCTAGTTCTTTTGTCTGTATTCAGTCATTTTCAAATAACCCTCTGCCACATTCTATTAATGCTAATAAATTGAGAGTGTATGGGATCTGGCCTACCTCTGGCAAAGCAGAAGATGCAAGGAAAATCCACTTTTGTCCTGTGTGTTTTCTTCTCCAGATCAGTCAACCTAAGTCTTCAGTGAGCATGAGAAACCTGAAGACCCAGAAATGAACCAGGCCTTGAGGCTCTGAAGGAATTTGCAAATGTTCAAAAAAGTAAAAAAAAGTAATTATATTTCTATTCATCTATTTGGAAAAATACATATTTAAAACACTGCTATTTGTAGTAAACATCTAGATATGAAATTATAAAACTCATACTGTTTTCCTTTTATAATGCAGTTTGCTGATGACCACTTATGGGTAGACCTATAGACTGAATGTCACTTTCTTGGTTCAAGTGTTTACCAGATATTTCAGTGTTTCTGACAAGGCTTACATTCTTATTATGGTTGTTCTTTAACTTGTTTACTAAGCCTGCAGCTAGTAGTTGGTCTTGCACATATATGCATTAGTCGTCTTTTCTTGGTGAGGTCAGTGATTCTGTCAGGATGTGTATTTTTCACTCTATAGTATCTAAATTTACACAGCACAATATTTGAGTGGAAAGAAGTATCATGTGCTGTTACAGTTTTTACAGGTAAACCTTTGTGAAGAATCGAGCTCTTTAAAAGCCCAGACTGGCTCACTGTCTACCGAGCTTCCAGGAAGGAAATTAACCATACTACAGAGTAGATTGTAATTTAGTCTTTTTAAATCAAACTCTCATGCTCGAAATACCCTTAAAGAACAGGTAACTCAAAGCAGTATATTCTGAATAGCTTCATGAGAAACTATTTTATCAGATATATAAAAGACTGCTTTGTTTCCAACATTTCTCATCTCCTATCGAGTAATAACTAAACATTTTGATTTTGCATGTTCCCAGGGAGCCACCTCCCACTCATCACTTAGCTGATCTCATGGTCCCCTTTCCCACCCACCTCACTCTGCATGGGCTTTCCCTACTGCTTTTTATGCCTTCCCTTCTGTTCTTCACAAAGCCTACATTTCATTGCTTTCTCTGCTAACAGCTTAATGCCTGCTTTGTCCCAGCCAATTACTGAAGAAGAAAGTCAGCTGGGAGGTGAGAGATAGCGGACACAAAGATTTTTTTTTTTCCTAAGCCTTCCACTAACACCCTGACTAGTTTTACTGGTAATAACCTAGTTGGATCTCCCTGCTCTCCAGAGTTCCTTCTTTATGACCAAGTTAGAGTAGCACGTGTTTGCCTTTCAAGCACTATCTTGTTGCAGGTTGCAACAAGAGAAAGAATTTCTTAAAAGCCCAATTAGAGACAGTCATCAGAGAAAGCTACATTTAAATTCACTCACTATCACCTGCACTATTCCCATTCTGGGTTGGGATGAAAATCACATGCAAGCTGGTTAATAATACAGAGTTTGGGGACTCCAAAATCAGAATCTATAGAGTAGTACCCTGGGTATCTCATTGTTTTTAGAGTGTCCTAGGTGGACTTGATGGTCCGTGGATAGACATTTGGGATCTCCCTGGTGCCTATCTTTTAGTTCCCCTTTCAATAATGTGGTGGTAGGAGAGAAAGTTTTGGGTTGATTAGCGACGCTTCAGTGTGCTAATATCCCCCTAGGTCCGCACAGATAATTGAGAGTTCATTTATTAATTTTAGAAATTACCATATTTAAACATATTTGGTCCCAAGTAAGAAAGAAAGATGGGATTCCTAATGGATTTGTTTTTCAGCTTAGCAATGAAAAAGAAACAAACACCGTTCAATGCAATAGCACAAAGGTCATAGCAACCAGACTGCTGAAGAAAACAGGTTGGTATTGTTCTTAACCAAATTTAGATTGCTTTTACCCTAGAACTGCTTATATAATTTTATCTTTTTAAGTGTTCAGTGTCCCTTCCCTTTAAGTCATCAGACAGCACACATTGGGGAAGTTTGCCCATATGTTACAGCTGCATTGCTCTCTGCCTGTACACTTACCCAATATTACAAGATAATTTTTGAAAATTAAAAGGCAAACCAAGACCTTAGATAAAAACTGACCATGTGTTCAAGATTATGAGTCATTTTTAATTGAAGAATCTGGTAGTTTTTACAACGGATCCAAACAATAGACACATTTAAAGATCTGAAGCATTGAAATAATTATTTAAATGAAGGTAAACTGACTTTGTCTCCCGCCCCTCCACCATAGGATTCATTTCCATGTACATAGATAAGAATCATTTGCATTATTGCCAGCAGTTCCTTACAATTTAGAGTTATAAAATGCTTAAAGGCAATGAAAGGTTAGAACTAGATAACCTGGAAGGGTATGGTCTAAACAATGTGAAGTTGGCCCTTGAAGCACATTTGTGGCAACTACTGAAGAATATATAATAACTCAAAATTGCTATTAAATCCTAACATATCTGCATGAATTTTAATTCTGTCCTGAACTTTATTTACTTCATGATTTTCCTTTGGTTTATCATATTCTCTTTTTTGACTTCTATTTTTTTTAAAAACAATCCCACATTTAGATAACATTAATTTGATTATAAAATGAATAATTTAAGTACATTTATTTTGGAAATTTTGTAAAATGCATAAAAAATATGAATAGAATGACACTGTTCAATAACCCTATGACATGTGGAGGTGGAGAACCTCTGAAAAGAACTGTTAAATAAAATGTGTGGGAGACCATTGATGTAGACTGACTTCCTGCACTATACCCCAAGGGACCAAACCAAAATGGAGTCACTCAGGCTTAAGTTCCACCTTGCCAAACAAAAAATAAGTTTACCCATCTTCCTAAGAATATCAGGAAAGATAATATCCAAATCCCCCAATAGGCCAGTTTTATCTAATGTAAATAAGAAAGACCCCTCTGCTTTAAGTTAACCCTTACAAAGAAAGTAACCCAAAATAACCTGAAATTAATCAATCTGTTTTTTTTAAATGGTGTTTTGTTGTTGTTGTTGTTACTAGGTATTTAACTCAGAGGCGCTTTACCACTGAGCTACATCCCTAGCCCTTTTCATCTTTTAAAAATTTTAAGTTGGTCTCTCTAAATTGCTTAGGGCCTCACTATGTGGCTGAGGTCCTAAGCAATCCTTCCGTCTCAGCTTCCCAAATCACTGGGATTACAGGCATGCAACACCATGTCCAGCTTCCTGTTTTTTTCCAGATACCTTGTCAAAACAAACTGTTCTGCCATGACCACAATAGCACCTCTCTATTTTTAGAAGGAAAATTATTAGCTTTGTTTACAGAATCAGAA
This sequence comes from Spermophilus citellus, assembly GCF_964194105.1. Classification (NCBI taxonomy): domain Eukaryota; kingdom Metazoa; phylum Chordata; class Mammalia; order Rodentia; family Sciuridae; genus Spermophilus; species Spermophilus citellus. Next base: position 90,251,258 of record NC_138190.1, read on the forward strand.
GTTGAATAGTCCTACAATTGTTGTTTACCGACTAGATGGCTGGAGGAACCAGGAACTGCTCAGTCCAAGAAGCTGGAGCTTCAGAAGAAAGACCAATGATGCAGCACCTGTCAGAGGTTGAAGGCCTAGAAACAACCTGGAGAACTGCTGGTCAGAGTGTACTTTGGAAGAGTGAATGAACTGGGATCCATTGTCCTCAGGCCATCTCAGCAGCAATCTAAACACCCATTCAAGAAGAACAGAGCTGGCTTCCTCCTTCTACTTTTTGTTCCATTCAGGCCCCTAGCCTTTGGACTATGCTTCTCACATACAGAGTCTCTTCCATCAGTTTTCTGTCCCAGATGACAATCATTTCTGGGAAAAACCCTCAACAACATACCAAGGAGTCTCTTAATTGAGGCAGCCCTTAATTCAATCAAATTGACAATCCAATGGTTCCATCTACCTACAGATATTCTGCCTTTGGCCTCGATTTCAGAAACTCAGCACCTGGAAATTTTCTCACTCTCATCAATATTTATGCAGTGCAAACTCAGTCCTTGTACTCCATCCTAACAAAAAAGAATACTCTCTTATCCTACAGCCATTCATCAGTGGCATTCCCACATGTCTTTTCAAAAAACCACAGCTGTGCTTCTACATAGAGGCTGTCAAAGGCATTCCGGAAATTAAGACCATTGAACCAGTTTTTCTCCATTTGCTTTGGTTTCAGAACAGTAAGTAAATGGAGGATGAGATGTTGAAGGGATTTTCTATCAAGTTGTTGCTGATGCTCAAAATCTTGCAGTATGTCCAGTGTCTTTTTTAACCTAGGGTGTAGGCTGCTAATCAATGCCATGTTCTTTAATCTTCAGATCCAGAATCTTAAAGATTGGGTCAGCATGGGGCTGGGGATGTGGCTCAAGCGGTAGCGCGCTCGCCTGGCATGCGTGCGGCCCGGGTTCGATCCTCAGCACCACATACCAACAAAGATGTTGTGTCCGCCGAGAACTAAAAAATAAATATTAAAAATTCTCTCTCTCTCTCTCTCTCTCCTCTCTCACTCTCTCTTTTTAAAAAAAAAAAGATTGGGTCAGCAGCCTTCCTACACCCACTTCTTCAAGACTTTAAATGAAACAACCCACAGCCACCAGCTGGAGAGACCCCCTACCTCGAATGTGGGAGCCAATGGCACACTGTCAACCTATTAATACACATGTGAAACACATTCATGGCCCCTGTTATTTGTTCAGTGTTTAACAAATGACTCTATCAAAACAAAAACCTCACCTGGTAGATTCTGCCACTTTCCATGGGGTAAATACTCCCACCACAATTGATTTTAGACTACTATTAAAATGTTATTAAACATGGAATTGAGGAGAAATTTTACTAACTAGGCTATTGGAAGACAGTAGATGCCCACTTTATCATAATGCTGCTTCCTGCCTACCACATGCTGCCTAGAGGCCTATACATATATGGAGCATACTTAGCCAGAGTCAACTTGAGAAACAGCCATACTAACAACAGCTACCTTGGTATGATCTCACAAAGTGACCTACAAGCCTTTTTTTCTAGCCAAGCCTTAAGTCATCACATCCTGTTTCCTTTCTCCTGTCATTTGAGCTGTGTCCAATTCACCTTCTACAGGTATCCGGCCCAACTATGACAGAAGCAGAACAAAGCCAATCTCTCTCTGCACCATTCATAAAATATAACAGATTACTGCTTTATAGTAAAAACCGGTTGGATGTGGAAAGCCCACTCCAAGGGAACCCTTGTGATCTGAAGCCCTCTGAAACTCAGAAGATTATCTATTCCACTAGGTATAAAAGCATAGTATCAGGGTTGAAATTTTCTTTGTTGAAGGCCAGGAGGCTATATAGCTTTGAGCTTATCCTACAAAATGAGGGAGAGTTCTGAATAAGATGTTTGTATTTTTTATAACTTTATAAAGGTATAAGTTACATACCAAACAATTTGCTTATTTTAAGTATATAATTTGATGATTGTTAATAAATTTAGCATTATGAAATAATTATTACTATGTCATACTAGGACATTTCATTACCTCAAATAGAAACCTCATACCTATAAATAGGCATTCCCCACTCTTGTAGCACCCCATCACTATCACCCCATATGAAGTTCTAAGTAACCACTTTCTCTTTCAATGGATTGTCCTACTATGCACTTTCCATACACAAGGAATCATACAATATGTGGCCTTTTACATTTGGATTTTTAAATTTATCATGTTTTAAAATTCTATCCATGTTAAATCATGCATCACAATTTCTTTTTATTGCTGAATAATGTTCCATTTTATAATTATATCACATTTTGTTTTTTCAAAAGTTGATGAAAATTTGTTTTACTACTGGCTGGCTATTATGAATAATGCCATTTGGAATATTGCTGTAAACATTTTTTTGTGTGGACTTAGTTTTTTCTTTGTGGGATAGATGTCTAGGAACAAAATTGTTGGTCTTAAAAATTTTTAATTCTAACTTTATACTATACCTTTATTTACTTATTTTTATGTGGTGCTGAGGATTGAACCCAGTGCCTAACACATGCTAGGCAAACACTCTACCACTGAGCTACAACCACAGATGCAAAATTGTTGGTTTAACCTGCTTTAAGACTTACCTGAGCCTGGACCAAGAGTACTTCCAGGCATCTCAGAACATCATTTATGTAGTACATTGATGACACTGACTCATCCCATCTGGCTATCAGTCACTTTCCTCTCTAACTTTTTCCTTACCATCTACAAACTCCATCTCCCACAATGTTTCCCCTGGTCATACAAACAAGAGTTATTATGGCTACAGAATCTCACCTGGCACTCATTTTAGCATCTAGTGCATTTTTACCTGTTGGATACTTTCCCTGCTTTACCTCATATTATCCTAGATAAGTTGAGCTTGCCACCCTTTGGTGTGGGTAGTGGCAAGACTCTTTTCTAAAGTAAATTCATACAGGGTTTCTTAGATTTAAGAAGTCCTAGGGAGAAGATGGGATAGCCATCAGTAACTGAACTTGCTTCCTCAGAGCAGAGGACAACTTCTGTTGTGATTCTATTTCTTTTCTATGTCTCTCTGTCTCAGTATTGGGGTTGAACTCTGAGATGCTTTACCACCAATCTACATTCCCATCCCTTTTTATATTTTATTTTTGAGACAGGGTCTTGCTAAGTTACTGAGGCTGACCTTGAACTTGCAATCCTCTTTGAGATTCTTCCACCTTAGCCTCCTAAGGGGATTACAGGTGTGGCCAGTGCACCAAGTAGCTTTTCTGGTCTCTGAGGCAACTTTCTACCTTACTCTTTTCCTAATAGAAAAACAATGAATTTTATTGACTTTTAAAGATGATTCTGTGTTAAAATAATAAATCTTAACGAATACAGTATAAATAATTTTGTATTATTTTTATTGGCTTAAAAATATAGCAAACATTTTTCAATTCTTCAAGATCATAATTTCAAAAGTCATATATTATCCCCATATATTCCTCTACTATAATGTATTCAACATTTTCCTTATTTAGGAGGCATTTAGGATTTTTCACTGCTAAAAGCTTCAATAATATGTATTTTGTTGCATTTTTAATTCCTCTGACTAAATTTTTATTAGTGGATTTACTAGGTCAAGGAGTGTCAATGTTTTTGAAGCTTCTATTACTGATTCAAAGGCTAGATTTAGCTCTACCCTGGAGCTTTCTCTGGACACTGTAGCACAATGATCCTCCTCTTTCTTTATGCCAATTGTACTCATAGCCATTAGCATATAGGAATTTTATTTAATTTTCCCTAATTTTTCATTTTATTTTGTTTTGGGGTTAGTGGTTAGACAGCAAACTACAAAATAGTGACCCCATTCTCTATTTTATTTGAATTATTCACAGAATTTTCTATCAATTATATGAAAATAGCTAAAGTATTCTCAGTTTTTCAGAAAAACAAGCATTTCAAAGGACAAGTGGCACTCTTCTAAACTCAGGAATTCTGAATTTGTTGACATTATACCTAATTTGAGTCTACTCCTTCAACCTTCTAAGTTTGATAACCGTTTCTTCAATTACTGGATTTGCATATTCTAATAACCCTAGACAAGCTCAGATTTTATATTATAACCACTTCTTCTCTAGCCTATGACCTTTTGTACTTGAATAAGTAGAATGGATCTAGCTAATCCTTCCTTCAGCTAAACATACAGCCTTCCTAACATCCTAAATTCTTTTCATTAACCCTAAGAAAGGTCAAAATAGTATACAATAGCCTAAGTCCCATGTTGACTGCAGTCCTCAATTTACTAAACAGTCAAATGTGAGATAATTTTTTCAATCAAACATGCTAGAAAAAGCAGAGACCTTTGGATTCATCCTAACTACACGTTAAAATTTCATCCTAACTATGCACTAAATTTTTTACTATTAGAGTGTTGATTATCTAGTGTTGATTTTATATGCTAATTTTCTAAGCCTGTGATTATTAGACTCTATGGCAAGGGGACTTTTCAGTGTGATTAAGTTGAGGATATTAAAAATGGATTATCTGAGGGGGTTAACACAATCACAAAGGTTCTTAAAAGTGGAAGAGGGAAACAGAAGAGTCAGAGGGAGATATGACTGACAATGGGGGCAAAAGTAATGAGCCAAGGAATGTATACAGTGTCTATGGAAAAGATATGAATATAAATTCTCCCCTGCATCCTTTTGAAAGAAATACAATCCTGCCAGCTTCCTGATTTTAGCTCAGTGAAACCAATTTTAGATGTCTGATTTACAGAACTTAATAAAGTTTGTGTTTTTTGAAGTCACTAAGTTTTTGGCAATTTGTAAAAGAAGCAATAGAAAACGAATATACCTGTAAGGGGATGGGATATATAATGTAATTTGTAACAGACCCATCAATGTGAATTATGTAATTTCACATCTCTAATGATAGTACTTTGATATTTGTTAGAAACTTTGAGGCAATCATTTTAGAAATGCTTCCTCTTTTCCCCAATTGTATGAAATAGGTTGTTAGTATCCAAGTATATTAAAGGAAAATTATTAAAACACTATAAAACTGCTTATTTTGAGGTGATTACTTGGTCTTGTTATTTACAATCCTCATTTTGCAGATAAGGAAATTGAAGCCTAGGGTAGGTCGGTGACTTGCCTAAGCTTATAAAGGTGAATATAGGATTCAAACTCACCAGTAAGACTCCAAAACCCAAGCTCTGAAGCACCTCCTTATACTGACTGCCTCCCAGGTTAGTTTAACTGTGGATGACAGGAAAGTTCTTTCCTGTTTGTTAGTTTTTGTTTCTTACTGGGAATTGATCCCAGGGGCACTCCACAATGGAGCTACATCTGCAGCCATTTTTATTTTGAGACAGGGTCTTGATAAGTTGCTGAGGGTCTTGCTAAATTGTTGAGGATGACCTCAGTCTTGTGATGCTCCTGCTCCACCCAGCCTCCCAACTCTCTGGGATTACAGGCATGCAACACTGTCCCTAGCTTGACAGGAAAACTTTTTGTGAGAAACAAAGACTGAAAGATTATTGGAGCCCCTGGCATCTATCTTCTTAGAAGACTTTCACGGTTTCCAAAGTCAACGATCCTACTGATCTCCTTTTTATAGATTTTTTGAACCAATTGAAAAATGCACACAGGAGTCAGATAGGAATCAAAATATTGTCTGTAGTGCTTGTAAATCTGATTGCACACAACTTACAATAACAATTGGTGTTTCTTGCACCAGCCCAAAGTTGAACTGACCTTTCCACTCAGCAGCAGAACCAAAGAGTCAAACATTCCTTTGAATTTCGCTAATCACATGAGGTACTCCTCAATCCACATAAAGGGGAAGAGAAAGAGGAAGAGGAAGGATAAGCATGTTCATTCTTATTAGAAAAGTACATTTCTGGTACCCAACCAACTTGTTCTAGCGAAGTGCTATAATTCTCCAACACTTCTCTTCTATTTCAACATCTGAATTTTTCTGAGCCTGGTAATTTTTTTTTTTTTTGGCCCAAATAATGTTTTAGAGATAGATGTTCTAATTATCAGTTCAGGGGTATAAACTTTACTTATTTATCACTATAACATTACATTCCTTGTCTCTCCTCTTCCCTTGGGAAATTTATATCAAAATGACTGAGATGTTACCTTCTTTCCTGAATACTGAAAGGAAATAATTCTTTTCAAAACTCAGCAGTTTCAATCAGCACTATGTTTTATGGCCAATAATAACATTTGTTATTATGTATATTAAGATAAGGACAATCAAACTTATGCCTCAAGTCATAAACTGATTGGCATAAGAGTTAGTTTTTTTTTTTTTTAACCTCATGCTCAGGAAGCATTATTTAAAGCTATAATTCTCTTTGATTTTTACTTCTATAGAATTGTGAAAGTTAGAAAGAGAGCCATTATTAATGTTGTGAACAACCAATAAAAAAAAAAAAACATTTCAAAAAATAAAAAATAACAAAAAAATAACAAAATTCACCTGCTGCAGGAAACATGGAACTTTTCCCAAACACATCCACATAGACATTGGGTTGGCTAAGCCTATTCTTTTTCTGTTTCTAGACTCTATGGAATATTTTTCACATATTAAAATCCATCAGTCTAAGGCAATAATTGGTTATTTCCTTTACACAGAACACTAATACCTGGAGTTCTCTGAAACAAAACCTGCATTTGACTTATCAGTTTTCTTACATGTCAGAAAACCTGCTATTGCCTATTACAAGCTAAATTTCCTCCCAATTCTTTACCTGTAATACTTGCACAGTTGCTGATTGTTATAATTTTAAAAACAACAACAACAATAATAATAATAATAATAATAATAAATAAAAAATTTCTATATGAAAGGTTGGTCTGTGTGTAGGAACAGATTTAACTTTGTTAATTATGTGTTTCAGTTTTCAACGACAGCTCTTTTCTGATTTCAATTTCAGGTTAACCTTATACCTAAAGTTAATTTTAAGCAAGTTTTTCTCAATTAAAGTTTACTGTGGTCATAGGATCATATAAACCCCCTACTGGTTCTCTACATAAAATCTTAGACTTACTGAATATAAAAGTGTACTGGAAGTCAAGAAAATAGATTCTTGTTCCTATTAAATGTAGTACTGTGTCTGATTTTAGCTGTAATATAGACAGAAACAATCTTCCAAGTAATATACCCCAGATGGCTTGGATCTCCTCCATTGAAAAGCACTGCAGTATATAAGTACAAAGCATTTATGAATGCAAAGTAACTCTTTTCATTACCAGATTATCTGAATAATTGTTCTGCATAAATTATCAGATGCTATATTTGCTAAATATAGCATATAATACAGATGATGAAAATGCAAATTTTAATTATTTAGCCAATATCCATACTCACACTAGTGCATTGGTTGTATTTTTTAAACTTAATCCTTCTGTAATTAAACAAAAGGAATAAATTATATAAAGTTCTTTATTGTGCAGTGTTTCTGTATGGGTTTGTTGGATTTGTCTTTTCTTATTTCAGTATTTAATGCACTTTGAATCTGCAAATATTTATTTCTGTGTTCTATTGCCTTCCCTTTAAATCATGTTTTATTTTAGAAAAAAAGAACAATTAAATATTTTTAAAATGGGAAATGCGCACTTTATATTGTGAACAGACCTGCAAGTATAGTTTGAAGGTATATGAACCCTTTGAACCTTTTACTTTTGTATCATTTGTAATTCATCCATCAGTTTCTGACTTCAATGTCCTCCAAAGGACTGAAACCTGAATGCTACTAGTGAGGCAAAGTCAGGCACAAATTTCTAATTTCATTTCTTTGACAGGTGAAATCACATGTATCCAAAAATTGCTAGTACTTATTCAGCTGTAACTACAGATGAGATCAGGAAGATTCGCTTGCCAACACTGGCACTTATTTGCTTCAAGGATTTTTTTCTCATTTCTCTTTTATTCTCGGCTTGCAATAGATGGCCTACTTGTTTTAGATGGATTACACCTGTTCCTGAGCAAATCAAATACACTTAGAATCTTCCCAACATACATGTGGAATTTGTAAGCTGCCAAGAAATTTACTGTTTTCCAGGAAGTGTAAATCTGTAACGCATGCTGGACAGTCCCTGTCTTATGCTTGGCCATGCTCAGAGTTCCTCTGTTTGTTTCGATTTGTCTGTGGCTTGATGGATTGATTTCTTCATTAGGCCTAACCACCTGGAGGCTAGGGAACATGGTCTCTCCAATCCCTCTGCGTTCTAGCTCTCAGCCAATGAGCCCCAGAAGTTTTCCCTTTCTCATTCAGTCCAGATATGTTAATCCTGCTTTTTATCCTGATTAAATGCAGTTATTCCCCTGTCCACACCCATGCACACCCCACTTCTTTACAAATCTGAGACCAAAGAATCAGCAAGGCAACTTGGTTCTCTGTAATCATCATTTGCCTGTCCTTCCGATATTTTTCCCTTTAAAACATTGCATATTTATTTTAATCCTAGTTTCCTTTTTAGTCACAGTTGCTATAGTACATTTTCTCATTAATTCTGTATGCTTCTATGTTTCTTTCTCTAATGTTCTATCTATAAACACTTATGTTTCTCTTTTGGTGCTACATATATCCAAAGCTGGGCACTTGTCTGGTATCTGACCTTTCTAAAGGTAACTTTCTAAACCCTTCTGCTAAGAATATATTTTTTAATAAGCCAGGTGTTATACTCCTTTCCTATTCACCACTAGAATCGTTGTCACCAAAACACAACATCCTTCAGTGTATTTGTAGGTGTTCAGCCATATGTTATTTTTTTTCTTTTTTATTGATTTAAAGAAAATCACAGCAGAATGCATTACAAGTCTTATTACACGTATACAGCACAATTTTTCATATCTCCGGTTGTATACAAAATATGTTGACACCATTTTGTGTCTTTATACATGTACTTTGGATAATGATGTCTATCACATTCCACCATCCTTGCTAATCCCCTGCCCCCTCGCTTTCCCTCCCACCCCTCTTTCCTATCTAGAATTCATCTATTCCTCCCATGCTCACCTTCCTTAACTCACTATGAGTCAGCCTCCTTATATCAGAGAAGACATTCAGCCTTTCTTTTTGGGGGATTGGCTAACTTCACTTTGCATTATCTTCTCCAACACTATCCATTTACCTGCAAATGCCATGATTTTATTCTCTTTTATTGATTAATAAAATTCCATTGTGTATATATGCCACTTTTTTATCCATTCATCTACTGAAGGACACCTAGTTTGGCTTCACAGTTTAGCTATTGTGAATTCTGCTGCTATAAACATTGATGTGGTTGTGTCCCTGTAGTATGCTGTTTTTAAGTCCTTTGGGTATAGTCTGAGGAGAGGGATAGCTGGGTCAAATGTTGGTTCCATTCCCAGATTTCCAAGAAATCTTCATACTGCTTTCCATATTGGCTGCACCAATTTGCAGTCCCACCAGCAATGTATGAGTGTAACTTTTCCCCCACATCCTCACCAACACTTATTGTTGTTTGTCTTCATAATAGCTGCCATTCTTAATGGAGTGAGATGATATCTTAGAGTAGTTTTGATTTTCATTTCTCTAAATTGCTAGAAATGATGAGCATTTTTCATATATTTGTTGATTGATTATATATCCTCTTCTGAGAAGTGTCTGTTAAGGTTCTTGGCACATTTGTTTATTTGGTTATTTGTTTTTTGGGTGCTTAGCTTTTTGAGTTCTTTATATACCCTAGAGATTAGTGCTCTATCTGGTGTGTGAGGGGCAAATATTTTCTCCCAGGATGTAAACTCTGTGTTCACCTCACAGATTGTTATTTAACATCATGTTAATCTTAGTGGGTGATACAGGTTGAGTCAAAAGGTAATCATGTTTCAAACCCATAAAAATGTTTCAGTCTTGTCTCTCCTACTTAATGCTACCAATCTATCCCTGGATACTTAAAAATCTCTTATTACTTCTTCTATTTTGGCCTCTTTACAAGCCTTTTATATGCCTTCATATCATTTACAGTCTACTTGTTCCTTTTTGTCTGGTGGCCTACAGTATACATTATTTCAATAGCTAGTTTACTTAAACATGTTGTAATACATCAAACTTTAAGTTCTAATAGTTCTACATTATTACTAGGCTCTTTATGATTCTCTGTCATTATAATAATCAATCTTTGAGGTATACAGTTCCTACTTTGCATTGCTTCATATGCCTTAGAATCATGAGAGAACAACAAGGGTAATTGTTGCAGATCCTGTCTGCTATCCACAAAAATCATGAACATATTAACTGGCTAGCTCACTTGGTGTCACCAAAAGATATTAACAGTAAATGATGCATGTACATGTAAATTCATTATATAAGAAAAATGCTGTAGCCCTCTTTAAAATTCTTGAAGTCAATTTGATAAGATATGCACAGCTATGTCTATGGTAATCATGACCATTCCATTATGCTGAGGGCCACAATCAAGTTAAGATGGCACCTGGCACTTTGCCAGGAGGAGTGGTTTGTAAAGTAACACCAGCAAGTCATTAAGATGATGAGGATTCCTTAATGACTGACTGCTGTATCTAGATAATGTTAATTAAGTTAAGCTCTGTGTAATTAGTTGGATATATATATACCTCTACTGTCCCGTAATTAAACGGCTCCCGCTGTTTCAACCTTCACAAGTTTTTTGTCACCCCCTGGTTATTTTGCCCAGCCAGACTGTGGCACCATTATCTTTCCATTCTATTCAATGAGCCTTTAATAACCATGATTACCCTGGCAGACAATGATATGTCTTCTCCTTAGACCAATAAAAATGTTTCCCACACACTTAAAGGCCCACTTCAATTCTCACACTTTCCACTAATATCATTTACAACATTGAGAAAGTAAAGATCCGTATATCACTATGTAGATTCTATAACCAATTAACATTTTGCTCTATTTGTTTTATTCCATCTCCCCCTCCTTGTATCTATCCATTAATCCATCTTATGTTTTGATATATTCCAAAAAAATTTTTAAGACATCATTTTATTTTCATCTCCAAATCTTTAGGATGTATGTCATTAACTAGATTTCAATATTTTTTACATTCCTTTTGGTTGGGGAAAATTTTTATTTAATGGAATATACAAATGGTAACTATTATTTAATGAGTTTTAACAAATGCACATACATGTGGAAGCCAAAGGCCTATCAAGATGTAGAACTTCACCATCACTCAGTAGTTTTCTTCTGTCCCTTCTAGTCAATTCCTTGTTCCACAGAGGGAAACATTAATCTGATAATTTCCATCATAAATTAGTTTTGCCCTTTTAGAATTTCTTATAGATGAGGTCAGATAGTCGATACTGTTTTATTTACATAAATACTGTAGATACTGTTTTATTTACATAAATACTGTCTTATTTCCTTCAGTATGATGTATTTGACATTAATCCATGTTGCTCTATGAATAATGCTAATATATTGTATGCCTACACCACAGTTTGTTCATATATTTTCTTGTCAGTGAATACCTTGATCTATATCCAGGGTTTGGTTAGTATAAATAACTGTACTTTCTTGTAAAATGTTTTTGTAGGTTGTTTTGTACATATTTTTATTTCTTTTACTAAATTTGGAGCTGCTGAATAATTGGGGTGGTTTATATATAGATTTTTGAGTTTTGGTTTGTAATATGCTCTAAATTTTTCACTTCACTCTGTGTGATTGTTTAATTATTGTAAAATATATACAATATAAAACTTACCATTTCAATTATACAATTAAGTTGTGTTAAATACATTCATAGTGTTGTACCAGCATTACTACTGTTCATTTCCAGAACCATTTCATCATCTTAAACAGTAGCTGAGTACTCACTTAAAAATAATTTCACATCCCTTCAAACCTCAGCCCCTGGTAATGGAATCCTCTGTTCTATTTTCTGTCTCTTTGAATTTGCATACTCTGCGTCCCTCATACAAGTAGAATATTTTAATATTTGGCCTTTCTGTATGGTTTATTTCATTTAGCATAAGGTTTTCAAGGTATGAGGTGACAAGATGTGATACCTTTCCTCACCCACCTTATGGGTCATAGTTGACACTTTTAATAAAAGACAGGATAAGAAGAATAAAAATAACAAATTTATTGGATCAAATTAGGAGTCTTCAGAAATGAAGACCCAAAGACCCAGAGAAAATTGTATATTTTTATGCTTAGTTCCAATAAATATGTACAGCAGTGTAGAAATATGATTGGGCAAAAGATACGATCTAATGGTAGTAGACTGAAGGTAAAAATCAAGCAAAGTTTATCTGTTCACATTCTTCTTGGCTTTCTTGTGTAGCATTTCGACCTCTCAGCTATGGATCATTTCTAAATGAGAATTTTATGATCTACTACCGAACATAGTAGGTCAGATTTTTTTTATGGCCAAGTCAGAAGGGCAGGGGAAGATTGGAACAATATTTCCAGGTTTTATGTCTTACATTGAGCAGAGGGTTTCTAATTTCTATGACACTGTGTTAGTCAGATTTTTGTGACCAAAATACATAACAAGAACAACTCAGAGGAATACAAATTTATTTTGGCTCCTAGTTTCAGTCCATGATTAGCTAATTCCAGTGCTCTGGGCCTTAGGTAAGGCAGAACATTATTGTGGAAGGGCCCAGAGGAGGAAAGCTTTTCATCTAATGGTAGCCAGAAAGCAGAGAGTGCAAGAGGGAAGAGTCAGGGGACAAGATATAGTCAACCTCCAGTGACCCACTTCCTCCAGTCATGCCCCACCTGCCCACAGTTAACCACCCAGTAGTCCAAATTATTAATCTTTCAAATTGATTTATTTAATGATGAGGTTACAGCTCTCAGAATCTATTCATTTCATCTCTGAACATTCTTGCATTAATGTAGGAGTTTTTAGGGGATACTTCATATCCAAACTACAAAAGACACACATTAGGGAAGAGGAATCGTGGTTTCTATGATTCATTTCAGGGGGGAAAAGATGGGCTACATATAGGATACATTCATAGAGTCTTTAGTTCTGAGTCTACTTCTGAGATCTTCTAATCTTCTTTAGTTCAAAGTTTTCAGCATGCTCAAGGCTGATACTTTGGAGTATGGTTTTCTAAGCCCCCCAAAAAGGTGCATCCATTATGTTTAGTTTTATAAGAAACTCTCAGATGTTTCTCTAAAGTCTCTGTGTCATTTTATGCTCTTGCCAACAACGAGTGAAAGTTCCTGCTGCTTCATATCCTTGCCAACATCTGATGTTTTCAGTCATCTTGATACTCAGCCATTCTGGCTACTTAACTCAGGCCAACTATATGCCTTTCTGAACTTTTCATGCTTTGATATTCTGAACTGGACACTTTAATTTAATTTAACGGTTCTCCATCTATTCTGTGCATATGAAATCCTTTCCCAAATAAACTTCAATCTACTTGAGAACAAGAACTGTGCCTTATCTGCTTTTATTTACTTTGTGGTACCTAGCTATGGATTAGGCTCATAGTAATTGCCTAATTTTTTTTTTAATTAACCATCTGAAAAAAAAAACAGAACACAAACTAAGTCAGAGGAGGGTTTATCTTAGCATATTAGTTACTGTTCTCTTGGCATATTTTCTTATTTCAGGTTTAACTGGCAAAATTTCTATTTATCTTTACTTCATTCTTGACTTTATAGATTTAAAAATATATTTAAAAATAAAATGTCAATAATTTCTAAGACTAAACTTTGAAGCATTTTTGGTTGCTAAGGGACTAGTTTTTATTGTGTACATTGGTTAAATTCCTTCATGAACATAGATTCAGAAAAATAACTAATAAAGTAGAAAAAGAATATAAAATACACAGAAACAAAATCAGCATATTGACTGTTTCTTTGTAAAAAGTAATTTGCTTTTTAAAATTGGCCTACATAAATTTAAATGACAAAATCACTACAAATTACAGAACAGGTCACTAATGCATATTATTATTATTTCTGAATAGCTTACTATTGTATATTAAGAGATTAAGATTTTAAACAAATATTCCTATATTCTAAAACATTTATCACCTACTGATATGGACTGAACCTTATCCCTTCCAAATTCATATGTTGAAACCTTAACACCAAATGTATTAGGAGATGGAGTTTTAAGGAGACAATTAAGGAGGTTATGAGTATAGGACCTTCCCAATGAGACTAGTATACTTGTAAAGAACACCAGAACATTTGCTTTCTCTTACTCTCTACCCTTGTCCCTATCCTATGTGGGAACACAGCAAGAAGGTTGCAGTCTGCAAGATAGTAAGAGAGCCTTCACCAGAAACCAAACATACTACACCTTGATATTGAATTTTTAACCTCTTTAACCATGAGAAAACAAATTTCTGGTGTTTAAATGACCCAGTCTATAATATTTTGTTATGATTGCAGGAGCTGACTATCATTCTTTTAACCAAAGTTTCCTCTCTCCACAAAAAGGCATTTTCCTCAAAGAAAACTAAGTTAAAGGTTTCCAGTTTAAAAAAAAAGTTGATTAGCACATAGTAGAGTTTTAATAAATAAATGTGTTTTGGATTGAATTGAGCTCAGTTCACACCTGTAAGATTAGCCTGGAGCATGGCAGGCTTAATATATTGGCAGAGCCAACCACCTTATATTTGTTATGATTTGAAAGAACCCACAGTAACCCTTTCTTGAAAACAGCTCTTCATCCTAATAGCCAGCTACCATTAGATATCAAACCCTTCCTAAGGAAAGCAGTATCCCCAGTTTAAATGCAAACTAGTTTTGAAGGCACACTAAAACACTGTCAAAAGTAAACACCTTAACAAGGATTAGTGAATGATATTACCCAGTAAAATCTAAAAAGAAAACACAGAATAGGTAGATTATTATTTATCTCTGGGTGGGTATGGAAGGGTGTGGGGCATTGTGGTAGAACAGAAGCTAACATTTCCATGTGGGGATAATTCACAAGACAATATGGATCTCTAGTTTCTTTTGAAAAAACAGATCTAGAAACAGTAGGTCAGCATTCCTGCATAGCAATAACTGGCATGGTAGTTGCCACTTTTGAAAGGGCACATACCCTCTTCTGGCACAGTCCCAATCACCCACCATGTCTCTCACACCAGGTGTAACACTTCATATTGTCTGCCAATTCCCCAGAGGATTTTCATTTTGCCACTCATGGCCTAAGGCCAAGAAGGGTAAAGCTAAGTGTGACAATGATTGAGGAGGGGGAACCTCTGTGCAGCAAAGGGTGAGAGAAATTTTGGACACAAAAAGAAGTGATGACAGGGAGTGAGAATGCTTAGGAAAGTGACATGTCTTGCTTATGTACAGTAAGTACAGTTGATATGCACAGAACTTTATACTCTAAGCCTTCATTGTTTGAAATGTCTCCTACTTACTTTCCATAGTCCTCTAAAAATTAATAAGCTGAACTTATGAAACAATTATTGCCATAAGTTACTTCCAACTGAGCAAGACATTTTTCCATTTATTCTAACAATTTGAAAATAATTTGTAATTACCATTGGGGATGTTTGTATTGTTTAGAATGATGAAGGTTTATCATTGTTTTTTTGTTGTTAATGTTCCACATTTGTAGTGTCATTTTGAATAACACATTTTATCAGAAATTCCCATTTTCAAATAGATTCCATATTTCCAAAGTACATGTTTTAGCTTTTTTGCTGCTATGCCCAAAAGACTTCACAAGAATAATTAGGGGAGGAAAAGTGGTTATTTGGGGGCTTATCATTTCAGAGGTTTCAATTCATAGGTAGCTGACTCTATTGCTCAGTACCTGAGGTAAAACAGAACATTATGGCAAAAAGAGTAGCTAGGAATAGCGGATCCAGGAAGTAGATAGAGTATAAGGTCAGAGCACAAAATGTATACTCCAAATACATACCCTCAATAATCTACGTCCTCTAGACTCAGCCTAGCTGCCTATAGTTACCACCCAGTTAATACATTCAGGTGGATTAATGCACTGATTAAGTTAAGGTTCTTATAACCTGATCATTTCACCTCTAAACTTTCTTGTACTATCTCACAGTGAACTTTTGTGGGACATCTAATATTGAAACCATAACAATATATAAACCTGGAAAATACAAAGTTTCCAAAGATATATTAATATTATCAAAATGTGATGACACATGCACCCAAATTTGTTTTAAGAAGTGTTGGGCCTCGGTTGTGTCTCAGTGGTTGAGTGCTTGCCAAGCATGCATGAGGCACTGGGTTCGATCTTGGCAACACATAAAAAAATAAAATAAACAAAATAAAGGTAATTTAAATAAAAAAGAAGTGTCTTGTTCTTGTTGCCTTGAACCTAGAAAAAAGTGGTTTCCAATTTTTGAGCCTGACAATCTCTTTGTGATGAATAAAAATTATTACTAGCTGACATAAACACTTAGCATAGTGTCTGAACAAAGAAAATACTCAGTAAACATTACCTTTCTTCCTAGACCCACTCACTTCTTTCCTACAGTTTTCTTACTCTTATTTAAGTTTGGAAACTGAATTAGAATGAGCCTAAAAACCCTCTATAGATACAGCCCATTACCAACCCACAGAAAATTTTGCCAAGAAGCTAAGAATATTAGGACTGTCAAACAGAAGAACAACTATCCTTTCAAATTAACCACCAATTTAAACTCTCAAAAGAAATATAAGAAACTGGCAGTAAAATACATTTCTTTTATCCTTATGCAAGCATTTCAATTCCTTGCAGGGCATGTTTGGGGTCAAGACTTTCATTCATTGGCATGCACATTGTGGAAGGCATTGTGGCAAATATAAAGGGTGACAATTTTTGTCTTTTTCATTCACTACTGTGACCTAGGACCTAGTAAAATGCCTGTCAGATAGTAGACAATCAATGTTAGCAGAATGAATTAATGCAGCAGTGAACTAGAAGGCATAGTTCTTGCTCTTTAAGATTTGAAGTTGAAACAAAGAACTAAAGAATCATAACAGAATACAACTAATCAAAATTGTATGGGTATGAATGAATGTGCCCCATTTTTCTCCCAAGCCTCTATTATCACCCCCTGAAATTTTTTTCCACTAAAATGCACATAAAGAAGTGGGATTAAGAAAACAATAAGGAGTGTGCCATTTTCATTGACATTTTTGTCGTTTCTCACCTCAACTCACACCAATTTGCTAAGCTAGTTTTGACCCAAATCTACAAAGCCATAGGTTGCAAAGATTTTTTAATCTAGATTTTAATAGTTCTCCTTTACTTTCTCCTTAAATCCAGATGAATCCCAACATAGAATTGCTTCACTTATGATATTTATTTTAACTTTAAGATGATGAAAAAGCTATACACATTCAGTAGAAACCATTCTTCAAATTTTTTTTTTTTTCCTGGGCTAGTGATATGTGATACAATACTGTCACTCCATGCTGAGCAGTGGCAGCAAGCTGCAGCTTCCTGTCATCCATGTGATCATGATGGTAAACAACTAATAGTCTACAATGTTCTATGTTGCTAGCAATTTTAGGATATTGTGTTTTGCATTTTTACATCCTGTCATGTCTACAAAATGCCCATCTGTTTCTTCTGCTTCTAAATGCATTTGCAACATACAATGTTTTTGACTTGTGATGGTTTATCAGGACATAATCCTTTAGTAAGTTGAGGAACATTTGCACTTTCTGCTCTTAAAGAATGAGAAAGGTGTATGTGTACTTAGTAGTGATAGGGAACAGAAAGATGTGAGTGGTGGTAACATGATGTTAAGGGGATAATTCTATAAACTGAGCTTACTGTGCTGACCCCACATGCTTTCTTTTTCTCTTCTTTTTTTAAGAGGGAGAGAGTGAGTTTTTAATATTTATTTATTGGTTTTTTTTTTAGTTTTTAGTGGACACAACATCTTTATTTTATTTTTATGTGGTGCCGAGGATCAAACCCAGCGCCCCGCACAGGCCAGGTGAGCATGCTACCACTTGAGCCACATCCCCAGCCCAACACATGCTTTCTTTTAAAAACCAATTTACCTGCAGCTCTGCCTCACTTAAGTCAATAGGATAAGCTACTTTCCTAAACAAACAGCCTGTTATCTGTAGGAGGAATGCAGGCCTGAAGAAATTCTCCTCCCTGTTTGTAAGAGGAACACAAGTTACCCTGAAGGGGAGCAAATTTTGTGACCCTTACACAGACCAGATCCAAGAACTCAGAGGGATAGGTTAATTCCCCCTAACCACAAAATCTGTAAGAACAAGCTACAATTAGAACTAATCAATGTGGGTCAAAGTGACCCAGAATTGCCTTGGACCTTTACCATGTACAGACTTGAAAGGCTGAGGAAATCCTGCTATCAGTAAAAAGAAGAGAGGTGGACCTAGACAGGACTTTCTGGACACTTCCCTGAAACTCCAATATAACTGGAAGGCAAAAGAGATGTGCCATCCCTCTTCTACCTGAAAAGAGCCACTATCTCCCTTAAGAATGTCCCTTTATGGTTTATATGTGAGGAGCTCCCCAAAAGTTCTTGTGTAAGGTAACGCAAGAAGGTTAAGAGGATAAATGATTGCATTTTGAAAGTCTTAACCCTATCAGTGAATTAATACCCTGATAGGGATTAACTGAGTGGTAACTGAAGTCTGATAGGGCTAGAAACTGTGGGTGGAGGAGGTAGGTCATTTGGAGCATGTCTTTGGGATATATATTTTGTCATTCAGCCTCTCTTATCCTTTGACCTTGATGTTCTGCCTCACCCTGACCCCAAGGAATGAAGCCAGCTATGTATAGAGTGAAAGCTCAGAAACCATGAGCCTCCAAATAAACTTTACCTGTTCTTGTCAGGTCTTTTAATCATAGCAGTGAAAACAACTGACTAAAATAGTCCCTTGTTTCCCTCTTTCTATCCCTTCTAATTAATGCATGCCTACTACTCTTAGTGACATGTCTGGAATCTTTCTGGGATGATTGTAAGAACTAGTGAGAGAGGACTTACATGACTGCCTGGGCTCTGTGGTGGAACTCTGCTCTGTAAGAGTGATAGGATTTAAACATGATGACTAATTAAGTTTGTAAAGTTTCAAAGCATGATGTTTTTGACAATCATGTATATGTTGTTTCCTTTGAACTCCACAAAGAGGATTTTGTTTCTATGGTATAAGCCTAAGGATACAGACCCCCACTGTTATGTTACAAACAGCCTGGAACTCCCCATTGGCATACTAGAAAATACTCTCAAATCACTACTTTTGCCAGATCTTGTCTATATATGGCAAGGGGGGGGATGTTGACATGGGAAGAATCATATTTTCACTTATCTTCATTATTTTTCAAAATGGTGGGATATTAGAGAGAAGAAAATGAGAAAAGAGAATAAATCCACGTGAGCAAATACAAATATAGTAGTGCTTGCTCCATTTCCAAGTGCTGAAGGACTTCTTAGAATAGGAGCTCCATGAAAGCAGAGACCTTGTCTCTCCTGCTCTAACTCCAACACTTAGAACAGTGCCACATATAATAGGTGTGCACAAAATATTTGTTGAAAGAATGAATGCATTCATTCTTGTAAAGAGATGATTGGAATTGAAGCAGAAAGTATATGAAGGCAGAGTAGAATTACATGATATCAGTTTTTACATAGGACACTTAGTGAATTATCTTGAAGGAGGCAGAATAATTGTGGCTCAAAGATATGAGGTGAAGTAACTGAAAAAAATTGGTTACATGAGGAAAAAAGGATATATATAATTTATGATCCAAACTTGGGTACTTTTAAGAATGAAAGTACTTAATTCCTATTTTAGGATGACATGTATATATTGAAACCATCCAAGGCAAACTAGAGTATATGGTCACCATCTTTGTATAACAGCAAATAATCTGAGTAAGGGGTTGGACTAACAAAACAAAAGTTAGAGAAGGACATTAATTTCTGTAATAGACCCAGATTTAATTCTGAGAAATAGAATAAGGAAGAGACTAGAAGCCAGAATACCTGCTAGAATTGTATCATAATACAGGAATGAGGAGATATATAATATCTTTTAGAACAGAAGGAAGTAGTAGATATGAACTACTAAAGAATCAAGCTGAATCAATTATCCAAGGAATGTAAATGTTCAGGCATAATATTGCCTGCAGTGTTATTCCAAAAAAATACATAAAATGCAAGCTCTGATAAATTCTATACTCAACTGAAGTTGTCTCTTCATCGTCTAGCTCTTCAATATTGGAATGCTTACTTAATTTTCTGAACTTCTATAATCATAACTGAAGGTAAATTATTCAAATAACCCTCATATTTTCAGACCATATTGGAAATCCAAATTCAGTTCCTTCAAATTAGTTTTTTCTAATTATTCTTAATCCATATTTTTCTTAAGTAATATTCTAAGACATATTGAAAGTGTCTTAAAACAAAAAAATAGTTATAACTATAAAATCAGGATATAAAAAATCTTTCATGAATACACAGTGACTCAATTTTTTGCCTAGAGTTTGTTTTCAAGGGGCATTTCTGTCTATTGCATCTTGTATTTTTTCTAATTCAAAAAGAATTTCTGCTGGAAATCACAATAAAAATTATTAGCATTGAAAGATTTTGAGTTCCTCCTATCAACTATTGACTTTCAGAAAGACAGAAATATATGGGGCAAAGTCTTTGAGCACTAGAAACCCTAGTTCTATGAGATAATTTATTGTTCCTTTTTTCAACTCTGAGAACTCCTCCTCCCTTACCTCCCAGAAAACTGCTTAAACTTTGCAATCTTGGTTACCACTCATCTGTGCAAACACTGCATCATCCTGAAGGGTCTAGCACCTCTGATTTTCTACCCTATTTCTCATCCAGAGCCCTGGTTTCAACTGCAATCCAGTTGGCAGGTCAAAACTCTATCTACTTCCCTCTCTTTACAGATAAATAGTTTCCAAAACTTTGGGAGAGGAGAAATTGGTTTTTAATCTCTTCCTCTCACTTTTGTTCTTCCATACTTAAAGAAGAATTTGCTACATTATTCACCTTAGTGAATCTTTCTCTGCCATAATTGTAGTTCAGCATCACCAACAGTACAGGGATCAATGAAGAGAGTAGTGGAAATTCTTGATAGCACCTAAATGTCATGAGACTCATATTTCCCACTGTACAAATTGAACCACTTCTGAGTTGTAGAAATTATTGCTAAATATATTTACAGTCTTTTTTACAATAAAAAGCTTTACTACTCTTATTATGGGCCAGAGAAAATGCTTTAAATCTTGAGTTCTGAAGTAATATCTCCTGTCATAAAAGCAATGAAGCTTTTCAAGAGAAGGGAAAAGAAAGTGCATTCTGCAAAGGTAGTTTATGGTTTTGGAATTTTGTTACAATTTTGGTTCATATATTTTTACTAAGTACAACCTTTATATGTAAATTAAATGATTACATAAGAAAGAATACTGTTTTTATAAAGTAAGAAATGATTTTATATCCTAAAAGACAGAGGTATATAAACCAGTAAGGCAGCTCTGCATGTGTTTGATGGCTGTGAAATGACCTGTTTGATTTTCTATTACAGACCAGCAGACTGCACTGCCCTGGACCACCAGACTCAAACTGTGGGGTAGCCAGCTTCCCATTAGGGAGTCCTGTGGTAGAGAGTACATTCATGGCCTGTAATAAATAAAGTGCATTTAAAACCTCATGTATAGAAACAGAGCTCCATTGTGAAAGCAGTACCATAAAAAGATGTTTATCCTTTGAAACACTATTGAAAAATGGAAAACATTTTTTTTTTTTTTTGCTGGCTAAACCCTGACAAATGAGTTTATCATTTGACCATATGGGATAGTGTATTCACACATGTCCAAATAGTCAAATCCATTCAAATTGGTCCAGATAGACTAATTCATCAGTTCTTTGGAGGGAAAGCCCAAGCTGAGTTAAATAAAATGTTAAAATAAAAGCAGTTTAATTATCTCAGGGGAGAAATAGACAGAACTTGGCCTCAAGTCTTAACAGAATTCCATCATGGCTTTAGTGAGTAGATAATCATTTGTAATTAGCATGTTCATTCTATACAAAAGCATCAGCAGAAGTGGGGATCCTTCTCAGTCTTATTTATTTGGTGAGTAGACGTGTGTGTGTGTGTGTGTGTGTGTGTGTGTGTGTGTCCATAGTACACACAAAAATTAGGTTGTGCATGTTAAGATTATTACAGATTCCAAACTAATGGAATTTTGGTTAATAAGGCTTTACTGTCTGTGTGCACAAGGTATACAAAGGTAGTAAAGAACAAAGTATGCCACCTGTACCTCAGGTTTTAAGTCATTCTACTTTGTTTTTCTCACTATCAGGACAATAAATTCTACCTCTAATGTGAGTATCAACCTATTACTCTCTGTTTCTCATATTCTTCTCTTTGATAAAAACTTTGTAATCAGAATTTATCTGGGAATTTAGAGATATGTTAAGCAAGATATACCATGTTATAATATTCTTTCATGGGATGGCCATCTACTGTAATTATTTCTCCATTGAACACCAATAACTCAGCAGGTGTAGCACAAATTATATTTAAAATATTATACATGTAATAGCATTAAAATTACATAAAGCAAAAATTCACATAAGTAAAAGGATAGTTTCACAATAATAGAGAATTCAATTCCTCACTTTATTGAATAGAACAAACAAATATAAGTAAGTATTTAAACAATATAATGAATAAACCAACATATCTAACAAACATGTATAGAACACTTAACAACAGAATACACATTTTTCTCATTGAATATAGGACATTCTTCAAAATAGACCGTATGTTAGACCACAAATTAAGTCTCAATAGATTTTAAAAGATGATATCTCACTAATTACTTTCTCTGACTCAAACAAGATGATGTTAGAAATAAATTACAAAAGGAAAGCTAGAAAATTCACAAATTTGTAAAATTAAGATTATATTGAAACAATCAAGATCATGGATCAATTAGAAAATATATGGAGATAAATAAAAATAAAAGCACAATTGCCAAATCTTATGGGATGCAGCAAAAACAATGCTAAGTCCATAGTTATAAGAAATAAAGACATTAAATCAACAACTTAACTCCACAATTTAAGGAAGTAGGAATAAAAAACCTAATCTGAAAGCTAGCAGAAGGAAGGCATTAATGAAGACTAAAGAAGAGATAAGTGAAGCAGAGACTAAAAAAAAATGTAGATAAAACTAATTCAGCCAAAAGTTGGTTCTTCAAAAACTTGAGCAAAATTAAAAAAACCTTTAGTTAGATTGACTACAAAACAATGAGCAAAAACCCAAATTATTAATTGAGAAATGAGAATAAGCCAGTTGTGGTGGCACATGCCCATAATTCCAGCAGCTTGAGATACTGCGGCAGGAGAATTGCAAATTCAATGCCAGCTGCATCAATTTATCGAGGCTTTCAGCAACTGACCAAGACACTGTCTCAAAATGAAAAATAGAAAGTTCTGGTGATGGGGCTTAGTGGTCAAGTGCCCCTAGATTCAATCCTTCTTGGTACCATTAAAAAAATAAACTGATTAATTTTAAAAACTTACTACAAAACTACAAAATCAAAACAGCATGGTACTGGCATATAAACAGACAAACAGATCAGTGAAATATAATAGAAAACTGATAAATAAACTCTTGCATATGTGATAGATGACTTTTATTAAGGGTACCAAAAGTATTTAAGGGATAAAGAAGACTCATTCACAAATGGTGCTGGGAAAACTGGATATCCACATGCAAAAGAATGAAGAGGAAGCCTTACTTAACACCATATATAAAAATTAACTCGAAATGGATCAATGGCCTAAATAGGAGAGATAAAGATATAATACTCATAGAGGAAAAAAATAAGGCAAAAGCTTTGTAATATTGGATTTGGCAGTAATTTCTTGTATATGACATGACAGGCACAGAAAGCAAAAGACAAAAACAGATAAATTTGACTTCATGAAGATTAAGATCATCCATGCATCAAAGAAGACTATCATGAGATGAAAAGCAAATCCACACAATGGGGGAAAATATTTAAAAATCACATATCAGGGCTAGGGTTGTAGCTCAGTGGTAAAGCGCTTGCCTAGCATGTGTGAGGCACAGGGTTTGATTCTCAGCACTGCATATAAATAAATAAAGATCCAATGACAACTAAATAATATTTTAAAAATAAAAAAATCACATATCTGATAATAATTAATATGTAGAATACACGAAGAGCTCCTAGAATTCATCAAATAAAAATAGCTCAATTAAAAAACAGGTGAATGTAATGCACTCCACTATTGTCATGTATGTAAGAAATAATAGAATAGAAAAGAAAACAGGTAAAGGACTTGAATAGACAGTTCTGGAATGGTACACACATAGCCAATAGCATCTGGAAATATTATTAACATTACTAATCATTAGAAAAATGAGAATTAAATCCACAATGAGGTGGGCCTGATGGCACATGTCATAATCTTCATGACTGAAAAGGCCAAGGCAGGAGGATTCCAAGTTCAAAGCCAACATTAGCGACTTAGGGATGCCCTAAGCAACTCAGAGAAAATCTGTCTCAAAATTTAACAAAATAAATAGAAAATGTTGGGGATGTGGCTCAGTAATTATGCACCCCTGGGTTCAGTACCCAGTACCAAAAAAAAAAACAAAAAAAAATATGAAATACTACTTCATACCTATTAGGATGACAACTATTGAGAGAGAGAGAGAGAGAGAGAGAGAGAGAGAGAAAATTATATAACCAGTTTTTATAAGAGTATAGAATGGGAACCCTGTATACTATTTGTGGCAATGTACAATTGTATGGTTACTGTGGAATTTATCATGGTGGTTCCTCAAAGAATTGAGAATAGATTTTACCAAATGTTCCAGCAGCAATTCATTTTTTAATGTTTCATAACTTTTACTTGTTTTATTTTTATGTGGTACTAAAGATTAAACCCAGTGCCTCACATGTACTAGGCAAGCACTTTGCCACCGAGCTACAGCCCCTGCCCCTCCAGCAGCAATTCTATATCTGGGTACATTCCCATAAGTATTGAGTCTTGATGGGTGTGTTAGATTTCTGGTTTTGTAATCAAAATATCTAACATGAACAACTTAAAGAAGGAAAGATTTATTTTGATTCATGGTTTCAGAGGTTTGATTCCACAGTCAGCTGACTCTACTGCTCTGGGGCTGAGGTGAGGCAGATGAACATCATGGTAGAAAGATGTGAAAGAAGAAAGCTGTTCAACCCATAGGACCCAGAAAGCAGAGAGCAGGAGAAGATGGATCCAAGAACAAAATATACTCCCTAAGAGCATGACCCCAAGGACCACTTTGCTTTCTACTAGGTCCTACCTCCTATACTTTCTATCATCCCCTAACAGTCCATTCAAATGATGAATATCTCAATGAACTAACCCACTGATGAGGTCAGAGATCGCATGATCCAATAACATCCCAAGGACCACACCTTCTGAACATTGTTGCACTGAGGACCAAACGTTCATTACATGAGTCTTTGGGGGACACTTCATATCTAAAACCTCACAAAAGGATATTTGTAAACCTATGTTCACAGTAGCGTTATTCACAACAGTTAAAATATCTAAACCACACAAATGTTCATTGACAGATGAATGGATAAATAAAATATGGAATAGTATATAATAAAATGTCATTCAGCTTTCAGAATAAAATCTGATATAAGTTACAACATGGATGAACTCTGAAGACATTATACTGAGTAAAATAAGCCAGTCACAAAAAGACAAATATTTCATTATTCCACTCATATAAAGAACCTAGAGTAATCAAATCATAAGGGCAGAAAGTAGAATGATGGTTGTCAGAGTTGTTAGGAGGTGGGGAATTTTTCTTTGATGTGCAAAAAGTCTCATTTCTGCAAGAGTTTTGAAGATAGATAATAATGATTATTGTATAGTAATATGAATGTGCTCAACATTACTGAACTATACACTTAAAATTGTTATGATAGTAAATCTTATGTATATTTTCTTACAATAAAAAAATGGGGGAAAAGCTTAATGGATTGATCTCTATTATTACAGACTTGTAAAACTGTGAAAATATGATAAGGGAGATTATCTAGTGAAATCCAACTACCTCCTTTTTTAGATGAGGAAACCAGAGAGAATGTAAATGTCTCTTAGAAGTTTATACAATTTATTAAGGGCAAAACTAAGATTTCTGCTTTATAACTAGTTGTTTGTAATATGTTGTTATTTTTATTTTAACCTCAGATTCAGAGGTTACAATTGATCATGTTCATCTTAGTTTTCTGTTGCTAATGACAGAGGTTTATTTTGGCTCATAGTTCTGTTCTAAGAGTCATGAAGTAGATCAGAGCATCACGTGGTAAAGGACAAGCTAGGGGAGACTATACTCTGGTCTCTTACTCTCATAAAGCCACCAGTATTTAACCATAGGGGTTCTACCCTGATGACCCTTTTTAATCCAAACCGCCTCCCAAGGACTCTACCTCTAAATACAAAATTGGATTTAGTTGGATTAAGTTTCTACCATTTTATTACCTCACAATAGGGATTACATTTCAACATTAAAACCATAGCAATAGTATATTTTCATAATTAGTCTTCATAATTTTCCTCTCATTAATTAATTAATTAATTAATTTCTCTCTGAATTAGTCAGCTGTCACTATTATGATATACCTGAGATAATTAACTTATAAAAATTTATTTAGCTCATGGCTCTGGAGGTTGCAATCCAAGATCCAATCTGTCAGCCCCAGTAATTTGGGCCTCTGGTGAGGGTGACAGATGGCAATGATGGGGAGTGCATGGTAAAGCCAACTACTTACAACAGAAGCCAAAAAGCAAGGAGACACTGAGATAGAGGGATCCTACAATCCTTTCTGAGGGCATACCTTTAATGACCTAAGAACCCCTCACTAGGACCCATCTCCTAATAGTTCTAACAATTCCAATCGTACCACCCTGCAGATCATGCTTTTAACACATGAAACTTTGGAGTACTCTATCCATATGCAAACCGTAGTACCCTCAATCCACATTCCACACATCTATTCAAAACCTTCCATCAACAACTTCTATATTGCATTTACTCTTGCAAACTGTGAATGTTTTACTCCTTTAAAATTATTTGATAATAATGTGTTTTATACCACTATTTCCAACTGTTTTTTACCAAGTGCTATTTTAGGATCTATTCATATTACTATAGGTACACTAATTCACTGCTTCTGACTGCTCCACAGTTCTCCACGTTCTGTACCCACAAGTGAGCAGTAACTGATGCACAGAATGCCCCATCTCTCTTCCATTCCAAATAATGTAATAAACAGTCTTGTGCATGGTTATTCTTCTTTTCTTATTTTAGTTGTAGATGGACCTAATATCTCCATTTATATTTATGTGTTACTGAGTTAAACCTAGTGCCTCATACATGCAAGGCAAACACTCCACCACTGAGCCACAACCTCAACCCTTATGCTTAGTTCTTAAAGACCTTACTTAGAATTTATAATAGATATAAATTTATAAATATATAACTTTATAAATGTATTGTATTTATATGTAATTGAGTATATTTAACTTAAATATTTATTGCCAGATTAATTGTTTCAATATATAATACTACTGGAAGAGGAAATTTTTCATGCCCATATCATCAGTTGACATTATCTAGCTTTTAATTTTTTTCTAAACTAGTAGATATAAAGGTTATTTTGTGTTCATTTCTCATATTATGATTTATGTTTTGCATCCTTTCATATGCTTATTAGGGTTTTGAAATTTATCATCTCAACATTTCCTGTTCTCAACCTCTGCCCACGTTTTTTGTGAGTTTGTTGTTTTTGTATTTTTGGTTTATGAGCTCCCTCTATAATTTAGATATTATTCCCTTGTCAATTTTAGACATTCTAATACTTTCTCTAATTCTATCACATGCCTATAAATTTTTATATTATATCTTCATTAAATACTTAACCTTAATTTGTATGTAATCCACGTAGTAAAATTTTAGGTTATGATTTCTGTTTTCTAAATTTTATCATGTTTATCGCCTACCTCTGTGTCACTGAGACATTCTCGTTCATTTTTTGAATGACCTTGTAGTTTTACTTTTTATATTTCCATTTGATATACCTGAAGTCAATCTTTGTATAAAATGTTAGGTGAGGATCTAGAGTTGTTTATTTTGTTTTGATTTTAAGATGAAAAAATTACAGATTTTTCAGGTAGTTGCAAAAGTAGTGAAGAGGGATTCCACATATCTTCACTCAGTTTTCCTCAAAATAACATTATGCATAACTATGCTACAATAGCAAAACCAAGAAATTGACATCAATACAGTGAATAAAATTTATTCATACCAGTTTTATATGCATATATTTGTGTGTATATATGTATGCATATATATTTTTTTGCGATTTTAGCACATATATTTATTGATATAACCATCATCACAAAATATATAATTTTTCAACTACCACAAAGAATTCCTCATGCTATTTCTTTATATGTTACATGGGTGTATGTGACTAAAAGATATGACCAAAACAATTTTAGGGGAGGAAGAGTTTATTTTGGGGCTCACAGTTTCAGAGGTTTCAGTCCCTTGACAGTGGCTCCATTCATTGAGGCTCAAGGTGAGGCTGAATAACATGGTGGAAGAGTGTGGTGGAAGGAAGCAGATCATATGATGATTAGAAAGCAGAGAGAAAGACTCCAATCACCAGGTACAAAATATATACCCCAAAGCCACATCCCCAATGACCTACCTCCTCCAGCCACAACCCATCTGCTTTCAGTTACCACTCAATTAACCCCATCAGGGGATTAATTCACTGATTGGTTTAAGACTTTCAGAATCCAATCACTTCTCTGTAACTTCTTGTATTGTCTCACATGTGAGGTTTTGGGGGACACCTCACTTCCAAACTAGAACATCTTCTATTTTCCATCTCTATATTTTTGTTATTTTAGTTGTCAATCCATTATATAATTAGAATAATAGGTATGTAATCTTTTGAGATTGACATGTTTCATGAAGAATGGTACCCTTGAAATCCACACAAGTTGTGTATATAAATAGCTTGTTCTTTTTTTGTTGTTGGGTATTATTACATAGTGTAGATATAAACCAGTTCATTCGACTGTCTGTTGAATGTCATTTTGAATTTGTTCCTAGTTTTTATTATTATGAATAAAATATTCTATGAATCTTTTTTATAATATATCCATGTGGTCATAAATTTTGGATTTCCTTGGGAATATAGTAGAAGTGAAAATGCTCAGTGATGTTTAACTTTTTAAAATATTTTTTAATTGTAGATGAACCTTTATTTTATTTATTTATAAGCAGTGCTGAGGATCAAACCCAGTGCCTCACACATGCACTGGGTTTGATTCTCAATCTACCACTGAGTTACAACCCCAGCCTTGTGTTTAACTTTTTGAAGAATTGTCAGAACATTCTACAAAGCAATTGCCACAATTTACTGTCTTACAAATAATGTATACAAGATCTAATTTTTCCTATAATTTCCAATATTTGGTATTATTATTATTATTATTATCCTAGTAGGTGTATAATGATATCTCATCTTGGTCTTAATTTGAATCCCAAGGATTCATGAAAGTGCTAGGAAGTCAATGTTTGCATTTATTCAAAATTCAGATGTTAATATACTGCCCCCCAATGGGGTGGCATTAGGATGTGAGGTTTTTGGGAGGTTATTAGTTTATTAATGTGAAGCCCTTATGAATGGGATTGGTGCCCTCATAAGAAACATAGGAGAGATGATTTTCCTCTCTGCCATGTGAGGATACAATGAGAAGACAGCCACCTGCAAGTGAGAAAGAAGACCCTCATCAGACACTGACTACTTCCACCTTGATCTTAAACTTCTCAGCCTCCAGAACTGTGAAAATAAATATTAATTAAGCCACCCAGTTTATGGGATTCTGTTCAGTCGGAGTGGACTAAGACAGAGAGTGATGTTGAACATGTTTTTATGTGTTTATTTCCCATCTGTGAAGATTTTTCAGTGACTTCCTTCATGTCTTCTGTTCATTTTCTGAGTAGAATGTTTTATTTTTGTTTTGAGTTTTGAAAGTTAATTATATAATATACATAATGGTTCTCTGTTTATATATCTGCTTACAAATATTTCATCTTAGTCTGTAACTGTCTTTTCATTCCTTTTAATACTGTTATACAGTGAAAATTTTTTAAATTTTGAAGAAGTTCAAATAATTGATATTTTTTAGATTATGAATTTTGTGTCTGTTAAAGGTTTATTTTATTCCTGTGGGAATTTTTGTATCTTATAATATTTTTACAAATAGAATATTTCATCTGGGTTTTAAACATTTTGAGTAAATATATTTGTTATATTTTAAATACATTTATCTATAATTAACTGGGATTTTAAGGTATTTTGTTTATAATTTCTTCTTGATCATTTTACCAAAGCTATATCTAATTCATCTGAAAGACTTCACTTTTTTAAATATTTAGTTTTTGATTGTAGTTGGATACAATACCTTTATTTTATTTATTTATTGTTTTATGTGGTGCTGAGGATCAAACCCAGGGCCTCTCATGTGCTAGGTGAGCACTCTACCACTGAGCCATAATCCCAGCCCCAACACTTAGCTTTTAATTACAATAGTTTCTCTATTTTTTTCTTGTTTTTGATGTTTCTATTTTATTTACTACCATCATCTTCTCAATATTCTTCCTTCTCCTTTCTTTTGTAGCTTTTCTTTGGTTCTTTTTAAAACTGCTTGATTTGAATAGTTCATTTTTTTTACTTTCTACTATAATTTTAGTACACATAAAATATAACCAGAACATATACATATATTATGAAAAATATGTATACTGTACGTATTGATGAAATTATTGCTGATTATCATATAGAAAAGTCTACTTTTGTTTCAGTCTTATCATTCTAATATGTCACTTTTGAGAATTGTAGATTTACTTTATCTTTGAAATGAGTATATTTGTTGTAATCACTATGATGAAAGTTTAAACACTCCTGCAAAAACTTCTTGGAGGGTATTTGTTCTTGGAAAAGGCATCCATAGTTCGCATAAAGGTTTTGTTCAAGTTATTTTCCCTAACTCTAATCACAACCTTAATAATGTTTATTACTTAATATCTGCAACATTAATAATTGTTAATAATTGTGAGGAAGCTATTCTTCAGAGTTTTTAAATATTCCTTACATAGCCACTTCACTTAGTTTTTATTTGATAATAAAGATTTTTCACTAAATAATATATGCAAAGTATGCCACACTTAATGACATGATTCTTTTCAATATTCAGCATGTCCCACAGTCCTCTCAACCACACCTTACACACTATAAATTCTTTTCTTATCGGTGAGAAATTATAATTGTGTTAGTATATGCATTATTTCTAACAATTCAATTCAATCAATAAATCCTTATTGAGCTTCTATTATGTATGATTCAGTTTGCTTACAAGAGTGAATATTATATTAAAATGCTTATAGGATTGCCCCTGTGGATTTTTTCATCTACAAATGAATATTAGCAGCAACTCTCTCTTCATTGTTCATTCATATATTCTGGTTATAAAATTATAAATATGAAATATATTTTAAAACACTAAATTTTAATAGACTATGAGCAAAGTACTACAGTCATATTTTCTGGATTGTTTTCAGCTCAGTCATATGGGTTGCATATAATAAAATGGAACTTCAATCTGCATATATTGGAGATACATGTTACTTTAAGTGGCTATAGCAATTTTAACAAAAGGTAATCTAAATCCTTTTGAACCTTTTTGACAATATTTTCAACATATTGCACTAACTGGGAAATGAATTTTTATGCATTTACTATCTACTAATTTAGTATATTTTTGTAAAATCACTGAATTTTACACTATTTTAATAATACCATTACTTATCTCGTTACTTCTTCTTTTCCTGATGGGCAAATCATTCTGTATTTTTAAAGCATTGTATTGTGTACTTTATTCCAATGCTCAAAAATCTTTGATAGCTCCATATTGTCCATGGAATGGAAATGAATATTAATTTTCATATTAATATTAACACTGTACTAATTTTCTTAAGAGAACTCATGCACTTGCAGTCATACATAGTATATTATCTTCATTAGGAAAACGGTTATACATTTACTTAGCCTGCAAATTCCTTCAAGAAATAAACATGTCTCTTCATCTTGTATCTATCCTCCAAAACACTTAGAATCATGGCTGTGTCCAGGAGACACTTTATAAATGTTTATCAAATGATCAATCTAGCCCATTTGAACCTGCCTAAATTTTTGGTTTCTTTACTTTCTGACTCAACAAATTTTTCACCACAAATTTGCAAATAGTAAAGAAAAAGTGATGAAACACAGTAATGTTTATTGGCCTCTCAACACATGGAATCTGTTTATCTGGACTTGTCCACATTTTGTATCCCCAAACCATTCAGGCTTTCCAAAATAGAACCTTCTTTCCGAACTCCTCTAAACATTTGTTCTCTCCATTACCTCAGAATAATAAGATGGCTGCCTCTACCCTGTGATTTTTTTGTTGAGTCTTGGTTTGCCTTGAAACTTCCAAAATGAAACTTTAAAGCTTTGACCATAATTCTCCCATTCTAAACACTGAAAGACATGTAGAATATTATCCATCACTCATCCTTTATACTTCTAAATTGAAAAAAGAAAAAACAATCATGCATATGTATTGATGTAGATACATACATATATTAATTTATAGCTATCTGATCTAACCTATCTTCTTATGGGTGACTCATAGACTCTTAGAATCAGCCATTACTTGAATCTTTTCTTAGTCAGTTCAGGCTGGCAAAATATCAAAGACTAGGTGGCTTAAAAACATGTTTTCCAAAGTTATAGACACTGGATAGACTAAGATCAAGGTGCTGGCTGATTCATTTCCTCATGAGGGCTCTCTTCCTGGTTTGTCATCTTCTTTGTATGTCTTCATATGGTGGAAAGAGAGACCATGTTTCTAATGTCTCTTTTTATGAAGGCAATCATCCCATTTGTGAGAGCTTCATCTTCATGTGCTAGTTACCTCTCAAAGCTCCCACTTCAAAATGTCTTTACACTGAGGGATTAAACATATGAATTTTGGTAAAGACACAAACCTTTCATTCAGAGAAAATCTTAATGCTATTTCTCAGATTTACTCTCTTCATTTGGGATGATCCAAACTACATACAATAATTGAGGCATGCTTATATGATGCTTTTATTCAACAAATGCTGTTGTAATTTTGGTCAGTGCTTTCTGGTAAGAATTGATAATATTTCCAGTTCTTTTTCCTAAAACATGACCACTTAGTGATGATAGCTCAATTTATGTAACACTAATGAAGGTATGACTCATGTAGTTTAGTCTTAAGTGGTGTCTTTTCCAAGAATGCACGTCAGAATCCAAAACTTAAGTCATAAACTCAAATGGTGTTTCACATGTTTCCTTTCTATTTTCCCCAACTTATAACACACTACACTTTTAGGAAACCAAATAGTCTTTCTACTCCAACTCTCCCTCTCTAGCCTGCAAAGACTGTATTTTTTCTATCTGCTTGTTATTGTTTGGATGTGAAATGTCCCCAAAAAACTTATGTGTGAGACAATGCAAAAAGGTTGAAGAGAAATGATTGGGTTGTGAGAGTCTTAACTTAATCAGTGAATTAATCCCCTGATAGGGAGTAACTGAATAGTAATTTAAGTGGTAGGGTGTAGGTGGAGGATGTGGGAATTGGGGCATGATTTGGGGGTATATATTTGTATCTGGTAAGTGGAGTCTCTCTCTGCTTTCTGATCATCATGTGAGCTGCTTCCCCTCACCATACTCTCCCGCCATGGTATTCTGCCTCACCTGGAGCCCCAAGGAATGCAGCCTGCCTTCTCTGGTCTAAGTCCTATGAAACCATGAGGCCTCAAATAATTTTCCTCCTTTACAATTGTTCTGGTCAGGTCTTTAAGTCACACCAGTGAAAAACCTAACTAAAACACTGCTCTACTAACTTTTTACTTTATAGATTCAGTTAACCATTTCCCCTTACTCTCTCTCTCTCTTTCTCCATCTTCTCTTGTCCTGTCCCTCATAATTTCCTATTCTTTAGTTGCATGTCATGTAATTCTAAGAACTGGTCTGAGTGAGAGATGCTTTCTGTGAATAGTTGGAGGAGTAGGAGTAGTGGGAGGAGAATTTGGTATGCAAGATTAGGTTCTCTTTTATGACAAAAGGCTTCAAAAACTTTCCTGTTGATAATTTCACTTCTTTGTGTATAGCTACAATTATGTTTTTATAAGTATATTACTTCATAGATATTAGATTAGATATAGAAGGCAAAGGAGTAAAAGTAATTCTCAGCTTTCAATGTTGGACAAATGGGGAAATGAAGTGTTTTTACTGAAACGAGGCAGTCGGGGGGAAGAACAGACTTATTCTGAATGGTTTAGGGTTTCTCAAGTGTCTACTGTTAGGCTTGTGATAACTATGGGACATACAAATGGCATCAAGTAAATTTGAAGGGGGACCTAGTTTGAGGCATACATTGAGGAGTTATTTGCCTCTATATGAAAGAGGTCAAATAAAAGTGAACCAGAGTGGCTCACTTATCATCTGTTCCTAGTTTTTTTTTTTTCTTTTTCCTTAAGCTTTGCTTCTTTGTTTTGAAGTGGGGATTGAACCTATGGCATAGCTCATGCTAGGCGAGTGAGTCCTTTACTATTTAACTACATCCCCATCCCTAAGCCTTTTTCATCATCTTTCTGGTGCACTTGCAATTACTAACCATTTCCTTTTCCTTGAATTTTTGTTTTCCTTGGAGACTGTGAAATTGCACTTTTCTCTCCAGTCTTTGTTGGTTCCTCTTCCTATTTTTGACATGAAGATAGTCCCGAAGATTTCCTCTAATCTTCCCCTCTCCAGCCTCTCCTCTCCACCACATACATGTTTCCTCTTTTAGGGAAATCATTTAGGGTTATGCAAGCTACCATAACATAAAGATTCCAAAATACAATGGATCAACAAGATGCAAGTTTAATTCTCTCTCATATGACAGTCCAAGTTTAAGATTAGAGAGAGGTTTACCTACACAACCTAATTTAGGAATTCAGTCTCCTTCCATTTTGTTTCTATACTGTCTCCTATGGTATTGTTATATCTGCATATTCAAAAGGTGTTTGCATGGCTCAGGGTGTGGTTCATGGTTGAGTGCATAACTAGCGTGTATTAGACCCTGGATTTGATCACTAAGAGTACACAAAATAATGTGGTTGCAATCACATCTACATTCCATTTCATTGTATGTTGAAAGAGATTGTCAATGAAGCAATCTATTATCTTAAAGGATCTGACCTGGATACCATGATCATCAATATCTCCATTTCATTGTTGAAAATGTAAGCACATGGTCATATTTGCATAAAAGCAGATGGGCCAATTGTATTAGTTTTCTATTACTGCTGAAACAAATTTTCACAAGCTTGATGACTTAGAATAATACAAATGTATCTTACAGTTGTGGGGGTCAGAAGTCCAAAAGGGGCTCACTGGACTAAATTCAATGTTTTGGAGGGCTACATTCCTACTGTAAGTGACTAGGGAGAATCCCATTCTCTATTTCCTTACCCCTTTCAGCTTTTAGAGGCTGCTTACATTCCTTGAGTGCATCCTTCCTCTGTGTTTAAAGTTGAAAGCATAGCAATTTGAAATCTCTCTTACTGACCTCATCTTCTGCTGCCTCTTCTGCTTTAAAGAACTATTGGGTTACAGTGGGCTCAACCAGACAGTACAGGATAATCTCCATGTTTTAAAGTCAGTGGATAAACCATCTTAATTCTGTTTGAAACCTTAATTAGCTCTTGCCATGTAACCTACATACAAGTTCTGGAGATTAGAATGTAGATATCTTTGGGGATCATTGTTCTTCTTACTACATTAGCCATATAGATGCCAGGCTACAACTCCATTTCTATGGAAAAATGGTAAATGGAGCCTAGCAGTCTTTACCACGTGGACTTTCATGGTCCTTTTATTCAGCTAAAAGCTTTTTTGATATCTGGGTTAGAACAGTGTTCGTGGAAGTGTCCTGTTTCAATCAATTCTCTACTGATGCCTCCCCAAAGTCCTTGTCAAATATTGTCCCACCTGTAGTTCAATCCTATGCATCAATTAACTCATCATATATTATCCCAGTGGTAATATTATTTCAAGTCAAAAAGACTTGAAGTCCTCTTTAACTATTCCTGTTCCTTTGGCTCCTATATGGGGCCAAAGGAAAGACATAAAAGACAGTTTGATATTTCTCTTTATTTGATATCTCTTTTTGCTCTGCTCTTCCTTGTTCATTTTCACTTCCATTTCCTTTGTTCAGTTGTACATCTTTTCACTTTTCACTTACTAAAATACCCTTCATGACTCTCGCTCTGCTCTTGGATGCTGTATTTTGTCTTAATTTTGAAACTGTTTCTTCTATTTTTTTCTCTATTGTGTTTTTTAAAAATGGTTTAATTCTGTCATAGGAACATTCTTTTTTGTTTTTCTACCTCATTATATCCTAACCCCTTTTTGAAGCTTATGAAATCTTTAATAACCTTACTCAATTCAAATGCTGTATACATGATAATTTCTGTTCTCAGTTTGGTCATTTTTCCCCCATACAGGCACATTTCTGTATCTTAACTAAAGCCTACCCTGGTAGGGATAGAATTTCTTCTTTACCACTCCATATTATAAAAATCCTTCAAGGACCCTAGCTTACATACAATGGTGAAGCCTTTTACTATCGCTCCAGCTTAGTGGCTTACTCATTTGTTGGCTATTGCCCTTCTCTTCTGTATAATATTTTATAGTTAGCATTTAGTTTATCTGTAATCAAATATAAATGATAATCATGATACTCCAAATATCTATAAATTTTTTAAGGTTAGGGGTCATATGTGGCATTTATTTATTTGTTTGTCTATTTATTCACTTATTTTTGCTTCCTTTACAGTGCCCAGCATAGTGCTGGAAATACAGAACCTCAATAGATACTTACTTATTAATTCAGTCACCATAATTTCTTCTCTCTCTTTCCCTGATGCTGATGGCCTTAGGTTGTATTTGAGGGGTAAATACTTGAAAGCAGAACAGAGGGCAAGCGATTAAATATAAAGGGATAAAATAGAGCCCCCAGACAAAGAGAAATACAGGCCAACCATTGTATTATGTGTTTTTTACACAAGGTGATTAAATTCTCGGTGACATTAACATATAACAACCTGTTGAAATGATTTGTGAGTCTTTTAGGGTTTTACAAACAGTTTTATCTCTCAATTCTACATGATGAAATGGCAAAGAATTATTTATTATGTCTCTCTACCACTGGCATATGGAATTTTTAAAAGATTTATTTTAACTTTGGGGTTCTCTTGAGATTATAGAACTGGCAGAAAAAGAATGAAATCTTCTTTGTCTCCTCAGGCCCACAGCATTATAAGCTCTACCAAGCTATTTCGTCAAGGATCTTCCTCTTATCCATGCAAAAGAAGTGCTTTCTTTTTATTGTAATGTAGTTGTAAAACTCAAACAGCCATCATAATTTCATTAAATCATGCTGAACTTCATAGAATTGCTGAAAAGGATCCATAATATGCAATATTTGTTCTGCAAACTGACGGAATATTTATAATATTTAGTCTATACCATGCTATTTATTCTAAAAAATGACATATTTGTTTTTGTTTTCTTAGTAGAGCATAAGGCAAATTATATTAATTAGGCTATTTACATGATTTCCTAAGTTAGAGCAGTGAAACTTGCCTTTAGCTAGCAAATAATTGGAATTACAATTGCTAGAGATATCACAAGTTTGTTAATTATATCAGGCTTCATCAAGCTCTGATAGGTCGCTAAATGGTCTGTTCTTTCTCATCTCCAGTTTTTTCCATTTCTCTTCTACCTCAATCCCTGCACCTTTGTTTCTTATATTGAGTGAAGTTGCCATAGGTATATACACAACATCTGATCAGCTGAGCTACAATTTTCACTTCAAGTTTGGGAGTCTATAATGTTTTTGAGATGGAGAAATTATAGTTTGGCATTGTTTCTTTTGAAACCAGTTAGACCTATAAGTTGAGGAAGCACAGGCCTTAGCCTCTCTGCTTTTCAGAGATGATGGATATTAGTAAAAGAAACATTTGTATCAGAAACGAAGACAATGAAATCTAACAATTTAGTACTAGTGCAGGGCCTCTGTAAAACCGCCTTAGTGTCTTTATTATTAAGATGTATTTAGATGTTTTCTTGACTTTTTACAATTTGGTGATAGATACCAATGAGAGGGGTTTAAGTCAATAATAGAAAACATTATTCAAATTGAATTACTGGTGACTGAAAAAATATAATTATAGCATTTTCTGATCATGTCACTGTTGCTTAAAATCTTCCAATGCCAATGCCTTCCAATGCCACCAACCTGTTGTTCTCAGAAGAGTCCTTTTCAGATTGTGTTCCGTGCATACAGGTTTCCTAGCACATTACTCCGGAGATACAATCCTAAATATAAGTAGGGGGTATTTTACCATCAAATAATTCCAGGGAGTATTTTATGTTTTATCTCACTGTGGAAGTACTGCACTCTATCAATTAACTAAAGGTTTGGAGAAATCCTACAGTGAAGACAACTACTTAACACTGATTAACCTAATTTTTACAAAGCATGTTTTAAAAATGTTTTTCTTTTCACATAATACCTATTGGCATATTGTGGACTTACTGAAAGAAATGTTGGCTTAGGCTGAAGTCCAACAATATAATGTGTTCTATGAAGCCAGTCACATTCTATCCCAGCCTATCTCTCCACTTCACCTCTTGCTAAATTTCCTCCTGTTTCTACTCATTTCAGTTCCCTAAAATAAGCTGTCTCTCTCACCCCAAGCCTTCTTTTCATTAATGAACTCCTTATGCTTTTGTTCTCCAAGGAAATGACATTTCTTTGGAAGCCTTGCCTGCTCCCACACCTTTAAGTTTGGGTTGAGTTCCTTTTGGGGCACCTTTCTCTTCTTATCTATTTTCCCAGGCATGCTCTATTCGCTTGTGTCCTCATTTGTCAGTAAGCCAAGTTCACTGTTACATCCTCAGGCAATGAAATGGTGAAGCAGGTTTTTCCTGGAGCGGCCTAGTATTGGCTCACAAGAACCAATTGTTACAATTTCAGGAATTTTGCAAGCCAACTGATGTTCCCTTGTCATTGCTTGAAGTCAGCCATGGTGGAATATTTCCACCACAGAAACTGGCAAGTATCATAAAGCAGGTTTGTTTTGGGATGATTATTAAGTACCAACCAGCATACCACTGACTCAGTGCCTAGCATAGTAACTGGTACGTGGTGTATAGTGGGCATTTAAAGTATTTTACATTGCCTCAATTTTCTACTCGTTAGGCTCTGGGAATAACCCTATTTTATTGCAAAAGTCTTTCTTCTGTCATTTTTAAAAATAAATTTTTCCTGAAGGAAGGAATGGTGTCACTTATTTCTACATATCCTACAGTGCCTTGCAGAGAGTAAGCTCCTCATAGTTTTTAAATGACAGCTATATATATATGAATTGAGCTTGTGCTATCTCACTTCCTTTAGTCAGTCAATCATACCTTCTAACTTACTCCAATGGTAATAGAAGTCATTGAGTCAGGTTTTATTTTTCTAAAATACATCAAGTATAGAGTCACCACTGTGCACAGATGTAAACTTAGTTGTTATTACCCAAGTTATTACCCAGTTTTTTACATCAGGTTTTCTAGGTAAGAAAGGGAAGGGAATCTACACAAATATTGCTCTCTCAAAACTTTCAGAATTGCCTTAAAAACTTGAATAATTAGATTACCACCTGAGGTCAGTTTCCACAGAAACCAACCTAGAGATGAGGATTTGTGTACAAGAAATTTACCAATAAAGTGTTCCCAGAAAAAAAAATGGTAAACAGATGAGGATGCAGAACGGGGAAGAGAAGCCAAGAAATGGCATGATTTGGGCCAAAGTCCTGGGGATCACAGGCTTCAGCTGATTCCACCAAGGAATGCTAAGGTGTTATGTCTCAGAACATCTGTACCTGAGGCAAAGATGCTGGGCTTCCATACTCCTGAGTCTGAAGATCATAATTCTTGGAAACAAAAATATTCATGGAAAGGGATATATATAAGGGAAATAAGAGGAGTTCTGACAGGAGCACCAAGTCTAAAATGGGATTATAAACAAATTCAGAGT
Source organism: Spermophilus citellus (assembly GCF_964194105.1). Taxonomy (NCBI): domain Eukaryota; kingdom Metazoa; phylum Chordata; class Mammalia; order Rodentia; family Sciuridae; genus Spermophilus; species Spermophilus citellus. The sequence goes on from NC_138190.1 coordinate 90,291,501, forward strand.
TAAGCTTTTTGCCTTTTGAACACACTTTTATTACCCTTAGTCTTGGTTCTGTCTTAATCACTTCATTGACCTTGGGGAGCAAAATTACATTTGGGATCTCAGTTTCCTTATTTATAAAACAAAGGTGAGTAAGAATATAGACCAGCTTCACAGGACACATTAAGCAGTTGGAAATTTAGCCAAACTCCTGCAAAATGGCAATAGTGTTATGTGAAAAGAAAACCTTTGGAGAAACTAGGTTAATTGGTGTTAAACAGCTGCCACACTGTAGGATTTCTCAGAGCCTTTAATTTATTGATTTGTTAGATTACATCTTTTAAAAAATTATTTATTTATTCTAATTTGTTATACATGACAACAGAATGCATTTCAATTCATAGTACACATATAGTACACAATTTTTCATGTCTCTGGTTGTACACAAATTAGAGTCACACCATTCATATCCTCATACATGTATATAGGGTAATGATGTCCCTCTCATTCTACCATATTTCCAACCCCTGTTCCCCCCCTATTTCTCCCTCCCCTTTCCCCTAAGTTCCTCCATTCCTCCCATGCCCCCTGCATCTGCATTACAGATCAGTATCCTCATATCAGGGCAAACATTTGGCATTTGTTTTTTTTTCCAAAAAAATGCAAGCTTATTTTGCTTAGCATGCTATTCTCCATCCATTTACCTGCAAATGCCATGATTTTATTCTCTTTTATTGCTGAATAATATTCCATTGTGTATATATACCACATTTTCTTTATCCGTTCATCTATTGAAGGGCACCTAGGTTGGCTCCACAGTTTAGCTATTGTGAATTGAGCTGCTGTTAACATTGATGTGGCTGTGTCATTGTAGTATGCTGTTTTTAAGTCCTTTGGGTATAAACAAGGAATGGGATAGCTGTGTCAAATGGTGGTTCCATTCCAAGTTTTCCAAGGAATCTCCATACTGCTTCCCATATTGGTTGCAGCAATTTGCAGCCCCACTAGCAATGAACAAGTGTACCTTTTCTCCACATCCTCTCCAACACTTATTGTTGTATATACTCTTAATAGCTCCCATTCTGACTGGAGTGAGATAAAATCTTGGAGTAGTTTTGATTTGCATTTCTTTAATTGCTAGAGATGTTGAACATTTTTTCATATATTTGTTGATAGATTGTATATCATCTTCTGAGAAGTGTCTTTTCATTTCTTTGGTCCATTTATTAATTGGGTTATTTTTTTGGTGTTAATATTTTTGAGTTCTTTTTGTATCCTAGAGATTAGTGCTCTATCTGACGTGTGTGTGGTGCAAATTTGCTCCCACTCTGTAGGCTCTTTATTGTAAGAAAAATAAAAAGAGACACAGAGGCAAGATGTAGGGGCAGGAAAGATGGCAGAATGGCCAAGCTTCCAGCTTTATTTATATCAATAGGTCACTTTAGGTAATTGGCATCATTAGTACATATTGTTTATTGTATTACCAGGAAGGTTACAAATTTAACAGCATTTGCACCGTATTCCTCAGTTACATACTAAATTGCAATGTGCAATGTTAGGAGTTTTGTGTAGCTGTCTGGAAAGTCTATTGTATAAAGTTACTGTTATATGGAAAGGTTTAGGCTCAGTGAACCATTGTGGTTGTCTAACAAGGAGTATTTTTATTCCCAGAAGCTGTGTGCCTGAGATCAAGGTCAAGGCTGATGAGACTCTAGCTGCATTGCTAGAGCAGCTAGACACTGCACATGTATTAGTTGTCTTACTAGATCCTAGGAGAAACTGTAGGGCTTTGTAAGGGTGGGAAACAGAGTGCTAGTTACCCCCCAGGAGTTTGCTCATAAGAGGATTATTTACCTGCTCAGTATCCCTATACTCTATTCACATCACTGATTATTTCTTTTGCTGATAAGAAGCTTTTTAGTTTGAATACATCCCATTTATTGATTCCTGATTTTGCTTCTTGCTCTATAGGAGTCTTATTAACGAAGTTGGGGCCTAATCCAACATGATAAAAACTTGGGCCTACTTTTTCTTCTTTTAGCCACAGGGTCTCTGGTTTAATTTCTTAGGTCCTTGATCCACCTTGAATTGAGTTTTGTGCATGGTGAAAGATACAGGCTTAATTTCATTTTGTTGCATATGGATTTCCAGTTTTCCCAGCACCATTTATTGAAGAAACTATCTTTTCTTCAATATGTTTTTGGCACATTTTCTAGTATGAGATAACTGTATTCATGTGGGTTTATCTCTGCTTCCTCTATTCTGTACCATTGGTCTACAAGTCTATTTTGGTGCCAATACAATGCCATTTTATACTATTGCTCTGTAGTATAGTTTAAGGTCTGGTATAGTGATGCTACCTGCTTAACTCTTCTTGCTAAGGATTGCTTTGGCTCTTCTGGGTCTCTTATTTTTCCAGATGAATTTCATGGTTGCTTTTTTTTATTTCTATGAGGAATGTCATTGGGATTTTGATTGGAATTGCATTAAAACTATATACTACTTTAGGTATTATGGTCTTTTTGTCAATATTAATTCTGCCTATTCAAGAACAAAGGAGATCTTTCCATCTTCTAAGGTCTTCTTTAACTTCTTTCTTTAGCATTCTATAATTTTCATTGTAGAGGTCTTTCATTTCTTTGGTTAAGTTGAGCCCCAAGTTTTTTTTTTTGGGGGGGGGCTATTTTAAATGGGATAGTTTTCCTAATTTCTCTTTCAGAGGATTTGTCACTGATGTACAGAAATTTCTTACATTTATGGGTGTTGATTTTATATCCTGATAATTTGCTGAATTCATTTATTAGTTTTAGAAGTTTTCTGGTGGAATTTTTAGAATCCTGTAGGTATGGAATTATGCATTGGAAAATACTGGTAGTTTGAGTTCTTCTTTTCCTATTCATATCCCTTAAATTTTTTCATCTAATTGTTCTAGTGTTTCATTAACTATGTTAAATAGCAGTGGTGAAAGAGGGCATTCTGTCTTGTTTGAGTTTTTAGAGGGAATGCTTTCAATTATTCTCCATTGAGAATAACATTGGCCTGGGGCTTATCATAGACATATTTTACAGTGTTGGAATATGTTCCTGTTATCCCTAGTTTTTCAAGCATTTTGAACATGAAGGGTTGCTGTATTTTGTCGAATGATTTTTCTGCATCTATTGAGATGATCATATGATTGTTATCTTTAAGTCTATTGATGTGATGAATTACATTTATTGATTTCCATAATGTTGAACCAACCTTGCATCCCTGGGATGATCCCCACTTGATCATGGTGTACTATCTTTTTGATATGTTTCTATATTCGATTTGCCAGAATTTTATTGAGAATTTTTGCTTCAATTTTCATTAGAGATATTGGTCTGAAGTTTTCTTTCTTTGATGTGTCTTTTCCTGGTTTTGGAATCAGGGTGACATTGGCCTCATACAATGAGTGTGGAGGTGTTTCCTCTTTTTCTATTTTATGAAATAACTTGGAGAGTATTGGTATTAGGTCTTCTTTAAAGGTCTTGTAGAACTCAGCTGTGTAAGCAACTGGTCCTGGGCCTTTTTTTTTGGTTGGTAGATTTCTGTTGGTGTCTTCTATTTCATTGCTTGAAATTGTTCTGCTTAACTTGTATATATCATGTCCTGATTCAGTTGGGGCAAATCATATGACTCTAAAAATTTGTCAATGCCTTTGATATTTTTTATTTTATTGGAGTACAAATTTTCAAAATAATTTCTAATTATTTTCTGTGTTTCTATAGTATCCTGTTGTGATATTTTCTTTTTCATCACAGATATTACTAATTTGAGTTTCTGCTCTCCTTCTCTTTGTTATCATGGCCAAGGGTTTATCAATTTTATTTTTTTTCAAAGAACCAAATTTTTGTTTTGTAATTGTTTCAATTATTTCTTTTGTTTGTTTCAATTTCATTGATTTCAATTATTTCCTGTCTTCTACTTCTTCTGGTGTTGATCTGTTCTTTTTTTCCTAAGGCTTTGAGATGTAATGTTATGTCATTTATTTGTTGACTTTTTCTTCTTTAAGGAATGTATACCATGCAATGAAATTTCCTCTTGGTACTGCATTCATAGTGTCCCAGATATATTGGTATGTTGTATCAGTGTTCTCCTTTTCCTCTAAGAATTTCTTTTCCAAAAAAAAATATTTTTTTTCGGTGTAGATGGATACAACACAATACCTTTATTTTTATGTGGTGCTGAGGATCGAACCCAGGTCCCACCTGTGCTAGGCAAGCACTCTACCACTGAGCCACAATCCCAGACCCACTAAGAATTTCTTAATCTGCTCTTTGATGTATTATGCAACCCATTGTTCATTCAATAGCATATTATTTAGTCTCCAGGGATTGGAGTAGCTTCTATTTTTTTTATTTTTTCATTGATTTCTAATTTCATTCCATTATGATCTGATAGAATACAGTGTAGTATCTCTGCTTTTTTGCACTTGTAAGAGTTGCTTTGTGGCATAATATGTGGTCTATTTTAAAGAAGGATCCATGTGTGCTGAGAAGAAAGTATATGCACTCATTGATGGATGAAATGTTCTATATATGTGTGTTAAGTCTAAGTTATTGATTGTATTATTGAGTTCTATAGCTTCTTTTTTCAGCTTTTGTTTGGAAGATCTATACAGTGTGAAAGAGTTGTGTTAAAGTCACTCAGAATTATTGTGTTGTGGTCTATTTGACTCTTGAACTTGAGAAGAGTTTGTTTGATGATAGTAGATACTCCATTGTTTGGGGAATATATATATATATATATATATATATATATATATATATATATATATATTATGTCTTGCTGATGTATGGTTCCCTTAAGCAATATGGAATGTCTTTTTATATTTCTTTGGTTAAATTTGGCTTGAAGTCTATTTGATATGAGAATGGAAACCCTTTCTTGTTTCTGCAGTCCATGTGAGTGGTCTTTTTTTCCCAAACTTTTCACCTTCAGTCTGTGGATGCCTTTTCCTATGAGATGAGTCTCTTGAAAGCAGCATGTTGTTGGGTCTTTTTTAAAATACAATATGTCAGTCTATGTCATTTGATTGGTGAGTTTAGGCCATTAACATTCCGGGTTATTATTGATATATGATTTGTATTCCCAGTCATTTTTGTTTATTTTTGGTATTTAACTTGACTTGTTTTCTCCTTTGATTGGTTTTTCATTTAGTGTAATAGTTCTCTTTGCTGATTTTCATTGTTATTTTTCATGTCGCCTCATGGAATATTTTGCTGAGGATGTTGTGTAGTGCAGGCTTTTGGGTTGTAAATTCTTTTAACTTTTTTTTTTATCATGGCATGTTTTTATTTCATCATCAAATCTAAAGCTTAATTTTGCTATATATAAGATTCTTGGTTGACATCCATTTTCTTTCAGAGTTTGGTGTATGTTGTTCCAGGATCTTCTAGCTTTCAGGTTTTGGATTAGAAAAATCTGCAGATACCCAATTTGGTTTCCTCCTATATGTAATGTGATTAATTTCTCTTGTGGCTTTTAAAATTATCTCCTTATTCTGTATGCCAGGCATTTTCATTATAATGTGTGGATATTTGTGATTTTTTTACATTTGGTGTCCTATAAGCCTCTTGTATTTGATTTTCCAATTCATTCTTCATGTTTGGAAATTTTTCTGTTATTAAATCATTGAATACATTGCTCATTCCTTTGGTTTGTAACTCTATGCCTTCCTGTGTTCCAATAATTCTTAAATTTCATATTTTTATGGTATCACATAATTCTTGAGTGTTCTGTTCATTGTTTGTTTCCATCTTATCTGTGTGATCAACATTTTTTCAAGATTATATATTTTGTCTTCATTGTGTGAGACTCTGTATTCCAAGTGACCTAATCTGTTGGTGGTGCTTTCTATTGATTTTTTTAATTTGGTTTATTGTTTCTTTCATTTCAAGGGTTCCTGTTTGTTTTTTTTTAGAACTTATATCTCTTTATTGATGTAATCTTTTGCTTCCTGTATCTGTTTATGTAGCTCTTTATTGAAATGATCTTTTGATGCCTGTATTTACTTTCTTATATCATCTTTTAATTCACAGAAGATTTTAATCATGTACATCCTGAACTCCTTCTCTGTAATTTCTTCTGTTGTGCTGGCCATGGATTTTAATAATGTAGTGTCATGATTTGTTTGGGGCACTTTTTCCCATATCTTTTCATGTTGTTCATGTGTCTTCCCTTTAGCACTGTGGATCTGATGCATTAGAGTTTTTACACTATAGGTTTATAGTGTCCCTGAATGGTTTCAATACCTCTATTTTAAGGGTGAGAATAATATTAATAGATCCCAATACAAACAATATACAGTCTTAAACCAAATATCTGCTATTAGGATGTTTTCAATTTTGTCACAATATACAGAAATGGTAAGTTCAATTATTATCTACAATATAAACAGTAGGTTTGCAAAAGGGTCTACAGTTTCTGATGCTGGACAAAGAGAGAACCAAGTTTGAGGTGTAGGATGAGATGTTAAGGAGGTAGGAGGTGAGGATATAGAGTTATTAGATCTTAGGTAGCATGAAAGGGGATTCTAAAGAAGCTGGTTAGTAGCAGAAGAGAGAGAAAGTGATTTGGGGGAGACAAGTAAGTGGAAGACAATAGAGAGTACAAAAAACAAACATAAATATTAAGAAAAATAAAAACTATAAAATAGGAGATAAAATAATATACAACACAACTATAATATAGTATACAGACATCCCAGTCCTTAGTAGCCTAACTCATTAAAAGTACTTGGTTTCACAAATGTTGGGGATGTGAGCGCAGGAGAAGAGAGAGAAAGGAGAAAAAAAATCTCAAAGGAATATGTAAGGATTGTTTTTGTTGGAATGCAGTATCTTTCCTGCTTCCATTCTCATCCAATAAGTGGGGTTGCCTGTTGTTTGCTGATATCTCCACCCTCAAAATGGTGAAGTTGGGAGGGTTGGTGTTGGGGTGGAGCTTCTGGAGGTGGTATAGAGCACTTGCAGATTGCCGATGGGAGACTGCACCCCAAGGATCTCCTTTTGGGCCTACTCATGTGATATGAGCACCTGGTCTTATTTCCTTATATCACCTGTAGACCTCATAATTCCAGGTGTCTGCTTTAGCCTCTAAACTCTATCTCACTCACCCCCTCCCTTTCTACTTCCCAATCAGGAACCTCTCTCTCCAGAGGTCTTGTGGGCTGCACTCTGGAGGCTGTGCAAATTTGGGTTGGCTGCTGACAAGAAGACAGAGGAGTTGGGGACTAAAAGTACCTTGCTATTGCTTCTAAGCCCCAGCCAGTGTCCTGAGGTCGGAGTTGCCCCAATTAAAGGTGGCGACAAAGGTATCCCAAGAGAGAAGTGGCTGCTTTCAGAGATGGGGTGTCGGGTCGGGTGGGGCCAGATGGTGATGTTGGGTGGCTTGTTCAAAGCTCTGTGGAATGCAGTGTTGTGGCTGGCAGGCATCTCCAGACCCTGTGCGGTATCCCCAGGAGCAAGCTATTGTGTGTAGGGGAGTATAGCAATGGTTGCAGCCCAACATGGAGGTGACTGGAGGAGTCCCACTTTGGTAGATGGGGTCCACACATGATTGGCGGCCAGAGGTACTGTACAGGGGGGTGGCCAGGAGTCTTCCATGGGTGCTGATGTAAGTGATCCTGTTGGCAACCAGAGGTCCTACGTGGGCGAGTGGCCAGGAGTCCTGTGTGGGAATGGGGCCATGATTCCTGCACAGGAGCAGCTGTCAGGGGTCCTCTAAATACTTGCAGAGAAACAGTATTCCCAATACTTGAATACCAGGTCAAGTAGTGACACAGAATGCAACGTCCCTCTAGCCTACTATCTTGGATCCTAGACTACATGTCTTTACTGTCTTTTTTCAATGTGATATTCTGCTGTTTGTTTATAACTGAAAGTCAGAAATTTTATTCTAATTTCAGGCTAAAATGTCAGTTTAGCAGAAGACATGAGACTCCTATTTCAGAAGCATAGGGCAGTTTATAATTCGTAGCAGTAGCTGTATTTAGATTATCAGTATTTGTGTATATCCCCTGAGTCCCAATTCCCAATGGTGATATGAAGAGGGTAAGGTGATATCTGCATAGATAGTGAGTTGCATTTGAGGAGTTATATAACGATATAACTCTGAGCTTAAGGAACCTAAATACTTTATAATGGACTATAAGCATGCCTAATTATATTCCTGGGGGGAGACATTATTTTTATTATTCTCACAGAAAGAAATCTGCCCTTTATTCTATCAGCAGATACTCCTTCTACATAGCAAGTCTGTTCATTATGCACGTATTTTTAAAAATCCCACCAAAAATGCCGTCAGTGTCTCTGCTCTCTCAATGCATGGAAATGCTGATCCCTGGGGAGAACTCTCTTTACATTGTTTTCAAGTCTGTTTTGCCAATTACTTACTTGAAGACAATAGCTGAGATGTGTAGACAAGAAAGAGGTAAGCATTCTCCTAAAACTTGAGTCATTCTAATTCTTTCTAATTAGATTATTTCTCTGAAAACAATGAGAGATGGTGAACTTCATAGGCAGGTTCTCACATTCAGTATATTTATTCACTAAAGCTTGTCTTCATCCCTCCCCCTTTCCTTCCTTCTTCCTTCTTCCCTGTTTCTCTGAACATCTCTCCTTTTTCATCTTCTTGACAATACTAGTTGCATAGTACTTATTCATATTAGACACACCATTTCCAATCTGTACTGTGACCACCCTATTTGCTTTAAGAATATAGTAAATTTGAGAATAACTATAGATATTATTCACCAACTTCCTAGCAAATCCATCCAAGTTATTTCTTCATCTATGGAAAGTTTCTCACCTTGGACCACCTTCAGAGAGAATATAATCAAGCCAGGCAGATAAGCATACCCTCACAGGCACAGGGCAAATCATAATTTTAATAAAAATTGGAAATATGACCCATAGTATTGGGACTGTGCCTCTCCAGACTGTTCGAATGCATCATTTTCAATGCATAGGTATGGAGCTGGCAATAGATATCCTAGAGTGTTAGCAACATGCACTAAGTTTTCCTTAATCTATTTTTCTTATCTAACAAGGTAAGCACTTTGGACAGTTTCTGAAAGCAGAAAATGTATACATTAAAAATACATGAAATAAAATATTTGCAAAATTGATTTCTACTCCAAGTAAAAATATAATAATGTCCCAACAGAATACTAAATATTATCAATTGAATTGATTAGTGTGGGAATCTGTACCAAATATCAATTTTATCTGAATTTTAATATCATGGAAAATTTCCATGCCTTAGGAAAAGTTAAGGTTCATGAAACGTTCAGACTATCTTAGTCTTTTCCTAGCTTAAACCTTCTACCTAAGTTATCCTGGCACTTTTCACATGGATGTAGCCCAGATTCATCAACCCATTTCATTGAAGTCAATCAGACGTATATTAGGTAAATTTTTAGGAGATTATGTCACACAGTTCAAACTCGGTCTTTATTTTCAAAGAAGAAAAGGTATAAATGTGTAATTTATCATCCATGAGCATAAGGAAGTGAGAATGATTACCGTATGCAAGCTGTGAAATATGTCTCATTTCTTTTTTCACACATCTCAGTGATAGACACACATATTGGCACAATTAACCTCAGCCCAGAGGACAAAATCAATAACATTCATATATTCTATGAATGATAGGTGAAGAAAATCTTCAGCAGCACACTGTATTCCTCTGGGGTGGGTTGATAACTGAAATTTGAGAACCACACTCTTGAAATTATAGTGTTTAGTCCCACCTGTGTGTTATACTTATCAGAATAATAGAAAATAATTTTTCAATATGGTTTATTTTCTATCCTTCTGAGTAAGTCTCCCTAGGAATCAGTTTTATTAATGAGACCAAATTACAAGCATCCTTGCTTGCTTGTCCTTTCAATAATGAATTTAAACAAATATCCAAAAATAGTCTCTGGTAATTATGCTTTATAGGTGTGTATTCCATGTCATTTTTCAAGTTGCTAGCAGGTGTTATGAACCCAGTAGGTGCTCAATAAATATTAATTGATGTTGATGTAACGGTTTCCTTCTGGAAGAAGTCAATTTCTCATATTTGTGCGTCCTTTGTTTTCTTCTATGCTTTCCTGAATACAAGGCCCTGATCAAAGAACTTCCCACCTCCTCATACTTAGAAAACCAGGTACTTAAAAAATGCTAAATCTTTTTCTCCTAACAAAAGCAACTGCTCTCAAGATGCTTTCTTCACCACATTTAGCATTTTTTCTCTTTTTTTAAAAAAAACTCACATAATATCATATACTATCTTGGAAAGTATTTATGATGAAAATAATGTGTTATTTATAATGAAATCAACCACAAAAAAGGAGTCCTTTCTTAAGCAAGGTCAGTTATTGGGGCAGGTGGCTGTTGATTTGTGGCATAAATATATTATTCCAAACAGTCATGCTCGAAATTCGCAACTTCAGAAGAGTCTTAAAGTTTATTAAAACTGGGTTAATGGAGTATGTTACCAAAGAGGGGAAAGCACTTTAATTTACACATGATCTGTGATTGATTTTTCTTATAAACCTGTTTCTACTCATCAACAGGAATAAAAAATTGTTCCACAGGACACAGGGCAGAGGTTTTCTCCTGATGAAGGGAGGAAGTCAGGAGCCCAGACATATGGATCACCTCGAAAGGAAATCTTGGATAGAAGAAGGGACACAGGGTAATGTGTACTCTAAACACAGGGCAGTGGGTACTCTGTGAAGGAAATGTGTAGGAAAAGGGCTAGGAAAGGAGAGATGACAAAGAAAAACTCTATTAACTCCACAAGGTATTTTTTGATCAACCTTATCCCTAAGTTTAAATAAAAAGGCAATTTGCTCCCTCACAGTCGTTCTCAGCCTTTTCTGTACATTAGAATTACCTGAGGAGCTTTTTTAAAAAATACACATGCCGGAGGCCCACCCCCGAGAGATCCCTGTTTAATTGGTTTGGGATAGGACCAGAACACTGGTATTTTTTATGTCTCCCTGGGAGATTCTAATGTGTTACCAGTTGGAGAACCACTGACCTATAGTAAATTAAGGAGTTGAAGCTCACTTCACACATGTGAATGATTTCTAGTCACTGTTTTTCTTCAAGCAGTGGTTTTCAAACTTTAGTGTGCATTGGTATCACCTGTGGGTATCTGCATATTTAATTAGCACCTTCAGACAATCCTGATTCCTGTTCACACACTTTGATGAAAGAAGCCTGAGATGAATAAGAATGATCAGTTTGATGTATAAGTAGGAGATTGGGAAGTGCAATATGTAATATTGCTTTGTAACTTAAGGTGAGGTCCTCAGGCCATAGCAAAGGCATTACCCAGAAGCTTGTTTAAAATGCAGAATCTCCATCACTTCTCCAGACTTACTGAATCAGGCTCTGCATTTTAACAATATTCCCCCATTAATACAAATGCACATAAAAGATTGAGAAGCATTGGCTATAGGATCCTCAAACACACATTATAACATGATTATTCCTTAATCACTTCATTAAACCACAGATAAGTGGCTCTCATCAACCTTGTTTTGCTATATGGTAAGAACTTGAATGAATAATTGAATCAATGCACTAATCACCTTAAAGTATCAAATATTGGAGAGAACATGTCCTAAATGATATTTTTCCCCTCAAATTTTGGACCTAGATCCTTTATAAACTTGCACGAGGTGGGTGGGCAGCTTTACAAGGTTAACTCGGGAAGGGGAAAATTTTGTCGCTTGTTTCTGACCACATCCCTTTCATGTAGGGTCTATTGGCAGTACTCAAGGCATTCTACTCTGACCTGTGCATTTCAGAAGGGTCCCTGAGGAAATATTTGTACTTTACTTGTTCTTTTCTCTGCCTGTCTACAGGCATTTGCATACATGTGTCTGTATGTGAATTCTAACTCTCATGCAGGTGCTTATGTACCTAGCATTTGTGGTACTTCCCCAGAAGCATGATGAATAGAGTTGACTCCTTTATTTTAATAGTTTTGCTAATCTTAGGTATTTTCTGGAAGTAGAAAAAGGATGCATAATAAATATATGAAATGAAATATCTAAAAAAATGTAAGATTCAGTCAGATTGATGTATTTGGAATGTTGTTGATTGAGATGGCCACAAAGCTACATATGTTCAGAATTCAAAGGGCATTTAGTATTTTTTATTGCTACTTGCTAGAAAATGTCATTAAAGTTTTACTTTGCTTATTATGTATAAAAAACCTTCCAGCTATGAATTGAATATCCTTGAACATAAGAAATGCTGGCATTGCAATTTTGTTAAGCACACCAGGTGATTCTGATAAAGGTGCTCTCTTGATCACAAATTGAGAAATCCTGGTGCCAGGCAGCAACCAGAAAGGAAGAGGTGGAGTAAATATTTATTGAACCTTTGCTATGGGCTGGGCACTGTGCTGCTAGTTGCTTTGCTATAAATCATTTCATGAAATTCACAGGAAAGCCCTCTGTTTTCATATATGAGGAGGATGAGGCTGAGGGACAAAAATAGTGTGCTCCTCATATCCATAATGAATATCAGAATTGCACCCACAAGTAATTGACAGCATACGTTTTGGAACCAGACTGCCTGGGATGGAAGCCTAGTTCCCTATTTTCTATGTGACCTCAGAAAATTGTTTAACCTTTCTTTACCTCAGTTTCCACATATATAAAATTGACATAATTGTAGTACATATTTCACAAGGCTGGTGAAAGATAAGTTGAGATAGTGTATAGAAAATATTCCCAAGAGCCGCTGATACCGAGCAGGTGCCCAGTAAATGATAGCTGTTGATGCTGCAGTTATTGTTGTTATAATCACCATTATCATTATTATCATTAATATCATCATCAGACTGCAAAAAATTGCTGTTTTCCACACTGAATTACCTCCCTGCCGTTGTGACTGTAATATATTCTGCAAAACACAAAATTACCCTCTGAAGAACAAATATTGTGTCATAGTATAATCAGCATCTTTGAATCAGTTCCTCCACCTTCTCCTCTCTTCAGTCACTTCCTTTTTATTTGCTCCTTTCCCCTCTGCCTTCAGAACTCACATGTCTCTGTAGACTTCAATATGGGAATCATTGAAGATAGCTGTGAATGTGAAATTTTCCAGAATTGTAAGGGGAGAAAAAGCCATAGCCAATAAAAGCCTTGGAAAAGTATCTGCACACTATGGAGCAAATGAACATTTCTTTCAAAGACTAACTCACCTGTCAAACAATTTAGAGCAGCAAAAGGAACCTCAGTTAATGGTGGCATCAGGTAGAGCCTAGTTTGGATGGGTTAGTCTAAGATTTAACTGTATTAGAAATACATTTAGGCCACAAATAGTATTTTGGAGTCACAAAATTGCACCTTAATCTCATCTACTTAGTGTCCATACGTCTAGTTCTTCCCAAAGCAGGAGGATAATTACAACATATAGGATAGGTATATGGATTTTAGTGTTTGATAAAGATAGACCTAAGGCTTCAGTCACCTACAAGCACAGAATCTTTGGGAAAATATTTCACTTCTCTGAGCCTCAGCTTCCTCAAGGGCAAAACAAAGATAGAATTCTGAACTGAAAAGGTTGTTAGGAATATTAGTTAAAATGTTATCAATGAGATAACATTTAGCCTTCTTTGTAGGGGAAGCTTGGCTTATTTCACTTAGCATGATAATCTCCAGTTCCATCCATTTACTGGAAAATGCCTTAATTTTATCCTTCTTTATAGCTCAGTAATATTCCATCTTGTCACTGATATGTAAATGCTAACACATAATAAGGATGGGGGAGGGAAAATAGAAGTCACTGGATTAGACAAAGGGGAATAAAGGGAAGGTAGGAGGAATAGCAATAGGAAAGACAGTAGAATGAATCTCACATAACTTTCCTATATTCATATGTGAATACACAACTAGTGAAACTCCATATCATGTAAAACCTCAAGAATGGGATCCTAATTAGAATAAGTTATACTCCACGTATGTATAATATGTCTAAATACATTTTACTATCATGTATCTCTAAAAATAAATTTAAAAAGAAAAAGAAAAAAATCTCAAAATAGGGGCTGGGTATGGTGTCTGGTGCCAAGTGCTAAAAATTTGCTAATATAGTAGCAATTATTCTGTCACCATATTTACTTTCTTCTATGTTCTTAATAAGCTTTAGAAGCCTTTCCACTACATCTGGATACTAACTATGATACCTTACAAAAATGCAGAAATTATTTATTAAGTACCCAAAAGCTCAAACTGAGCTTTCTCAGGTCCCAGAAGAGCTTTCCTCAATAGGGCCCAAGGATATTAGATATTGAAATAGAAATCTAAAGTAATTTTTTACCAATAAATGTTGCTTTACATACCTTAAAATGTAAAATAGGATTATAATGCACTTATTAAGATTTAATAGATTTTAACAGGTTTTAAATAATTATATTACTTGATATTCTTTCTATTGGAAAATGAAAGCCAAAAATGATACAGTTGTTCAACTACCCACATATTTGATTCTCATTAAATAGAGAATGCAGTATCCCAAGCATGAATCTTTCTGGAATGAGACTTTTTGGAAGCTGTGACCTTTCCTTCTGTTATCATTGCAAGAAAAATCAATGTATTTTCTACCTTAATGCATGCATGCTGGGAAGAAATCAGCCACTCGGATATTCCGGTGTAATTATTTCATTATTAGAAATAAAACCTAAATATAGGGTCTTGCTAGTTTAAATAATTAAAACTTTAGAAATCCACTACTGAAAAATTCCACTGAGATATATTCATATGTGATTAATGCAAATTTAATGTTTCTGTTATTTTAGGAGTTTTATTAAAAACAAATTCCCAAGTTATAACACTTAACACAGGACATCTTTCTGAACCCCTCAGCACAGAGAGAGTCCCCAAACTCTGTGTTCTACTTTTTTTATTCTTCGGGGAAGACCATAGAAGAATCTATCTGGGACAAAAAAATAAAATCATAGAAAAACATAAAATGTGTTCTGGTGAATCTGGAAAATAAAATGGACCTTTATCTAATTAAATATGTACATGCATATGTATGTATACACACATACATGTATATGTATGTACCCAAAATATAACTAACTAAACTGACTCAAAGAGAAATAGAAAACTTGAACAAATCTTTAAATGTGAAAAAAAGTTGAATTATTATTTTAAAATCTACATGCATGCAAGCATACATCAGGCTTCAAATATTATGCAAGCTTTTTTTCTGGCAGTTTTCAAGGAACAGATAGTCTCCATGAGAATATTCCAGAGAATAAAGGATGCTTCTCTTAGGGATGTGTACATGGGTGTAGTAAAATTATTCTCTTGCCTTTCTTAATATTTGAAATGTTTCTTAATTTAAAGAGAATTTTTAATTTAAACTTATGTTAGTTATTTTTAAATTTACATTTCTGAATTTAAAGAAAAAAAACTTATAAAGAAATAAATGGCAAAGAGCTTCTCAAGGAAGGGATTAAATATGCAAGGCAAGAGGAAGAAGCAAGAGAGTGGGGAGGACAGGAGAATAAGTAAATACTGGGTGAGTTTGGAGTCAGAGAATGGAGCCAGAGACTGAGGACAGATTTTTGAATAATTGCCATAGACATAGAAGAAATCATTTAAGTTGTTATTGCAAGGTTCAGTAAAAAAAGAAAAGAAAAGAAAAAAAAGGTATTTTTTCATAGTCTTTCTTTTGGAAATGACACCATGTTGAAATTGTCCTGAACACAAGCCACATGGGGGCTAATCTTAAATTAGGTTACATATGTATATTACCTATAAGGTCAGGAACCATTGACCAAAAGGAGGCAGATTAAAAGCTGCTGAACAAGGCTTTGAGATTTGCTCCCAGGCAAGACCCTCCAGTCCAACAGAGCGGTCCGGGGGAGTTATGCTTGAGCTCAGACGGATTGGAAGTTTTTTTGGGCTTAGTAGGAAGGGAGGGCTTGGGACAGGAAATGGAGGTTTTTAGGGTCCCTTGTCCTCCTTGGGTTGGTCAGGGGATCTTGCTGAGATCCATGCCCTTCCAGGATTATTCAGGAGACTCTACTGATTGACATGTGGTTATCACTGCTTGTCTGTCAGCTCCTGATTGGTTGTTCATTCATACATGGGTTGCCTGGTGCTTTGTTCCCTTAGCACCTCAAACTGACCTAACACTACCAAGTTAGGTTTCTAATCCTCAAAATTTTATTACCACTCAGAGAAAAGCACCATTGGCACACAAGAGGCCATATTTCATTGAAAGCTTATGAAGCTTTTGTCTTTTGGCCACAGTCAAAATCACCAAAGCCTACCTGCTTTTGTAGATACACAAAGGAAGACATAAACTCACAAAAATATAAATCATCAAGCCATTTCCATTCTCTCAAGACCTAAAGAAACTGGATGATGCACCTTCTTCAAATGTTATGATTTGGATTTTCCTTATACAAGTAATAAGGGCTTCAGCTCTCCCAATATCAGCCTCTAAATAGAAGAGAGAAGAAAGAATATGCTAAAGGTAATATTTCTGTTGAATTTCCCTAAAGACAGGAATTCTGTAAATATTTAGTGTCATAAATCCCTAATGAATGAATTAATATCCGTGCAGATCTACTTCTCATCATGGCCACTACTCTTTTGACTCAGTGTGGCTACCACACTAGGCTATGGCAACCAAACCATGCCTGAAAGATAATGGGTTAGGTTCAAGAAGACATAGATTTTTGGTCATGTTACACCTTGACATCAAAGATCAACTTTCAGAAAATACAACTTTAGAAACCTGTGTTCTCTTTATGTTAACTAAAGTGAGCCTGTTAGAGATTCATTAGAGAGGAGGAGTAAAAGGTAGACCATTCCAGAAAAATAGTAACTTCATATTAAAAAAAAACAAGATACAGTATAACTTAGTGATATTTAAAACCCAAAGAGACTAGCTTAACTCTTTTCAAATAGCAAGTAAAAATTGCATGCATGCAAAGCATATCTAAAGTGCTGTAACTACAACAAAAGAAATTCTCTGGGCAGCTGTTACATAACTTACCTAAACGTGTCTTGAACTGGTGCAGTGGAAATTGCATAAACAACAACAACAACAACAACAAAAAGGCTGCATGAGCATCAGCTATTATGTTATGATTTTACCCCACTAATTTATTCTCCCTGGCCCTGACCTGGATGTTAGCAACCAATAATAGCACTTAAAAAATTTACCTTTTTATGTATTTCTTATCTTTCAGTTTTCACTCTTATACATTCATAAGCAGCTGTTTTGGTCATGAATTGCTTGCGTTTATAATACATATGAAGATTTTTAAACAGATAAGTAATCTGCTCATGGGAAGTTTAATCCTTCCATTATAGAAACAATTATATTTGCAAGAGGAAACTCTTTTGGGAATGTGGGAAAACTATCAAATGGAAATAAAAGAAGAAGAAGAAAAGGTAGAAGACAGGAAGACAAGATAGAAACCATGTAACTGACCCTGGGCATTAAAATCGCAGTTAGTGTTGACTATTGAAAACTGCAAAGAAACATGGAAAAATCAACATATGGAAGATTTGTCCTCCATTTTTGTAACAATTTTTCAGCATAATTAGTAATTTAAAAATTCCTAGAAACACAAATATGGAACCACAGAAGTATATACATCCTTTTCAGCTGTAAATACATATAAGATAATATGAACACCAAAATTTTTATGGCTTTTTATCACTACCACCATCCCACAGTCCATAAGAGGGAGAAGAATGACTTCCAGAATTCCTTTTCGACTGCAGGGCTATCTGTTTCACTATCAAACACAATGACTATAAGTTGGTCATTTTCCGAAATCTTTGGCTAATTAGAATCCTTGTAGGAGTGAAATCTGCTTGTCCCTTTGTAAAAACTGCAGTGTCAACAGGACCAGACTAAAAGCTTAAAAAATTGATTTTTTGGTAATTCAAAATTAATTTTGTGGTTTGAAATAATATACATATGTGTATATAAATGGAAATAGCTTCTCCATATAGTCACTGATTGCAAAATTCTAGATAAGTTTGTTACAGCTGTGTAGTTTTTTAAATCTTTTTTTGGTTTCCTTTGATGTGCTCCTGCCTTAGGCAGGCACTTAGCATACCTATTAGGTGGACCATCACTGTAAGTTGTCATACTGACTATATGGTTTTATCTAGGGTTTGTTTTGTCTTTCCCCCACTTCAGCAATAATTATTTTGGAATTTCCCCTTAGGGTCTCCTTAAGCTCTCCAACTTGACCAATATGATTGTATGTTGATTCCAAAATTGACAACCTGGAAACAAAAGCTTGCAGTGGAAATTCTCATATATAATTGTGGACTCTTCCTTAAGAAAGATTCTTTTCAAAACACAAATATGAGTATCAGAGGAAAAGCACACACTTTTAATTTATTGATCCATCTATGAATTCATTCATTCATTTATTCATTCAACAAATTAAGTGCTTATTGTGTGCTATGTATTCTATCAGGCGATAAAAAACAAATAAAGAGGAACAAGATACATTTCTATTTTGAAGGAGTTTTCAATCCACTGTAACAAAAGTAATGATCATGTGGCCTCAGATTTCATTTAACCACACAGAAAAGAAATTCCATGTAGAAAAAAAGATATAGTAGAAGGGCTCTTACATTGCCTTATCAAATGTTATTACTAGGTAGTCTTGGCCAATAAATATAATCATGTTGTAAATTCTACATGCCAGGGTATGCCTTTGCCTTCTTTTGAACTGGCCCACAGTGCCTGTAAATATAGAACCCTAGCACGTGTTACTTTTGAGGTACCTGTATATATTAACTCCTAATTTTTACAAAGTAACTGTGTGAACATTAATGCATTTGTTCTTTTGGTACACTTTTGAGATAATTAACATCATTTCATCTAGTAAAACTGATTTATTTAGTTTTTTTCTTATGATAGAATAAGTAGAATGAAAAAAATAATATAATATTGAATAATTAAAATAATCAAAATCAATGTAAGACCAATACATGAATACAATCAAATGTTTGTCTGGTTTTTACAACTTAAAGGTCATATTTTTAGGAGCCAAAGATCCAAATTGTCTTTTTTCTATTTGGAATCAGTTTTCCAAAAGAGGAGACATGGATAGCATGACGAAAACAGAAGTTTTTGATTTCAAGTTAGCTAACAAAAGGGAATATGTCTTAGTCATCTCTTATTCCCTAGATTCTTGCATACAACCAGGTTAGTAGGTACTCTTGCAACTGTCTGAAAAAAAAAAAAAAGGAAAGGAGTAGCACTTGACTGTAATCCCAGTAGCTTAGCAGGCTGAGACAGGAGGATTGCTGAAAGGAAAGTGACCACAATACTTGGAGTGACCAAAAGATCTTTATTGCAGCAGTGCAACAAAGAGAAGAGATGAACAGGGAGAGAGCAAGAGCAAGAGAGAGACAGAGAGCGTGCGCAAGAAAGATAAAGAGAGCAAGAGAGAGAGAGAGCAAGAGAGAAAGAGCAAGAGAGAGAGGGGCCTGGCAGGAGGGAGTTTTTATAGCCCAAATCTAATGGGGCCTCTGGGTCTGCAAGCTGCCTTGTTGGCCCAAGTGGGGTTGAGTGCTCAGCCTTGAGCAGGACTTGACACAAACAGGTGATAAAGGACCAGATAGAGGGGGGTTTGAGTGTGTGGGCTATCTTGCAGCTAGCATCTGTTCAGCCTGCCCTGCAGACAACACAGTTCAGCCTGCTCTGCACCCAACAATTGCCAAGGTCAAAGTCAGCCTCAGCAACTTAGTAAGGCACTAAGTAACTTTTTGAGATCCTATCTCAATATAAATAAATCTAAAAATTGATAAATAAAAGCTAACTGGTTAAGCACCACTGGGCTCAATCCCTGTTACAAAAAAAAAAAGTGAAGGGGCACTGGATACCGTATAGAAAGCTATGGAAATGTGAAAAAGCAAGGTGTATTTAGTGGTAGGGTAGGAGTTCTACAGATCTTGGGAATCTAATGTGAAGAATGAAAAGGTAGTTATAGTGCTAAGCAGATGGACAAAAAAAAAAAAAACAGACAAATATAGTTTTATATTTTAAATTTGGAAACAATGAGAAGTCATTATCAAGAAGTTTCATATTTCAGAAGGATCAATTGGTGGCAGTGGGGAAGATGAGTTGGAATGGGGGGATAACTGAATGAAATCAGGTAAACCATTTCAGAAAGCTGTGGCCACAATCCTGCCATCCCTCAGTTATAATTACAATTGTCTTTCCATATCCATGGATTCCATATCCATGAATTCCACACTCATGAGTTCAACCAACCATGGATGGAAGATACTTGAAAAAAAGTTGCACCTGCACTGAACAGATATAATTTCTTTCTTATCATAATTCCCTAAATAACACTGTATAACAACTACTTACACAGCATTTATAATGCATTAGACTTTTTATGTAATTTAGTAGAGATGTAAAGTACAGGGTAGAGTGTTCAAGTATGAAACCATTTTAAATAAAAGAGTTGTGCTTCCATGAGTTTTCACATCTATGGTGGGTTTTGGAACCATTGTCCCATGGATATTACAGAGGGGATGACTATATTTCCTAATCTTTTCCTTGCTCTTCCAATTATAAATTGAAGAATTTCTCACTTTGTGTTACAAAGCTTGTTTCTCTTATCCATATACAGTACACTTTCTATTCTATCACTATACTAATCCCTATCTGATATCATTAGTCTATCTGCTTTCATTCCTATATAGCTAGTTTTTTCACCTGTATCTCCAAATTCCAAACTTTGAATCAAAGTAGAAAAAAGGAAGAAATGCATATGTGAAGAAGGGAAAAGAAGGATTCAAACCTAAGTCTGTCCACACTCTCACTATGTCATATTGCCTCTCTAACCAGGAAGAGTATTGGTTATATATATATATATATATATATATATATATATATATATATACACACACACACACACACACACACACACACACACACACACATAAAGTAATCCAAAGTCTAGGAAATATTCACATTGTTTAATCTATTTCAAAAATTGCATATTTTAATTATTTTTCTCCAACAGGAATGATATATTTTACCCTTGGCTTTCCTTGAGGTTATAATTTAATGGGAGTGGCAAGAGAAGAAGTTATAATCTTCTATTTAATTTAGTGCTTTGCATTTTTCCTGGAAGCACTTTGTCTCAGAGAAGAGCCTACAAGTCCTAAGTACCCACAAGACCCTCAGCCCCATTCTGATAAAAGTGGCCCCAACTTGGGTTTTTCTTTTTGCATAAAATGCCAAAGCTCATGCCCAGGGAGTGTACCCATGCACTGCCTTCATAGAGGAGGCCATTTTCCTCTAAAGTGACTTTGTATGAAACTTTGCCCAGGAAGAATGCTCCATATTGGATAACTGCAGACTAATTTCAGAGAAAAAGGAGCATTCAGAAGAGAGGTGCAAGGAATATATCCCAAGTGATGAAAAACTATTTGGCCAATTTTTGATAAGATCTATAGTATGTGCTGGGCTAAGAAATTGCTGAGAGCCAGTGCTTTGTGCAATCAAAAAAGTGATTGGAGAGATGGTCATTTATTCAATCTCATTTCCCTTCTCTTGTGTATAGCTAGAAAAACCTTCACTGAAACTGCTCTTTATCTGTCTATTCCTTACTATCCTAATTTTTATATACTTCACATATTACTACATACTTCTATATACTGTCACATCCTACTATGACGATCACATAGGTCTAATGTCAGTTTCACATATAAATGGTGATTGAGAAACATCTGTGGTCAATTGTAACTAGTCTTTGGATGGGAGGTTTCTAAGAAAGTTGCAGGTTTTTAACTTTGGAAAGATTGCTTAATTTCTCTTAGTCTTAGTGTCTTCATCTTTGGAATCAGAATATTAATGTTACCTTGTTCATAACATTGTTGTGAAAAATAAATATGAAAATACATGTAAACTGCTTGGAGTATTGTTTACTGACACATGATAAGTGCCTAATAAATGTCAACTATTATTTTGGAAGTTTTAAGTATATAAATAATTCCATGGTTTAGATGTGTGGTGTCCCCCCTAAGAGCTCATGTGTGAGATAATGCAAGAAAGTTCCTAGATGAAATGATTGGATTATGAGAGCCTTAACCTGATCAGTGCTTTAATACCCTGTTAAGGATTAACTGGGTAGTAACTTCGGCAGGTAGGGTATGACTGGAAGAGGCAGGTAATTGGGGGCGTAATTTCAGGGTACATATTTTGTCAGTGGAGAGGGGAGTTTCTTTCTGCTTCCTCGTGACATGTTCTAAGTTGTTTTCCTTTGCCACAGCCTTCCACTATGGTGTTCTGCCTTACTGTGGGCTCAGAGCAATGGAGTTGGCCATCTATGGACTGAAATCTTTGAAACTATGAGCACTATAATAAAGTTTTCCTCCTCTAAAATTGTTCTTGTCAGGTCTTTTGGTCAGAACAATGAAACAATGATTAAAGCAAATACCCACCCTCAAACATCTATTAAGAAATAGAGCCAGAATTATTCCTATTATTTCTAATTAATTACCTTTACCCCCAAATGCCATAATATTAATATCATGGTAAGACTTTTTCATGGGGGTACTGGAAAGTATTTGTTGTATTTGTGATAAAATTAAAATAAAGAATAATTCAACTATCTAAATTTCCTCAACAATTTAACTAAATCTTATACAAGCTATAGAATAACAATATAACTTCATGGCAAAGGGGTTAACCAAATCATGTATTCATTAATGACAAAATATTAAGTTATTTAGGAAAAGATTGAGATGCTCAACATAATGGCTAACTTCTGAACATAATGTCTTAGAAAATAAGCTAGTCTCTTTCTCTTTCTCTCTTTACTCTCTCAGTAATATCATGGAAATAATACTGGATCGACTAGAACCTGTGTCTGTCATAAGCAGGCACTAAAATTGTTTATTAGTATGATGTATAGTACAATCTTTTACTAGTATATATGTTTCTGGGTAAATAACATTCAGTTGAGGTAGGTAAAATTTGAGATATGTATATAAAATATTGTATATACATATAATGGAATATTATTTGGCCTTTAAAAATGCCTTTAAAAGTTATTACTATATACGCTGCAACAAAAATAAACTTTGAAAACATTACACTAAGTGACAGAAGGCAGTCATGAAAGACTTCCTATTATATAACTCCATTTATATTAACATCCATAAATAGGAGAATTTATAGAAATTGAAAGAATAATGATTGCCTAAAGCCTGGGATGAGGGTGAGGAGGAATGATGATGGGTTTAAGGCCTCTTTTGGGGTTGATGAAAATGCCCAATACTTAAATTGTGATTATAGCCCCACAACTCTGTGAATATACAAAACCCAGTGAATCATATACTTCAAAGGGGTGCATGATATGTGAATTATATCTCCAAAAATGGTGGAATGTGATAGACATCATTATCCAAAGTACATGGATGAAGACATGAATTGGTGTCAACATACTTTATATACAACCAGAGATATGAAAAATTGTGCTGTATATGTGTAATAAGAATTGTAATGCATTCTGCTGTATTTTTTTAAAAAAATCAATAAAATAAAAAAAATAAAAATTATAGATGACACTTGTATGCATCAGTTATTATTATATAATGCTGCATAACAAACTATTTAAAGCTCCATAATTTATAACAACATGCATTTATTTGTTACTAGTGGGTGGGCACGTTGGAGTGGCTTTGTTTTAAGCTTTGTGTCACATTTAAGTATGTGCCATATTTATTGGGCTTGATGGTCAGCAGCCATCTGGAGTATGTTTGGTTGTTTTTTCCTTGAAGAAGTTAGAAGTTCCCAGGAGACCAAATAGAAACATGATACTTTCTAAGACTAGTCCCAGAACTAGCACACTGTCACTTCTAGTCACATTCCATTAGCCAAAGCAAGTTACACTAATGGAATGTCTGACATTAATGTAATGGAATGTGGAAATATTCTTCTTTCAGAAATGTAGGGAAAAGAAAATGAATATTTGTTGAAAATTAATCAAATCTATCACATGGATTAACAATATTTTTACAATAAAACTCAAAGTAGCTACTACATGATACACACACACACACACACTCACACCACAGTGCCTGCCTATTTGGCTTCCTACAGAAAAAACTAAGATTAAAAAAAATTCATTAAAAGCAACAATAACAAGGACAACAAATTCACTCTCCTTTGCTTTATTGGTAAAGAAACTGCATTGCCAAAAAACTGTCCAGAAAATGTTCTCTCATCATTGCAATATTGTGCAGTTGAACTATGGATCATCATCAACTAAAACAGCAAAATTGAGCCAATACGCCTTGCAGTGTTGCAGGTGGTGCTGGGTGTTGGAACTTTGTAGAGTTCTCCATAGTGGTGGAACCCTAAGGCCTAACAGAGGGACAGGTGGTATGTGGGGGCTGGCCGAGCGAGAAGCCAAAGAGGATATTGTTCTGATTTACAAAACAGAAAAAAAAAATGATTCCAAAATCATTCATTGAGGTCAGAAGAAGCCAGAGCTTTGAGCCAATTTCTATCTTCCCCAAACTAAGTGGTTAATCAAAATTCAAGCCTCATGTCAACTTCAGAATTATTATTTGTAACTAAATGAGGCTTCCGTATTCCCACGTAAAAACCCACCTATGTTTGTGCCAAAAGCAATCTAATGCTTCAACTTAGTTTGAACAAGACACACCCATGAAAAATATTGGGGAAGCTTCAATTGCTGAATTCCAAACTTCCCTGCAAAGGTGTGAATTCAGCTAACGTAACTTTACATTGAGAGCAAAAGTTGCCTGCTTTTAATAGCACAGACTTCACACAGATGGCCCTAAAACTAGCAAGTCTGAAAGCTGTACAACAACAACAACGAAAAAGCAAAAGCTAAAAAACCTCTTCAGCTATGTGACACTGGACAGGATAAGATTTTTGAACAGTTGTTGTCCAAATACTAAGTGGTGATGTGTTGTCCAATCCTACAGCTGGGTGGCTTACAAAATAAGGAACTTTCCTTTGTGTTCTAATAATGTAGTAGAAATCCATCTCTCTTTGCCTCTGCTGTGTCCCAAAAGAACAATTGTCAACATATAATTACACACACCTGGGCCAGTCAGTGGCTTCATTCGGAAGACACCTAGCTCTGATCTTTGCTAGCTCTTCAATAACTCCTGAACCATGAAGGAGGTGGTCATGCCAGGTCAGGGTTTATTATGGAAACACAGAGTTTGAAGGGACTGACATTGGAGCTGACAGCAAGGTGGTTGACTTGTGGAGGAAGGACTTTATCCATGGAAGCCTGCATGTCTGGAATGCTGAGAATCTACCCAAATGGTTTCTCTTACTACTCAAAAGTAAAGAGAACAAAAAAAAATTGTTGACTTTGCCAACAATTTTCCTTTCCTTTGATATTCAGTATAAGCCATTCAAAAATTCTATTCTATTCTTTAGAGAGCTACACTAAGGAAAAGATTATGAATTCTAATAAAATCAACAGTAAGATACTTGAAATTTTACAAAGTGGCATTACATTCCTAAGCTGAATGTTTATACAATTCACAATAGGCCTAGGCAATTTAGCCTGCTAATATATTGTTCTGCCAAGTTATGTTCAGCCATAAAGATAACTTCTGTGGTACCCCTTACCCCTTGTAAGAAACATTATTATATGCCAAGACACCAAGATAATATAACAGGAACCATGGAGTTTTTTCATACAATTGAAAATAAGAATGATTATGTGCAATGTGATAAATAATGAGCATGTAAACTGGAAAAATATTAATAAATTCATGTTATCACCTTTTTATGCCCCATACAATGAGTTGAAAAATGATGTTCATAAAGGAAATTAAAATTCTTAAGTGCAGTCCTGAGAGGGAAGTACTTTTTAAAAGTTGTTTTTAACTAGAAATTGGAAACATAAAAAGAATACATTTAAAAAACCCTCTGCTTTGTAAAATGTCAAGAAAACAAGACAGACTGAGAGAAAAAAAATATTTGCAAAGACATATCTGATAAAGGACTATTATCCAAAATGTACAGAGAACTTTAGAAACTCAACAATAAGAAAATAAAGGACCCAATTTAAAAATAGTAAAAAAAAATATGAAGAGACATGTCACTAAAGACATCACATAGATGTTAGGTAAGTATATGATGAGATGTTCAACATCATATGTCATTAGGGAAGCACAAATTAAAACAACCATTGCTTCCCTATTAGCCCAAACAACTCTAAATGTTGGTGAGAATGGGGAACAACAGGAAATCCCATTAGTTGGTGGTAAAAATGCAAAATTGTAAGGCCACTTTGAAAGACAGCTTGTCAGTTTTTTATAAAACTAAAATCCTCTTAGCATACAAGCCAGAAATCATGCTCTTTGGTATTTATTCAAATGAACTGAAAATGTATGCTCACAACACAACCTGCACTTGAATTTTTCTAACAACTTTATTCATAATTGCCAAAACTTGGAATTTCATTATGATATCCTTTAGTAGATTAATGGTTAAATAAATGGTGGTATATTCGAACAATGCAATATTACTCAGCTTGAAAAAAAATGAGCTTTCCAAGCCACACAAAAACATGGAAGAAACTTAAATGCACTTTCCTAAGTGAAAAAAGCTATCCTGAAAATGCTATATAGTATATGAGTCTAATCACATGACATTCTGGGAAAGGCAAAACTATGGAGACAGTTAAGACTAATGTTTGCCAGGGTTTAGGGGAAAAAGTTTGTATAAGTGGAACACAGAAAAATTTTAGGGCAATGTTCTATTCTGTAGGATACTGTAATGGTGGATATATGATATTAACCATTTGCTCAAACTCATAAAATGAACAACAGCAAGAATGAACCCTAATGTAAACTCCAGACTTTAGGTAATAATGATGTGTCTGTGTAGGTTCATTGATTATAAAATATACTCAACTGTGATGGAAGATGTAGATATTATAGGAAATCGTCCATGTGTGAGAATAGGGAGTATTTGGGAACTCTGTATTTTCCACCCTATTTTTCTGTGAACCTAAAACTGCTCTAAAAATCAACTTTATTAATTAGAAAATAAGAGAGAATGAGGGGAACGGAGGGGGATGGGAATAGGAAAGACAATAGAATGAATTGTACATAACTTTCCTAAGTTCATATATGATCAGTGTAACTCCACATCATGTGCAACCACAAGAATAGGATCCTAATTGGAACAAGTTATATTCCATGTATGTATAATACATCAAAATGTACTCTACTTTCATGTATGTCTAAAATGAACAAGTAAAGATAGTAAAAAGAAAAAATGTGTACACATACACACAAAACACACACATATAACAATTAGTGTAACCTCTGTTTACTTACTACCTAGCTTATGAAATTAACATTGACTTAATATGAAAATTCCCTGCTATGTGCACTGTCCAACTGCAATCTTCTCAATCTACATTCTTCTTCCTGAGGCAACTATCACACTTATTTTTGTTTTTCAATCTTGTTTTGTTTTCATTCTTTATTTTTGTTTTCATTCATTTGTACCATAATTAAGGTGCTAACTTTTTGAGTTTTTCAACTTAATATAAATGAAATGATGCTTTGGGTAATGTTTTTGTTTCATTTTGTTTTGTTTGCCTTGTTGTTGTTGTCATTATTTTTACTTGATCTTATGCTTCTTCTTGACTATATGAGTCTTGACCATATGCTTTTTCCACGTTGTTGCCTATAGCTCTGGCTCATTCTTTTACAGCTGCATGTAATTCCACTCTTGATATGCTGCACTATAATTTTTTCTTCCCTCCTTCTGTTTTTGGGTATTTATTGTTTCCTGATACTTTTGTACCCCTCACTTCTTATTTTACTATTGCAGACATTAGTGTACCTATATTCTTGTGAATAAATATATAAGATATTTCTCTAAGGAGAATTCATGAAAGCAGAATTGCCTGGTCCTCTGGTATGTATCACTTTTTTCATATTCTTCTTTCATGTAACTATTTTATGAATTTGCTCTTTTTTAAATTTTGTTTGGTAGCAGGGATTGAACCCAGAGGTGCTCAAACACTGAGCCACATCTCCAGCCATTTTTATATCCTATTTTTAGAGAGGGTCCCACTAAGTTGCTTAGAGTATTGTTAAGTTGCTGAAGCAGGCTTTGAACTTGTGATCCTCCTGCCTCAGCCTCCTGAGCCTTGGGGATTATAGATATACACCACCATACCTGGATTATCTGCTCACATTTACTAATTGTTTATCTTTTTTCTTATTGTTGTATTTCTCTCAATATGTGATTTATCATTTCACTTTAGTTATGGTATCTTAAAATTTTAAGTAGTCAAATTGATGCATTTTTCCTTGTCATTTTGTTCTTTTGGTGTCTTATGTATAAAATCCTTTTATTAACAGGGTTATAAAGATATTGTTTTACTCATATTTTTCACTGATGTGACTAAAAGATCTGATAAAAACAGTTGTAGAGGAAGTAAGTTTATTTAGGGGCTCATGTTTTCAGAGGTCTCAATCCACAGACAGTTGGCTCCATGCCTCGGGGTGCAAGGTGAGGCAGAACATCATGGCAGAAGAATGTGGTGGAGGGAAGCAGATAACATGATGTTCAGAAAAGCAGACAAAGACTCCACTCCACTCACCAGGTACAAAATATATACCCCAAAGGCACACCCCCAGGGATCCGCTTCCTCCAGCCACACTTCACCACCTTCAGCTAACACTCAGTTAATCCAATCAGAGAATTAATTCACTGATTGGGTTAGGCTCTCATAACCCAATCATTTCTCCTCTAAACCTCCTTGCATCACCTTATATTTGAGCTTTTGGGGACACCTAATATCTAAACCATAACATACATACTAGTTTTTACTTGTTTAATATTTGCCCAATATATCTTTTTTCACTTATTAATTTTGATATTTATGTAGAGCTAAGTTTCTCATGTCTTTTTAAGTAGCACACACATTCATTTTGTATTTTCTTTAGAGGAAGGGAAGTTTATTTTGATTCACAATTCCAGAGATTTCATTCATAGTCAACAGAGTCTACTGCTCTGGGCCTACGATATGCAGAACATCATAGTGGAAGGGTGTGGTGAAGTGGTGCTCCATTCAAGGCAGCCAGGAAGGAGAGAAAGGGATAAAGAAGGGGCTACAAGGAAGATAAACCCTTATATGGCAAGCCTGAAGTAATCTACCTCCTCCATCCATGATCCATCTGCTTAAGTTACCATTAGTCAGTCCTTTCAAACTAGATGGAATGATTAGTTTATCTAATTATCTAATCATTTAGCCTCTGAATATTTCTTTTTTAATTAATTAATTAATTTTAATTAGGTATATGTGACAGCAGAATGTGTTTTGATTCGTTGTACACAATTGCAATTGCACAACCATTGTTTCTTAATCAGATTTTTAATCCCTTTAAATTTGTAGTGATCACAGATATAATTAGAATTTATTTCTACCATCTTCCTTATTGGTTTCTACTTCTAATTTTTCAATTCGTGTTTTCCCTCTTTTTCATTGCTTTATTTTGGACTTATTTGGGCTCTAGGTATTTTTTTCATATTTTTCCAAAATATTAACATGCATATTTAACAAAGTTTAAAGTTCACTTTTTCACACTCATCCAAATAATGCAAGAACTTTAGAACATCATTCTCTGAAAAAGCATATGCTATATTTCCAAATATTAGATTTATCTTGACCTTTTTAACCCCAAGAACTGGAAATTATTATTGTTTATATTGTTAACATTTATTTAGATATATGGAAACATTTTATAACTTCTTGACTCACTCTTTCTACTGACATCTCAGCACTTTCTTTGCAGATAAGTTCCTTATGGCCTGATGTACATACTTTAGAATAGCCTTTGGTAGGTGTGTATTGCTGGCAAAATGGCTTACTCTTCAATTTTCTGAAGATATCAATTTTGGTAGTCTCATTTCTTTATCATGCTCTTAATTTCATTTATTTTCCCAAATACAATAATTTTAAGGATTTTGGATTTTACATTTGGTAATATCTGGAGTCTAGTTCAGGTTTTGTTGTTTTTGCTGACTTGGACTAATAATGACTATCCTAGTTTATGAAGGATCCTCAAAAATATATACATGTTTTCAACATTGAGGTTCTGAGCAGATTGCTGAATAAAAGAAATGAGTGGTCAATGGAAATTAAACAGCATCTTTATCACTGGTTGGTATAAATTTATATCTGTAAAAAAGGAGAACTTGTTGATCCTGACTCTCAAAATTAAGCAAAATTACCCACCCAGTGTCAGGACATACTGGACCAAAAGCACCTGCTTCATGTGAGCAAGTCACTTCCACAGGAAAGACTCCTTTTGGTATTTTCTCCAAATAGTCCAATAGAATAAGTTATTCCATCACTGTGCTTCTCAGTTCAGAATAAGTATAAGGATAGAAAGATGTCAGAAGATATTTTTACCTTTCAGAAAACATCAAGGAGTAGGGAAGACACATTGACTTTTAATGTGTTTTTCATATCTGTCCTAGTTTGTTCAAAGGCTGCCATAATGAAGTACCAAAGACTGAGTGGCTTAAATAACAGATATTCATTGTCTCACAGTTTTGGAGGCTAAAAGTCTGAGATGAAGGTATCAACAGGGTTAGTTTCTTCTGATGCCTTTGAAGTTGAATCTCTCCTATACCTCTCTCCAAGTTTCCAGTGGTTTGCTGGCCATCTTTGTCATTCCTTGTAGATAGTATTCTGTGTCCTTATATTGCTTTCCTTGTGTATGTATCTTTTTCTCTTTACATGTAGTTCCTTTTACAAGGATGTGAGTCATATTGGATTAGGGGTCCATGGGCTCTTGTATTTCCTCATCTTAAATAATTAAGAAACTGAAATAACCCTGTTTCCAAATAAGGTCACATTCTCAGGTACTAGAAGTTAGCACTTCAACATATGAATTGTGAGAGAAAACAGTTCATTCCAAACAGTAACATTGTCTGTTTTGTGTTTTGGGCTATAAGTACATGTTCTTTAGAACTTCATCTGTGGAAAACCTTTGAGGCCTAGATGGAAGCTAAGCTACTTCCAGAGGAGATTTGATTTTTAAATTACCTATGTTATGTCCAATCTGAACTCTCAAGAAATAAATTTTCATCAGGAAGTTTCTCAGACCACACAGGTAATGTGAATTCATACCTCAAACTTGCACAAGTTCCCCCCATTTGTTTAAAAATTCTAAAGGCTTTTTTTCTTCTTCTTATCCTTATGCTGAGACTAAAATAGGCAAGTTCCCTCTCTGCTCTTTTCTGGGGGTTAGGATGTTTTTTCTTTTAAGCACATCTTTATAATGAAGATATTAAACTGTTACAACAACAACTAAGCTTTTTGCCAGGCTCTTCTACATATTTTCCCTCCTGCCTGGGTATTAAGTTTTGTTTCTAGGCCTTTATATCAAGTGATAATTGATAATTATCAACCTTTAATGATAAAAGGTTGACACTGATAATGATGTAACCATGGTTTATAGATGTTTCCAGGGTGTACATTAGTTTTTGTACTTGTTTACCTTTCTAGTTTTTTACCTTACCTTTGTTTTTTTCCTTTAAGAATTTTCCCCCATTCTTGCTTGCAAAGGTAATCAATAGAGGTAATTAAATATAATTTAGCCAACATTTTCAGTTGTCTTGCCATGAAAGAATTGGTCAAGTTTTCCAGCCTGTTCTGCTACCCAAGAGAGATGTCTAGGTGGGATATTTATGGAAAGAATTGTATCCAAAATCAATAGCTAATATTTATGGTATGCTTATTATATACATGCTAATATTGTACAAGTGTATCACATGAATTGCCTCGTTTAATACTCAAAAAACCTCCTTAAAACTACCCAGTTTTTAAATGCAAACATATAATTTTGAAACAGACAATATGCTAGCCCAAGATTGCAGAGCTAGAAATTGATAGAGATAGAATTCAAGTCCTTCTCTGATGCTAACTTTAGTGCCCTAAAACACTCTCCTATACAACTTCTCAAACTAGAAATGTTAGTAAAATTATCATGCATTGGTTATTTTGCATAGACTTAGTGAAAAAACTGTGATGACAGCTACAGTTAGGGTTTTATAGTTACTGTTTCCACTATTGGGCCATAAGTGCTGATCTTAGTGTGTGAAACCTATAGGAGTTCAATAAACATGTTGAGCAAATGAGAGAATAAAGGCATATAGAGACTTCTATCAATATACATGTAGATATCGAGCCAGATTACCTGCTGGTATTAAGCTGACAATTTGATAACACTAAGCCTTTGGGCAGATTCCAGGGCTCAGTGTTTCTAATGTTTTTATTTCAAAATATCTGGTCTTTGATAATTAAATTGATCCCACCTCTGGAACCCATAGATGTCTATAGTCCTAAAAGCATTTTTTTTGTTTCTAGTCCCTGTATTTAGACCTTGAGAACTAGTGACTCTTAACCTATTCTTTTAATTTTTTTATTAGTTGCTCAAAACATTATAATGATCTTGACATATCATACATTTGATTCAAGTGGGGTATGAATTCTTAACCTATTCTTTTTTTTTCTTTTACACTATTTAGATGGAATCATCAATCATCATTAGAATGTTGTACTCATACTGCTACTACTGGTAATTGTTGAATGCTACTACTATTTTTATACTTATTGTTCTCAGAATAGTTCAGAAAATTATTCTTGTGGTCTCTACTTAGCAAATGAAGAAACTGAGATAATTACACATTTGATCCCAGAACAAGTCATGAAATCACCTATCACCACAAAATTCCTATGCTTTATCTATCCAGATTAATCCACATGCTACCAATTCCCACTCTGCACTTTCAGACAGATACTGTCTCCTCTTCCCAAAGTCCCTTTCTTCCTTAATGGGCTAAAGAACTTGCATATACTCTCCAAAGCACAGCTCACAACTCAAATATCATGTCCTCAAACAAAAGAGCCATGACCCCTCCTGGCCTTCCTGTTTATTTGCTTCCCACCATTTGGTATAATATTGGTCCTATTGTCATATTGTTCTTTTCTTTTTTTTTTTTTTTTGTAGGGGGAAGGTACTGGGGATTGAACTCAGGGGCACTCAACCAGTGAAACACATCTCCAGTCCTATTTTGTATTTTATTTAGAGATAGGGTCTCACAGATTTGCTTGGCACCTTGCTGTTTCTGAGGCTGGCTTTGAACTCATGATCCTCCTGCCTCAGGCTCCTGAGCTGGTTGGATTACAGGTCATATCGTTCTACAATTAATCTCACCCTATGAGCAGTTGTGATCTAAAAGAGAATATCTTCAATATTTCTACCAAGTAGTATGACATCTGGCACATATAGCATGAAAAAATTAATGACTGGATGCTATGGTTCATATATGGTTTTTTTTCCCTCTAAAACTCATATGGGAGTTTAATCCCCATTTTAAGAATTAAGATGGTGGAAACTTAACTATGGTGTCTAGAGATGGAGCTTGGGGAGGGGATTAGGATGAGATAAAGTCATCAGGATGGAACCCCCATGATCCAATAATGGTGGCTTTATAGGAACAAGGAGCCCAAAGGATTCATATAAGCACTCCTATCTCTAACCATGTGATTCCCAGCACTGCCTTAGGACTCTGCCAGCAAGAAAGTCATCTCCAGATGTGGCCCCTCAACCTAGTACCTCCAGACCTATGAAGTGAAACAAACCTCTTTTTTTCTAAAGCTTACACAGTCCATGGTACTAAGACTGGATTTAATGGAGCTAACTAAAAATGATCTGTGAAAATATCATGATAAATAACTTTTTACATTGTCTTAACCTGGTCTAACAAATAGCTTTTTCCTTCTTTTACTAAGCCCTCTCTATTCTCTATGAAGCAGTCTGCAGAAAATAGTCTCAGGTATAATCAAACTAATATGACAAAATTTAAAGGTGTGTATAATTTGAGAGTTTTCAAAATATTTTCCCTTAAAATATTTTATCATCAAAGAGATATATAGCAGAGTCCTCTCTTACAGATGGGGAGACTGAAAATCAGATCGCAAGCTCAGAAGTTGGTATCTTGTGTCTTACCTCTTCTAATCTGTCCCTCTTGTGATAAAAACAGAATTATTTGGAAGAGATAAATCTCAGTAACTTGAATCATGTTAAGTTTGAATAAATGATCATTGGATGATGTGACACTCCAACCTGAGTATGATTACTAAAAAAGTATGTTTATCTAAATTGACAGACTCCCCACTCCTCAAAGGTTCTAATTTAGTAGGTCTAGGCTGGAACCTGAGAATTAACAAATACCCCAGATTATACTGCTTCAGATATTACTTAGGTCACAGTATGTGAAACACTAAATAAAGACTGGACATGACTTTGTTGTTTTGTGTTATATTCAGAGCAAAACATGATCTCATGATTACAATCTATATCTGTTAAGAGGAAAGGTAAATAATAGGGGTGGGGAACTGGTGGCAGTGGAAAAGTAGCAAAAACAAGCTTGCTGGCTGAAGGACAGAGAAGGAAAAGCCAAGATGCACATAATATCAATTAGTCTTTTTAAAAGATAAAGAGATAAAATCAGAGAACATATTCTGTTGAGTTTGTAATATTTGCTGTAAGTTTCCAAGGCATTTTGTATTGGAAAAAGAATTATGTTGATGTAATTCCATATCTAGCATTGCCATTTGTTCTTTTTCTTCCACAGAAGGTGTTATTTTCTATTTTTTTCTCTCTTTTCTCTCTAAACTAGGTAACCATTTGGTTGTTTTTAATTGTCACATTTGTTCTCATACCAACATGTTAAATGTAACTTGAGCAAAAGCCAAACCTGCAAATCCCTTTTGCTTCTTTCAAAATCCACACAAATCTGAAGTTTGAAATCTTTATGTTTCTTTCTTAGTTTGGATTCCTCATTATAATTCTAAAGGTACCAGTTTATTACTGCCCAGAAGTAGGAGAGAAACTGGATTCGCTTTCATCTACTCATCATATTCTAAACATTCTAAGGTAAACAATGCAGAAGGGATCCAAAAATGTAGTATTTTAACCACCAAAATTTACCTGTGAAATAGTATTTGATCTATACATCCTACCTCCTTATTTGATTTTCATATAAAATAGAATGTTTCTTCTCCAGGGTAAGAGTTTGTTTTCAAGTTCTAATAAAATCATGGGAAAGAATGTAAACCCTTTAAAAAATAACATTTTAAAATAACAAATATTTAATAGGTTAATACAAGTCAAAGTAAGTCAAAAAATAGGAGTTCAAAGCAGAGGAGTTACTTTATTTCCCCCCTTTATACAATAAACTTAAAGCTCTAAAGGGAAAAAAAAATTAACCAAGACTTTAATGGCACAAAACTCACTAAGCCAGGATGTTCAAGAGTTTTTATCAACCTTCCATTCTCATATTCAAGTCCCTCACTCATACTCTGTGCACAAGAATATTCTTCAGGGTAATTCAACATTACTGAGGGCCAGGAGAGCAGGTGGACAATACTTCAAGCATACTATATGACAGACATCAAGCTGAGAATATTTTATTTCATTCTAACAAAATTCTATAACATCATCTCCAATTTACAAATGAGGAAATGAGTCTCAGAGGTTAACAGCTCATCTAGAGTTACATAGCTAGAAAATGACAGATTAAACCCAGATATGTCTGATTCTAAGGTTGTGTTCTTAACTAGATTATTGTGTTCCCAAGATTTTTAGTATAACTTCTGTTCTCCTAAATAATAATTATTTTATTACAAAATAAGAACAAAGGAAGTCTAGAATGATGGTCCACCATATCTTCCTATTTTTCAGTCTTATTCTTGAAAATTATAATCTTGTAGAGTGTATGAATTCAGTTTCAAAGGTAGAAAGAGTATTTGAAATAACTGGCATTTAATACAGCTTTCAGATAATATGGTGTGAGCTAGAGTGTCCTGGAAAATGAAAATCTAACTTATAAAATCATGCTCATTATGTATCAGTATAATGTGGGAAGGCAAATTTCAAATAAAAAAATATAGTGGAAAATATATATTTCTGGTAAGAATATACATTCAAAGGGTAGAGTTAAGCTTTATGTGCTTTGGGCACCCCAAATTGGACACCACAATCAACAGGCAGGTGTATAAATGAATCTGTGGGTCAGAACTGAAGAGTCAGTGCTGAAAATATAAATTTGAGGATTCATCAACATATAGATGATAGTTAAAACTATGAAATAAGATGAATCACTCAAGGAGAAAGTGCTGATAGAGAAATGGACAGAAGACACAGACCTGAAGCACAAACACATGACAACTCACATTTTTAATTCCACAAATTTATAAGACTGCTTCCCAACAAAAATACACACACACACACACACACACACACACACACACACACACATAAAATAATACTATTTGTACTTCTGCAATCTAGCTGAATTTAGATATTGCATGTAATTATAATATGTAACATCAATGTACTGGTAAAGGTGACACTGTTACTAGGCATATAGGCTTGTGAAGGACCCTTTGGAAACATTTAGGGTCATACAGAACCAATGCATGACTTGATTTGAACAGTTCTATAGCATAGTATTTAATAGGCTTTGCAGTTGCACCAAATTATTTGGATTTGAATCCCAAATACACTAACCCTATCAAGTGTCCTTGAGAAATAATTTTATTCCAGTGCTCCTCCATTTCCTTATTTATGTAATAATAGTATCTACTTCCTAAGGTTCTTGTAAGGATAAAATGAGCTAAAATAGGTAAAACATATGGGAGCTCAACAAATGTTCACAATTTTTATCCAAGAATTGTATAACTCTGAGTTTGAAGGGATCCTAGCAATTTTCTTTTCTAAGTATCTCACCCTCCAGGAATCCTCTGGAGGAGCTCACTGCATCATGAGGCAGCCATTTCTATATTGATGAGCTCTCAGTGTTGCACAGTCACTTTGTACATGGAAATCAAACCTGCCTCCTGTCACTGCTACACTTGGGTGGTATTTTTGCATTCCAGGGAGCTGCAGAATAAGTTGCCTCTTCTACTGATGAGTCTTCAAATCCTTGAGGCAGCTCTCATGTGGTCTTTCATCTTTTCTATAATGGCAAGGCATACCCTGCTCTTCAAATATTCCATACACAAAGTGAGTTCCAGACTGCTCACACTTCTGGGCTTCTGCATCTATAGATGTTACCATTTGTCAAAGTTCCTTTAAAATTTGCCTGTGAAATGTGTGCATCAAGGCATATAAGGGCTTGTAATAGCGCAAACACTGAACCACATCTGATTTGAGCCAAGAGGGAAAGTGCAAAACAATGTCCATTTGGTATTTGTGAGGCTTTTAGGTTTGACAACTTTAAATGGAATATACTAAAATTAGTTTAATTATTCTGCTAAGTACAACCCTAAAGTAACTTCTCCAAAGTGTTTTTCTATCTTGTTTGAAGTCACCTGGTTTTTTGGTAATAGGTATACCTATTTTCAAATGAGTGATTTCAACATTTGGGTCATAACATATATATGAGAAATATTTTTTTCAATTTTGGAGTGCCTTTTCATTAAAGGTATCCTAGCTGGACACCTGTGAAGATTCATAATCCATTATTTATCTTGTACATTTCAATAGTGCCTGTTGCCATAGTAACCTACTCAGACAGAGATATGAAACAATAAACAAATAAGCTTGGAAAGACCACTATAGTCACAGATACCTTGAATCATTATTATTGTACTATAATGAATAGGACAGTTGATGATATTTTATTGAAACATATGATGCATTAAAATTATAAAGACTTCTGGAACAACATACCATAAGGAAAAACTGCTAAGCTGCATATGTAAAACCGTGCATTCGACTCTTGTCTCCATTGTTCACCAGCTGTTCAACCTTGCCAGATTATTTAAACTGAGATTTAGTTCTCATTTTTGAAAACCTGAGATAATAATATCTTATGAATTCCCAGTGTCTTTATGGAAAGTAAATGAAAGGACCCTGCAAACAGTTTCTTGTATGACTGGGCAAAGTAGAGGTAGTACTCTAAAATGAACTTACCTGCACTATCATGTTTCATTTGAAGAACTCTTGCATATAAATTAAAACAAAAAATAGTTGTGGGTTTTGAAAAGGAATAAATTATGACAGGATTATTACTTTTTAAGAGTATATGCCAAGGTAAATAACAATTCTTCTTGTAGTATAATTCTTCTTGTAGAGCTAACTTTGTTTTATGGAAATGTTCATGAAAGTGCTAGTTCCTTCATTTACTCTCTGGATACTTCTGGGACTCTTCTTACAATAAATAACTTTCATCAGTTATTTGGTGCAACAAATGTTTTTTAAGAACTCTTACTACTCTTTTGGTGGAAGCAGAGATAGCTAAACTGTCTAACAAAGGGACCAAACACATATGGGAAGTGACTTATAATGTCAACCTTGTTCCTTGTTTCTATTGCTTGCATAGGAGCTGCATGGTCTTTACACAAATTGATCCAATATTAACATTGGAAATTCCTTCATGACAGCATGTAATTGAAAAAGTACAGTATTAGGGATCATATCTAAGCTCTGGCACATAAAAAAATGTGATCTTGTGTGAGACACTTAATGTATTTGTAGAAGTTCATCTCTAAAATGGAAATAAGAATACTGCCTTTGAAGAGCTCCATGAAGATTAATAATGTGAATAGAGCAACAGACACTCAGTAAGTGGTAGTTGTTATGACTAATCTTGATCTTGGTCCTATTGACATATCTTCTGCTTCCAGTGAACATAAATTTGATTTTAAATTTATTATAGCTACATAAACTAACTTTGATCTTATTGCAAAAATTGAAGTAAAAAGTAGACTAGTAATAGTAATTAAGGATATTACCAACCAAAACATATGCTGCTTTTTGACAATGTACATTGAATATCAGATTTTGGGCATTATACCACATTTTTGTGTGTTCATCTTCAGCAGGATTCAGATAATAGAGTCTTATCATCCCCAAAGAAGATTTTGGGACTTATTTTTGATACATGCTTTAGAAATCTACCAGAATCACTTGCTTGCTATATGGCTGGGCAAGTACTACTGGCAGACTGAAGGAGAAAGTCATGACCTTCAAAATAATGTTTTTTAGTATTCAATAATAAGAATTTCAACTCTTCCATGAAGCCTTCCAGTAAGGATTAATCTTTTATTTCCTCTCTCTCTCTCTCTCTCTCTCTCTCTCTCTCTCTCTCTCTCTCTCCCTCCCTCCCTCCCTCCCTCATGTACTATACATATTTTATCATAGAACTCACCAAATTCTCTTACCTATTGTATTTATATGTAAACATAACTTTTATTCACAGGTAATTACCCATTTCTTACACTTCCACCTCCAGGGGAAAGGGAGGTACTCAGGACACTCCAGGTATACCCCTATTCTCTGGCTTCCAAATCACCCTTGTCACTCTTAGAGGGAGTGAGGTGGGACAGACCTCTCCTGTACCTAGAAAGACCTTCATCCCTCCCTCCTAGGCCATGCTCAGAGCTTTGCCACTCTGATTTAATGTGACAATATCCAGATAAATTTTATTATTTCTTCACTTCTATTTATGCCTCAAGTATCCTGGAACCCCTATATTTTCTTTAATTTCTAATGCTAATATTATCAAAATCTATGAGCAGTTATTAAACACTACCACCTTCTTCTATATATCTCACTCCCACTCTGTTACCCCCCCTTTCCTGTTTTATTTTTCTATAGTACTTATCCTGGATATTTTACTTATTTCTTCATTTCATTTTACTTTTACCTCCTCTAGATTATAAGCTTCCTGAAGGCAAGAATTATTCATTGTTTTGTTGACTACTTTGTCCTCAATACACAGAACTGTGACTGTCATACAGAAGGTGTTCAGTACAGATTTGTTGAATGAACATTAAACCAATACCAAATTTCTTGAGCTCAGTGATTGTATCATATTTGTAACTATTTTTGTCTCATTGCATTAAATATTAGACTTTGAATAAATGTATACAGAATTGAATTGCATTGATGATCCATATTAACCTAAGCCTGTAGATTCTCTAATTGTGCTGACATTGCATACTGGAGAAAAGGGAACAACCAAACTCTTGTGGTTTATATCACCAAATGATAGATGATAACTACTGATTTTGACCTCAAATAATTTCATAATGAAAAGTTAGAAAATATATTCAAGTGTGTAATGTTTATTATTTGTGACTCACTTAGAAATCTATAACAAATTTGACATACCAGAAGAACTTTGCAACAGTAATAAAAATATAATTCAATATACTCAAGACTCATGAATAAATAGGAAATGATGAGAAGTCAATACCAATAGGACCCTTCATACTTATACTATATATTTGCGATACACCAACATGTACTTATAGAACCCAATGTGTACAGTCCTAACAAATGTCTTCACGCCCCTGCTTAGCCTAAAAACTGAAGGCCTGCCTGTCTGAAAGAGGTGAAAAATGTCTACAGGGAAATACTATTGTAAGTGCTGCAGGTTCACATAGAAGATAAACAGTTCCTGTTTCACAGTGGAATAATATTCAAGTTGATAAGAAGGAAATCCTGTTATTTGTGACAACACAGATGAACCTATTTTGTTAAGTAAAATAAGCCAGGGACAGAAAGACAAATACTGTGCAATTTCATTTATATGTGAAATCTAAAAGAGTCAAACTCATAGAAGTATAGTAGAATGGTAGTTACAACAGGTAAGAAAGGAGAGGCATTTTACAAAGGGTAAAATATTTCAGTTAGGAGAAATAAGTTCTGGAGATATTGTACGTACTGGTGACTATAGTTAATAATAATATATTACATACTTTAAAATTACTAGATTTTCAAGTGACTTTGATGTTCTTACTACATTAAGAAGATACATATATGATGTAATACGTTTGTTAAAGAACTTAGTCATTCCTCTTATACACATATATTATGCACAGTGAATATCTACAATTTTTAGTCACCAATTTAAAAATATAATAAAAAGTTCAAAAATGACTGCTTTCTTTGGACATTCTTCCCAAAAATATCAGGGCTGCTTGGAGATGAAAACAATAATCAAAAAAGATTAAACTAAAATATAACAAATCATGGGCTGGGGATGTGGCTCAAGTGGTAGCGCGCTCGCCTGGCATGCGTGCGGCCCGGGTTCGATCCTCAGCACCACATACAAACAAAGATGTTGTGTCTGCCGAGAACTAAAAAATAAATATTAAAAAAAAAAATTCTCTCTCTCTCTCTCTCCTCTCTCACTCTATCTTTAAAAAAAAAAATAAATAAAATAAAATAAAATATAACAAATCACTTATTAAAATAAGAAAATTCTAAGATGTTGACATAAGAATGAATACTTATGGGCCCTTATATATGAATTGGAGAAAAATAGAGAAATATTTATTAAAATGATTTAATAAATTTAAAGATATAGTACATTTTGGTGTCTATAATAACTTCTATTTTGACTAAGTCTTAAGGAAAGGTTTTTGTTTGTTTTTTTCCAACTTGATTCCATTTTCTCTGTTTATTTTAGCCAAAAATGTGCATAAAAATATTGTTGTATATGTTAGTATTTCCTAGACTTATTTTCCTTTGATATCCATGAACATTTAAAGATGAATTACAAAGTTAAAAGGTAGAAATAATTTTAGAATGGTGCTTAATGTGATAGAATTGAAATTTTCTATAGAAAATTGCCCATATGTAGCAGTCACACTATTATAAGCTAAAATTAATACAAACCCCAAAAGTCATGTGAAGAAGGAATATTGCTCATTGGTCTGAGCCCAGAATTGGGTCTCTTCTCCTGGGCTTTAATCCCAGCACTGACTATGAGCAAGTCATTTCCATTTTAACCCCATGGTGCCTCAGTTTCCGAATTTGTTACATTAAAAAAAATACTGACCTAACTCACAGAGCCTTGGAGATTTAAAGATGAAATATTTCATCTCTTGGAAAATATGAACCGCAATAATGCTAATTATTATTACAAAAATAAATGCATGTTCATCATATGGTAATTTAGGCAGAATGAGGTTGGGGAAAGGAGACTCTCAGAGCTCTTTTGTGTCAGTTAAATGAGTCTTCTCCATTTAGCTGGCTCCCTAATAGTGTGAGCTAAATCCAGTATTTGCAAACAATACAATGATGATAGAGTTAGGGGAATGAAAAAAGGTTTAAAACATTCTCAGTTATATGGCTTATCTAGATTATGGGACAGTAGTTCAACTCACAGCAGCAACTTGATTACAAGGACCTATCCATTTGAATCCAGAAAACAACTTGCAGAGAGTCATTCCAACCAAATGTATTAGTCTCACAGCCAGTTAGTCACATTGACATGGTCTCCTTCAACTATCCCACAAACTCTAAGATAAATAGGAGGCCAAGAATCTTATTACACTTAAAAAAATAATTCTTTACCGTACAATAATCTTTTGCTAATTAGAATTATTATGCCAATCTTTTAACTATACATTCAGTCTTTTCTGCATGACAGTGACCCAAGATAGGCAGAGGAAGCATATTAAACTGGCACTTGAGACTTTCATGGGTTCTGCCTCACTTATCTTCCTTGCTTCAGCCAAATTAATATTTATATCATCATCATTGTGTTGCATAATACATGTTCATATGATTTCATAGACGTAGGATAGAGATAATAATATTTTCTATTATTTCTATTATTATAGAGATATAGAGATAGAGATAATAATATTTCTATTATTTCTATTTCTATACTGGCTCATAGAACAAGACACTGGAGAATTTAACTGGACATCAGTTTCCAAAAACACTGAGTGAAGCTGCCAGACCAATTGGGTGCTTGTGATGATGACTTGGAAAACAATAATCCAAGAAATAGCCCAAGATTAGTCTAAAAGAAAAAAGAAAAAATCAAGACAGAATTGTATTAAAGAGGCATGGGGACAATAATGAGAAAATGTTTGTCAACTGTACACAATAGGGAAAAACAGAGAGAAGACATTTAATTCATCTGTTTCAAGGGGCTGTTTTTAAGTTATTAGTAAAAACTGTCTAATTGGAAAGTTTGGGGCTTTTGCTTGTTTTTGTTAAATCAGAGACTAAAATCCCCTGAGATTGGTATTGCTGCTAGCCTTCCTCTATAATTGTCATCTTTCACTAAGTGGACAGAATGGTCTCCTACCTAAAATACAAATTTATTGTGTGGCTTGCCAGCTTAATGTTCTTCAATGGTTCCTCTTTTTCCAGCTCATGAAGTCCAAATTCTAGCTGTAAATGAAAGACACCACTCTAAGATTTGGTCTCTGCCTCATCCTCCATATTTATTGCTTCAAATGTGATTTTATTCCCACAGCCTTCAGTCCAAAGTCTTCAGCTAGCATCCATGCCCACTTTCTAGCCCCCTAGATAACCATTCTTCATTCTACTGCAACAGGATTTGTAAATCACTGTGTTTTTTCAAGT
This sequence comes from Spermophilus citellus, assembly GCF_964194105.1. Taxonomy (NCBI): domain Eukaryota; kingdom Metazoa; phylum Chordata; class Mammalia; order Rodentia; family Sciuridae; genus Spermophilus; species Spermophilus citellus. The sequence continues at coordinate 90,334,963 of NC_138190.1, forward strand.
GTTACTTTTCTGGTCCTATAAATCCTCAATTCACCAATCCATCCTACAGGATTCCATTTTAAAGCATAATTTCCTCTGTGAAATCTTTCTAGTTACCTCTTTTACTAATATCATTCTCCCCATCACCATTGCAAAACCAGGAAAAAATTACTTCCTTCCTTTCTTTTTGTACTTAAAATAATTTTATAGGTGCATATAACACATACATATTAGTTTTGTAATTATTTACTTACATGTCTGCTTCTTTTGGATCAGTGTTCTCCAAACATTATTTATAGCTCTCACATATCAGTAACAAATTTTAATCATTTACCTCAAATCTGTCTATATTTATTGAGGCATAAATTATATATAAACACTACTACCCTAATATTTTGTGCATATATAAGGCAAAAAATAGAAATCAGAAAAGATAAAAAATATAACTAGAAGTCCTAATAGTTGTTTTTCTTTAGTCTAACAAGTTTCTTTGCAAAGCCCTAACTGGAGAGTATACATCCCTCTTTCAATTAGCTTATATTGAAAATAATGATAAAATTTCATTTAAAATATATACATAACATCATTCAGTGAATATTAATAAATAAAAAATACATGTCATACATTGATCTGAACACTGGAGAGAGAGAAATAAGGAAGATGGATTCTTCCTCTTGCACTTAACTTCCTGGATAGGAAGGATTAAACAAGAAAAACGATAATTGCATAATTTGATCATAATCAGCTTGAATGGCTTATGTGTATTAAAGTAAGAAAATATAAATCTTAGAATTAATTCTGACAGACATGGCTCAAATTCATGGTTGACAATATACAAGTTCTGTGACCTTAATCACTCTGAACCTACATTTCCTCCTCTATAAAATAGGGATAAGTCCCATCTCAACAGCATGCTTGCTAAAGAATTTAAAGGTGAAAATGATTAAAATTTCAGGCATAAGTGCATAATTGGTAATACTTTTCTAAAGACTTTACAGCCCCCAAAATTCCCACTTCATTGACAACCACACTCTCCAATAACATGATGAGCTTTCCACTTGAGAGACCAATTCTTTGTCTGTCTAGACTACATGCATCTTATGACAATTTGGATATGGTTTGAGCGTGTCCCCCAGGGAGTTATGTATTGGAAGCTTGGTCTCCAGTGTGGTAATGTGGAAAAGTGGTGAAATATAAGAGATGGGGCCTAATGAAAAGTAATTAGATTATGAGGACAATGCCTTCCAAAGGAATTAATGCCGATGTTGAGGAGGGAATTAATTCTCATGAGATTCACATTTTACGAAAGAAGGCCTCCTGACACAATTTGCCTCTTTTTGCACACGTTTGTTTCTCTTTCTGATTCTTGGCCATGTTATGATGCAGAAAAGAGAGTCCTCAATGGAGGCTGACAAATGTAGCCTTCAATATTGGACTTATACCCTCCAAACCTGTGAGCTAAATAAACCTCTTTTCTTTGTACATTACACAGGATCAAGAATTTTTTATAGCAATAGTAAAAGGACTAATACATATCTCTAGGTCAGAAAATGTACCTTTTGGTATCTCTAGTATGCTTGTTGAATTAATTAATAATTAAATGGTTTTAGTCGATCATGAATATAAAACCAATCCAAACATTTCCCTATCCATCCTCCCAAACATTGGTTTTGTCATATTAGTGCCACTTAAAATTAGGTTGAAGCATTTTTAAAACAAGAAATTTGAAGTTTTTCAGCTTGGATATGTCTAAAACATCATCACAAGAGTCATTTTGTAGTTGCTACTCTAAACCAGATGCACCATGAACCATCAAAGTTTAACATATTCATTTTCTCAACATTACTATTAACCTTTCCTTTTTCATTGACCTCAAATTTTGTGTATCTAATTCTTTCTCTTTGTGAAAAAATGTTTCTCTTCAACAATAAAATTATTTTCCATAGTTTAATAGGTAATTGCTGATGGAGAACAGATGGCATTGGCCCAGTTCAAAGGTTATAGAGAACATATGAGTAGATATTATTTCCTTTTTTCTCCTGATTTTTACTTTGTACTTCTGCCTTTTTCTTTCTTGTTATTATTATAGGTAACAGATAACTGGGTATCTTTAAAACTGAAATGAAAGAGTAAAAACAATAACAGAGGTTTCCAAACACTCACACAGCCAGGACCCTAAGTAATAGCCTAATGCCCAAAGTCTTATTAGTTCATCTTTAGGGTAAGAGTTGTTATTTCTCTGAACACATAGGTAAATTGTTTTTTTTTCCAAAAATCTCATTTCTTTAAGATATGTGCAAATTCATACTTCCAAAATAGCACAAGTCCATAATTACCTAAACACCATGATTTTAACTTTCAAAATTATAATCCAGATCCTGTTTTTAGACATTGAAGACTTCTGATTTTTAATTTGACTTTTTATTTTGAGCTAGTAGTGGATGTACACACAATTGCATGAAATAGTACTGAGGAATTCAGTACCCTTTACCTACTTTTTCCCAATATTACAATTTCTTAAAATTGATACACCTAAAACCACATCATGGTTCAATACAATTTCAAAGAATATTCTTACACCTGACTGCTTATCTTTGTCCATTTTTGGAGAAAATGAGCCCAATCACACTCTGGTCTTCTTTTTTTCTATATACTCACATTGATCTGTTTCTTATCTTTGAACCACCTTCATGCCTTTGCCTACAATTCTCCCACTCTTATCACACTATCCTCACATCTTTTCCACTGAACATTTTTAAAATTTTTATTTATCTTTCAGTTTTTAAACTAATACATAAAGTTGTACACATTAATGGGTACCATATTGTGTTTCTGATGCATTCTTACATTGAATAATATTTGAATCAGGTTAAACATATTTATCTTCTCAAACATTTATGATTTCTTTGTGGTGAAAACCTTCAAAATCCTATTTTCTAGCTTTTTGAAATGTACAGTATATCCTTATCTATAGTCACCCTACTGTGTAGTAGCACACTAGAATGTTTTGCTTCTATCTAAATGTAACTCAGTACCCATTGATCAATATTTATCCAGCCCACCCCATCTTCCCTCTGGAGTCTGGTCACCAATATTCTATTTTCAACTTCTGTGAGATCAGTGTTTTTAGATTACATATCTAAAGTGAGATCATGTGACACATGTCTGTCTGTATCTGGCTTATTTCACTGCATACAATGATTTCCAGTTCCATCCATGTTGTTACAAATGACAAAATATTTTTTTCTGTTTTATGGCCAGTTAGTTTTACATTGTATATATGTAATATGTTTTTAAAATCAATTTATTCTATTGATGGATATTATGTTGTTTCTGTTTCTTGACTATTTAGAATACTACTACAATAAACATGAGAGTGAAGGTGGCTCTTTGACATACCAATTTCATTTCCTCTGGATATGTACCCAGTAGGAGAATTGCTGGATAATATCATAGTTCTCCTTTTAATTTTTTGAGAAATCTCCAATCTTCATATGGTTTTCCATAATGGTTATACTAATTTACAGTATCAGTGGGTTCTCTGGGGGGTTCTGTATATAAGATCATGTCATATACAAACAGTGACAATTTGATTTCTTTTCTAATTTGGATGTCTTTTATTTCTTTATCTTGCCTCATTGCTCTGTCTAGGACTTCCAGAACTATGTGGAATGAAAGTAGTGAAAACAGAAATCCTTGTCTTACTTCAGATCTGAAAAGAGAAAGCTTTCAGCTTTTCCTGCTTTAATATAATGTTAGCTATTAACTTATTATAAATGGCTTATTATGCTGAGGTATGTACCTTCTATACCTAATTTATTCAGCGTTTTCTGTATTTATTGAGATGATCATATGTTGTTTGTGCTTTGTTCTGTTGATGTGGTTATCATTTTCATGAATTTGCATATGTTGAAACATCTTTGCAAGTGGGATCAATCTCACTTGATCATGTTGAATAAATTTTTAACTGTGCTGTTGGATCTGATTTTCTAATATTTTGTTGATAATTTTAGTATCTGTGTTTGTCAAGGATATTGGACTTCAATTTTCTTTTTGTTCTTATGACCCTCTCTGATTTTGGTATCAGGGCATTGCAGGCCTTGTAGAATGTATTTGGAAGAATTCCTTCTTCTTCTATTTTTGGAATACTTAAGGAGAATTGACATTAGATCTTCTTTAAATGTTTTGTAGAATTTGGCAGTGATACCATCTGGTCTTGGACTTCTCTTTGATGGGAGGATATTATTACTGATTCAAGTGTCTTATTCATTATGGTTCTATTCAAGTTTTCTATTTCTTCATGATTTGTTCTTTATGTGGTCCATATTCACATGTCTTCCCAATACAAGATCCTCTTCAGAATCTAGACAAAGTTCTTTCACTGGATTTAGCAGAACTTACTAATTATAACCTTATTTTAGGGAGAGCAGAGAGGATAAAGTTTATAAATGACTGAAAGTATGTCTTAGGCTGCTTGAGATGCCATAACAAAATATCACAGAGTGAGCAACATAAAGAGCATAAAATTGTTTTTCCAGAGTTCTGGAGACTGGGAAATCCAAGAAGGCGATGCGACTGTGATCAGATGCTAATTCAATTTGTCTTCCTGGCTTGTAAATTGTCACCTTCTCACTGTGTGCTCATATGAACTTTCATAGTCTGTATGCATGGAGAAAAAGACTTATGTCCTTCTCTTCTTTTTTTTAAGAGAGAGAGAGAGAATTTTTTTAATATTTATTTTTTTAGTTTTTGTTGGAAACAACATCTTTATTTTATTTTATTTTTAATGTGGTGCTGAGGATCGAACCCAGCGCCCTGCACATACCAGGCAAGCACGCTACCACTTGAGCCACACCCCCAGCCCTCCTTCTCTTCTTAAGGGACACCAATTATATCATGTCACTACCAGATTCTTATGAATTCATTTAACTTTGATTGCTTTGTAAATGTCCTCTGTCCATATAAGTTCATATCAAAGGTTATGGCTTCAACATATGAATTTGAGGGTAGAGGATCACAACTGTAGCAGGCTATCTCTGGTTTGAAAAGAAAACATGTACTGCTTAGCAACGTCTGTTTTCCTTAGATACACTTTTTACTCCCAAATTAAAAATAATTCATTTTTCTGGGAGGCTGAGGCAGGAGGATTTTGAGTTCAAAGCCAGCCTCAGCAGCTTAGTGATACCCTAAACAACTCAGGAAGACCCTGTGTGAAAATTTAAAAAATGAAAAAGGGCTGAGGTTGTAGCTTTGTGGTTACTATGCCCTGGGTTCAATCTCTGGCACCAAAATAATAGAGCAATAGTAACAAAAACAGTATGGTACTGGTACCAAAACAGGCTGGTAAACCAATGGTACAGAACAGAGGACACAGAGACCAATCCACAAAATTACAACTACCTTATCTTAGACAAAGGTGCTAAAAGCATGCAATGGAGAAAGGATAGCATCTTCAACAAATGGTGCTGGCAGAACTGGAAATCTATATGCAACAAAATGAAATTGAATCCCTTTCTCTCACCATGCACAAAAGTTAACTAAAATGGATCAAGGAGCTAGGAATCAAACCAGAGACTCTGCATCTAGTAGAAGAAAAAGTTGGCCCTAATCTCCATCTCATGGGGTCGGGCTCCAAATTCCTTAATAGGACACCTATAGCACAAGAGTAAAATCAAGAATCAACAAATGGGACATATTCAAACTAAAAAGTTTTTTTCTCAGAAAGAGAAATAATAAGTGAGGTAAATAGGGAGCCTACATCCTGGGAACAAATTTTTACTCCTCACACTTCAAATAGAGCTCTAATCTCCAGAGTATACAAAGAACTCAAAAAGTTAAACAACAAAAAAACAAATAACCCAATCAACAAATGGGCCAAAGATCTAAATAGAGACTTCACAGAGGAGGATATACAATCAATCAACAAGTACATGAAAAAATGCTCACCATTTCTAGCAATCAGAGAAATGCAAATTAAAACCACTCTAAGATACCAACTCCCTCCAGTAAGAATGGCAGCCATTATGAAGTCAAACAATAACAAATGCTGGCGAGGATGTGGGGAAGAACGTATACTTGTACATTGCTGGTGGGACTGCAAATTGGTGCAGCCAATTTGGAGGGCAGTATGGAGATTCCTTGGAAAGCTGGGAATGGAACCACCATTTGACACATCTATTCCCCTTATTGGACTATACCCAAAAGACCTAAAAAGAGCATACTACAGGGACACAGCTACATCAATGTTCATAGCAGCACAATTCACAATAGCTAGACTGTGGAACCAACCCAGATGCCCTTCAGTAAATGAATGGATAAAAAATGTGGCATTTATACACAATGGAATATTACTGAGCAGTAAAAAATAACAAAATCATGGCATTTGCAGGGAAATGGATGGCACTAGAGCAGATTGTGCTAAGCAAAGTTAGCCAATCCCTAAAAAACAAATGCCAAATGTCTTCTCTGATATAAGGGAGGTGACTCAAAACAGAGTAGGAAGGAAGAGCATGAGAAAAAGATTACCATGAAACAAGGAAAAGAGGTGGGAGGGAAAGGGAAGGAGAAGGGGAATTGCATGGAAGATGGAAGGAGACCCTCATGGGTTCACAAAATATATGTAAGATGGTGTGAGGGGGAAGGGAAGAAAAAAAAAAGAGAGATAAGTGTCACAGTAGAATGGGTAGAGAATAGTGATGGGAGGGGAGGGGAGGGGGATAGGGAGGGCAGCAGAATACAACTGACACTAGGATTGCTGTATGTATACACATGGATGTCTAACCAATGTGATCCTGCAATCTGTACATGTGGAAAAATGAGAATTCATACCCTATTTGAATCAAATATATGATATGTCAAGATCATTGTATTGTCTTGAGCAACTAATAAAAAAAAGATGTAGAAGAGATTTGAAAAATATGACTCTATTTGCGTTTTGAACAAAATAAACGTTTCCAATGTCTAAAAAAATAATTCATTTTTTCTCACTATAAAAAACTGTTAATTATATAAAATGAAGTAAGACAAAATAAAATAATAATAATAATAATGCCATTATCCAAATAGATCAATTATTTGTTGTATGTATTTCTAGTCATTTTTTCAGTGTAAAAATTCATACTTTAAACAATTGGAAACTTACTGTTCTTGCTAGGCGTACTTGTTATGATTTTTCTTGATAAAATACTCATATACATTTTAAAGGCTGTGTAGTATTCCATTGTATAAATAAACTGCAACTTATTGAAGAACGCTTTAACTTTTTAACATTAATTTATAATTATAGATATGAACATTCTAGTACTTACTAAGAAAATTTTCTAAATTTTTCTTCATAAGGATTGCCAAATTGACCTACTGAAAAGAATCTACCAATATGTACAACTTCCAGTATTATAGGAGATATATATCCAACACTAAAGTGAGTATTTATAATAATTGACAATATAGTAGGCCAAAAGTATATTCTCATTTTAATTTTCATAGTATTGATTACTAGCATAATTAAATATTTTTATATTCTATTGGGAGTTCTTATTTCTTGTTTTTAACTTCCCTGTTCAGTCTTTGTCCAGTTTTTCAAAAAGTCAGCATGTTCATCTTTTCCTTTTTTATTTGTTATACACTGAGTAATTTTGTGGAAAGTGGCACAGGACTAAAACCACCCAGACACACCAGACACACCGAAGCTAAGCAGAAGCAAGTTTATTATCAGGAAATCTGACAAGGATCCCTCTGTGCAGAGAGAACAGCAGCAGACTTCCTCTGAAGTAAAATTTTATAAGTCAGAGTCTGGGTTATGCATTGGGGGTGGGTTTAGTCCTTGCTATTGCAGGTGGAGAACAAGCTTCAAAACCTCAAGAAGCACAAGGGGATGGGGCAGGAGGAGCAGGCACATTGTCACCCATCTCCTAGTGTCAGCAGGCCCCTGTACATACTCAGAAAGAGTGTGAATCCTTTGGTCAGGGTGAAGGTAGGTGGAGGTGTCAGCATCTAGGTGAGTCAGGCTCTTGCAAGAAAGGGAAAGGAGAGGTAGCAGGGTGAGGTATCTGGGCAGAATAGAGTTAGCTTGTCTTAACTTTCTTAATTGACCCATAGTTATGTTAACAGGCTAATAGTTACTACTACTATTTTATAGAGAATGTGAGGGGAACTCAAGTCTTTTATGAATAAATAATGAAATCACTAATAAAAAGTTTGCAGTTATTTTGTGACATAAAACATCATAGCATTGTTTGTTTCTATTTACTGATAATTAAGTTAATTTATGGAGATTCTAGTTTTAAAAAAGTGAATATTGAGTTTCATTGCATCATATCCTTGATTCTAAAAGCTACCTCTTGTGTAAGAAGCCTAATTGTTTAAATGGAAATCTCATTCCCATCATAAAAACATATTTTCCATTGAACATTCTAGCATTATTTAGAAAATAATCTATAATGTAATCTCACTGGAAACTTTTAACTATTCTTAGTAGAGAAACATGTAAATTCCTAAAAAGGACACATCATAATATTGCCTGATTTGTATACTAAATGTGAGTCACACAACATTTATTTCATATATAAAGTAATAGACTTTTTAATAAAAGTAAAAACAGCAAGTTAGAGGTAAATTTTAAAGTAATGTATTGGCCATTAGTCACTCAGTTTATAAAACAGCTCAACAATGTTTTTCTGTGGTTCAAATATTTTAGTTGAGTTCTTAAGACTTATAAATGCATTGGCCAATTTTTCTATGTGTATCTTGTAATAGCATTTAATTGATCCATGAAATAAGTCTTTAATAATAGTAATGATAATAATAATAACAGATCCGGGCTGACTGATCCCCGCGGCCTGCCCCGTGGCTACAGAAGGCGGGAGGCCGCAGAGAAGCGATTAATTAGCAAGCAGGGAGGAAAGTGGCTGCCATTCGGTGGAACCCCGCTGGCCAAGCCCGCACTGACCTCCGGGATGAGTACAGGATTTCAGACGGGGAAGGAAGCGATACAGTCCCGTCCCCCACAACGGAAACTCCACCAAGGCAATCAGCGGCCACCATCTTGGAGAGCTGAAGTATCTACCGCCACTCTCCGAGAGACTGCAACAATAAAACAGGTCTGTGTCACTCAGCCCATCCCCCATACATGGGGGAATCCGCATAAAACCTCTCCTAGGCTTTCCGGGGAGGGAGTATCAGAGTGAGCCCGCATAAAGACTAGGAGAAAACTAGAGACACCTGACCTTCAACTCCCCCTCCCATCAGCAGCCAAAACGAAATCTGTCTAGCCAGCGCTGGGTGAGGGGCAAGCAGAAAAAATCAAAACGATAGAGTGCCAGGGATCCCAATAGCCAATTGTGCGACTCCGGGGATCCGGGCTGAGTGATTCGCCCGGCCTTCCCTGCGGCTACAGAAGGCGGGGCGCCACAGAGAAGTGATTAATTAGCAAGCAGGGAGAAAAGTGGCTGCAATTCTGTGGAATCCTGCCGGATGAGCCCGCACTGACCCCAGGGCTGAGTGCGGGATTTCAGAGGGGGAAGGAAGCGGTACAGTTCTATCCCGCACAACGGAAACAAAACAATAGAGTGCCGGGGTCCCCAGTAGACACCCTCCACACCCAACAAACAGCAGGCCCAGAGTACAGTTTGAACTGCCGAGAGCCATCACTCAGGGGAAATCTGGTCTAGCAGGAGAAACCAAGACTAGCAGGAGAAACTAGGGGACTAGAGGCCAGGCCCTCGCGACTGGGCGGCTGGAAACCGCAGGCCCGCTGGCGACAGTTAGCCCACTGCCCGCGTAACTGGGCGGTAGGAGAACGCCCGCCCGACGACTACCGACCGCTGGACTGGGTGCCTAGAGATCGCCCGCCCACCGGCGACAGCCGGCCCGCTGCTCGCGCGACTGAGCGGCCGGAGTCCACTCCCCCACCACGACCGATCACCCGCCCGCTGCCTGAGATACTGGGCAGCTGGAGACTGCCCGCCTGCCTCGACGGGGAGCTGAAACCAAACAGAGACAGTCCAGTCACACAGCCCCATTAGGACACCCCAGCAAGGAGCCTGGGGCCTGTCATAGCAGAGTAGTGACGTCACTGAAGCTCGGCCATCAGAATTCCTTCCCAGCAGAATCCAGGTTAGCAGGCACAGTTTAACAACACAAAGAAGAAACAACAGAGTAATACAGAACCAAAACAAATGTATAGAAGAGAGCAGAAACATGGCAATCAAATAGAGCTAGAAAGTAACGTGGACAACATGAGAAAACAAGGGAAAAAAGGAGTACAAACAATGCAGGACAACTTAATTCTACAGGAGGACATAGAAACATCAGAAGCAGGGATAGGGAAAGAACTCAAGGCATACCTAACTCGAATGGAAAGGAATATTAGGGAAGACATGAGACAGCAAGTCCAAGCAATAAAAGTATATTTTGAAAATGAATTAAACAAACAAATTCAAATGGCAAAGAACGAGCTCTACCAGGAGATAGAGATCTTAAAAAAAATCAAACAATAATCCTAGAATTGCAGGAAATTATAAACCAAATTAAAAACTCAAATGAGAATATTACAAACAGACATGATCAAGTAGAAGTCAGAACATCAGATAATGAAGACAAGGTTTATCAACTTGAAAAGAATATAGTCAACACAGAAAAGACGCTTAAATCCCACGAGCAATCTATTCAAGAGATATGGGATGTCATAAATAAAAACAAATTTGAGGGTCATCGGGATAGAAGAAGGCACAGAGACTCAAACCAAAGGAATGGACAGCATATTAAATGAAATAATTCTAGAAAACTTCCCAGAGATGAAAGATGAAATGGATTGCCAAATCCTGGAAGCCTACAGGACCCCAAACATTCAAAACCATAATAGACCAACTCCAAGACATATAATTATGAAGATAGCCAACGTACAGAACAAGGAGAGAATATTAAAAGCTAGTAGAGAAAGGAGGCAGATTACATTCAGGGGTAAACCAATTAGGTTAACGACTGATTTCTCATAACAGACTTTGAAAGCGAGAAGATCCTGGAACAATGTATTTCAAACGCTGAAAAATAATGGATTCCAACCAAGAATACTGTATCCAGCAAAATTAAGCTTCAGATTTGACAATGAAATTAAAATCTTTCACGATAAACAAAAGCTAAAAGAATTAGCAGGAAGAAAACCAGCACTGCAAAGCATTTTGAGCAAAACACTACAAGAAGAGGAATTGAAAAATAGTGCCCAAAACTAACAGCAGGAGGTATCTCAGTAAAGGGGGAGGAAAATAACCAAAAAGTAAAACCAGCCAAACTAAAATAAATAAATAAAGATGCATGACTGGAAGTACAAATCATATCTCAATTGTAACCTTAAATGTTAATGGCCTAAACTCACCAATCAAGAGACATAGGCTAGTAACCTGCATCAAAAAAATAAATCCAACAATATGCTGCCTTCAAGAGACTCATATGATAGGAAAAGACATACACAGGCTGAAGGTAAAAGGTTGGGAAAAATCATACCACTCACATGGCCCTTGGTAGCAAGCAGGAGTGGCCATACTCATATCGAATAAAATCAACTTTAAACCTAAGTTAATCAAGAAGGATAAAGAAGGACACTATATACTGTTAAAAGGAACCATCCACCAACAAGACATAACAATTATCAATTTGTATGCACCAAACAATGGAGCTGCAACATTCATAAAACAAACTCTCCTCAAGTTCAAGAGTCAAATAGACCACAACACAATAATTATGGGTGACTTCAACACACCGCTCTCGCCATTAGACAGATCCTCTAGACAAAAACTGAATAAAGAAACTATAGAACTCAACAGCACAATCAATAACCTAGACTTAACCGACATATATAAAATACATCAACCATCATCAAGTGGATACACATTCTTCTCAGCAGCACATGGATCCTACTCAATGATAGACCATATATTATGCCACAAGGCAACTCTTAGTAAGTATAAAGGCGTGGAGATAATACCATGCACCATATCTGATCACAATGGAATGAAATTGGAAATCAATGACAAAAGAAGGAAGGAAAAATCCTACATCACATGGAAAATGAACAATATGTTACTGAATGATCAATGGGTTACAGAAGACATAAAGGAGGAGATGAAAAAATTCTTAGAGACAAATGATAATACAGACACAACATACCAGAATCTATGGGACACAATGAAAGCAGTTTTAAGAGGGAAATTCATTTCTTGGAGTTCTTTCCTCAAAAAAAGAAAAAAAAAACAACAAATAAATGAACTCACACTATACCTCAAAAACCTAGAAAAGGAAGAGCAAAACAACAGCAAATGTAGTAGAAGACAAGAAATAATTAAAATTAGAGCAGAAATCAACGAAATTGAAACGAAATAAACCATTGAAAAAATTGATAAAACTAAAAGTTGGTTCTTTGAAAAAATAAATAAGATAGACAAGCCCTTAGACATGCTAATGAAGAGAAGAAGAGAGAGAACTCAAATTACCAACATACGGGATGAAAAAGGCAATATCACAACAGATACTACAGAAATACAGAAGATAATTAGAAAGTATTTCGAAACCCTATATTCCAATAAAATAGAAGATATTGAAGATATCGATAAATTTCTTAAGGCATATGATCTGCCCAGATTGAGAAAGGAAGACACACAATTTAAACAGACCAATAACAAAAGAAGAAATAGAAGAAGCTATCAAAAGACTACGAACCAAGGAAAGCCCTGAACCGGATGGGTATACAGCGGAGTTCTACAAAACCTTCAAAGAAGAATTAATACCAATACTTTTCAAGCTATTTCAAGAAATAGAAAAAGAAGGAGCACTTCCAAATTCATTCTATGAGGCCAACATCACTCTGATCCCAAAACCAGACAAAGACACTTCAAAGAAAGAAAACTACAGACCAATATCTCTAATGAACTTGGATGCAAAAATTCTCAATGAAATTCTGGCGAATCGAATACAAAAACATCAAAAAACTTGTGCACCATGATTAAGTAGGATTCATCCCTGGGATGCAAGGCTGGTTCAATATACGGAAATCAATAAATGCTATTCACCACATCAATAGACTTAAAGACAAGAACCATATGATCATCTTAATAGATGCAGAAAAAGCATTTGACAAAGTACAGCATCAGTTATGTTCAAAACACTAGAAAAACTAGGGATAACAGGAACTTACCTCAACATTGTAAAAGCTATATATGCTAAAACTCAGGCTAGCATCATCCTAAATGGAGAAAAACTGAAGGCATTCCCTCTAAAATCTGGAACAACACAGGGATGCCCTCTATCACCACTTCTATTCAATTTAGTTCTCGAAGTACTAGCCAGAGCAATTAGACAGACAAAAGAAATTAAAGGCATAAAAATAGGAAAAGAAGAAATTAAATTATCACTATTTGCGGACGATATGATTCTATACCTAGAAGACCCAAAAGGGTCTACAAAGAAGCTGCTAGAGTTAATAAATGAATTCAGCAAAGTGGCAGGATATAAAATCAACACGCATAAATCAAAGGCATTCCTGTATATCAGCAACAAATCTTCTGAAATGGAAATAAGGAAAACCACTCCATTCACAATATCCTCAAAGAAAATAAGATAATTGGGAATCACCCTAACAAAAGAGGTGAAAGATTTATACAATGAAAACTACACAACCCCAAAGAGAGAGATAGAAGAAGATCTCAGAAGATGGAAAAATGTACCCTGTTCATGGATAGGCAGAACTAACATCATCAAAATGGCGATATTACCCAAAGTTCTCTACAGGTTTAATGCGATGCCAATCAAAATCCCAATGGCATCTCTTGTAGAAATAGATAAAGCAATCATGAAATTCATATGGAAAAACAAAAGACCCAGAATAGCAAAAGCAATTCTAAGAAGGAAATGTGAATCTGGAGGTATAGCGATACCAGAGTTCAAACTGTACTACAAAGCAATAGTAACTAAAACAGCATGGTACTGGTACCAAAACAGGCAGGTGGACCAATGGTACAGAATAGAAGACACAGAGACTAATCCACAAAGTTACAACTATCTTATATTTGATAAAGGGGCTAAAAACATGCAATGGAGGAAGGATAGCATCTTCAACAAGTGGTGCTGGGAAAATTGGAAATCCATATGCAACAAAATGAAATTGAATCCCTTTCTCTCGCCATCCACAAAAGTTAACTCAAAATGGATCAAGGAGCTAGATATCAAATCAGAGACGCTGCGTCTGATAGAAGAAAAATTTGGCTCCGATCTATATATAGTGGGGTCGGGCTCCAAATTCCTTAATAGGATGCCCATAGCCCAAGAGTTAATAACAAGAATAAACAAATGGGACTTACTTAAACTAAAAAGTTTTCTCTCAGCAAGGGAAACAATAAAAGAGGTAAATAGAGAGCCTACATCCTGGGAACAAATTTTTACCCCTCACACCTCAGATAGAGCCCTAGTATCCAGAATGTACAAAGAACTCAAAAAATTAAACAATAAGATAGCAAATAACCCAATCAACAAATGCGCCAAGGACCTGAACAGACACTTCTCAGAGGAGGACATACAATCAATCAACAAGTACATGAAAAAATGCTCACCATCTCTAGCAATCAGAGAAATGCAAATCAAAACCACCCTAAGATACCATCTCACTCCAGTAAGATTGGCAGCCATTATGAAGTCAAACAACAATAAGTGTTGGCGGGGATGTGGGGAAAAGGGTACACTTGTACACTGCTGGTGGGACTGCAAAATGGTGAGGCCAATTTGGAAAGCAGTATGGAGACTCCTGGGTAAGCTGGGAATGGATCCACCATTCAACCCAGCTATCGCCCTTCTCGGACTATTCCCTGAGGACCTTAAAAGAGCACATTATAGGGATACGGCCACATCAATGATTATAGCGACACAATTCACAATAGCTAGATTGTGGAACCAACCTAGATGCCCTTCAATAGATGAATGGATAAAAAAAAATGTGGCATCTATACACAATGGAGTATTATGCAGCACTAAGAAATGACAAAATCATAGAATTTGCAGGGAAATGGATGGCATTAGAGCAGATTATGCTAAGCGAAGCTAGCCAAGCCCTAAAAAACAAATGCCAAATGTCTTCTTTGATATAAAGAGAGCAAATAAGCACAGAACAGCAAGGAAGAGCATGAGGAAAAGACTAACAGTAAACAAAGATGAATGGGGGGAGAGAAAGGGAGAGAGAAGGGAAAGCATATGGAAATGGTAGGAGACCTTCAATGATACACAAAATTATAAGAGGTTATGAGGGGCAAGGGGGGGGGGAAAGGGGAGAGAATTGAACAACAGCAGAGGAGGTAGAGAGGGAAGACGGGAGGGGAGGGGGGGTAGTAGGGGATAGGAAAGGTAGCAGAATACAACAGTCACTAATATGCCATTATGTAAAAATGTGAGTGTGTAACCGATGTGATTCTGCAATCTGTATTTGGGGTAAAAATGGGAGTTCAAAACCCAATTGAGTCTAATGTATGAAAGATGATATATCATGATCTCTGTAATGTTTTGAACAATCAATAAAAAATAATAATAATAATAACAATAATAATAACATTCTCAGGTTAATTATTTAAAGTTAATCACAGGCACAAGAAATTCCTCAAACAGAAAACACTTAGAATTTTAATTCTTCCACAGATACAGGGATACACTTAAAAACTTTTGAGGTTTTTTGATTGGTGAGAATTAACTCCAGTGTGCCATAAACTTAATAGCTAGGTTACTATACATGTATAAAAATAATTGAATTTATTTAGATGATCACCGTAGTAGATAGTTTTATGTGTTAACTTGTTTATGCTGTAGTACCTACTTATTTATCAAACAGTAGGGGTAGTTGTGAAAGTATTTTGTGTATTTTGTTAGCATCTATAGTCAGGTAACTTCAAATAACGGTGATGACCGTTGAGGATATGAGGGAGCCTTGTTCATCAGTTGAAAGTCTTTTAAAAACAATTGAGGCTTCCCAGAGAAGAAGAAATTCTGCTTAAACACTATCAACTTCTGCTTGAGTTTACAGCCTTACAATTGTCCTATAGATTTCAAACTTGTTAGTCCTCTTTTTAGTCAGCTTTTCCGCCACTGAGACCAAAAGACCTGACAAGAACAATTAGAGGAAGAAAAGTTTATGTGAAGGCTCACGGTTTCAGAAGTCTCAATCTATACATGACAAACTTTATTCCTCAGGCCTGAGATTAAGTCAGAACATCATCGCAGAAGTGTGTGATGGAGGAAAGCAGCTCAAGACATGATGATAAGGAAACAGAGAGGCTAAGCTCAGTTCATAAAATATATGCCCCAAAGTCATGACCCCAGGAATCCAATTCCTCCAGCCACACCCTACCTGCCTTGAGTAACCACTCAGGTTAATCCCTATCAGGAGATTAATTCACTGATTACATGAAAGCTCTCATAATCCAATCATTTCATCTATAAATCTTCTTCCATTGTCTCACACATGAGCTTTGAGGGGCACAACTCACATCTAAACCATAACACCCTCAAAATCAGTTTAGCCTATTTCTGTAAAAAAAACTGTCAAAGAGCCCCCCTTTCTCTCTCTCTCTCTCTCTCTCTCTCTCTCTCTCTCTCTCTCACACACACACACACACACACACACACACACACACACGGTGTGTTTCTCATATTGGTTCTGTTCCTCTGGAGAAATTCATTGATAAAATCACTAATATCACTTTTAGTTTCGCATTCTCATTTTCCATCAAAATGAAGTAAGAAGGTCAATGCGATTGTTTGCTTACGAGAGAGAAATAATTGAAAGATAACGTCTTAGTAGTCTATTCAAAGAAAAATACTACAAGGTCTTTCTTTTCTAAAGAAAAAGGAAGTTATGTATGTTTACACATATGGATAGAGAGAAAGAGACAGAGTTCTGATACATAATCTTTGAAGCATTATTTCTTGCATCTTTGGTGTTGAAAGTAAGTTTAGCTCTGAGGAAAAATGTCAAAGTTACAGGTCTAGACACTAAAACTCTCTATCAATGGCAGTCTACTGAGGTAAAGCAAAGAGTACACATTTCTCATGCGAAGCACTGCACAATTATGGATCCCTAATATTTAAACTACTTTTGAAAAATGATGGATTAGTCCACATTAAGTACTGAGTGTCTGACTCGATATTAATATACTAATAATATTATTGAATGTGGTCAAACTCACATTCCCATGAAAGATATATTAACTATGCTAATTTGGATCATGGGCACAAACATATAATGACCAATTTAGGAGCAAGGAAATCAGCACCATAGAATAGTACAATATAGGATTACAATATACACTTGGATAACATGTGTACATTCCTCTCAACAGCCTCTACTCATAATAGGAAAAAAGTGAAGTGAAGAGTGAAGACCCTTTTCTGTTAGAGGGCCTCTTAGTCTGTGTTCACAAAGCAATAAAGACAGCTAGCCAGAGACTACCAGGAGCATAACTGTAGTCAAATTTAGGTTTATTAGCCTGCTGCAGCAAGAAAGAATGCACATGGAGGGAACATGTGGTATTTTAAAAGGAAAGAGATCAGACAAGGGACTTAAGGAAATTTGCAAGCTAAAGTTAGTAATCGAATGGTGCTGGCAGGAATTGGATCAAATCTTTAAAACGAAAGAGTAGTTGGAATAGTCAGTGAACTTATCTTTAGAATACATGCATCTCTGCAGAGTTGTTCATGCTAGACAGTTTGTATGTGGTCTTCTAAGGAAAATATGGATCTGAAGGAGCCAATGTTCAAGACTGTGAGGTTTAACAATCTATGATTATAGTTTGTGTGCAGTTCATTTTAGAGACACAGAACAATGTTTCAGGTGTGGTTTCTCTTTTACTTTTCAGTTCCCCCTCACAGGCAGGCTGCCAGCAGGACCATTTTTTATTTTAATGGCTTCCCCTTCTGGTCATTCTTCAACCTTAGCTGAAGGATAGACCATTATCTTCTGGAGACTTGATCAATCCAGATATGTAGCACAATTTGATGGGTCATGATCATGTAACATGTTTTTGATGGTAGTTGTTTTGATCTCTATGGGCGTCAGGCCCTCTTATTCTTTGTGTTAGATGATCAATTGTTGTATCATCAGGACTGACAGGAGGAGCACAGCAGCATTTAAAATTCTGGAGTTCACACATTTGGCTACCACAACACAGACAAACACTAAGACAAGGATTATCATTACAGTTTGAAAGGTACTGCAAAGCCACAATCCTAGGCCTCCAAAGGCAGGCCGTGAAAATATGCCCAGAATCTCTTTGTATTTTTGTTAAATGAATAATTAGACATTTTTCCCTTTGATCTGGATATGTATCACTTAACTTTTGTAGTTTAAATCTCCAGTATTACCTCATCTGAATAAAATCTGTGATGCTGAATTAAGAAATGTCATATTTGGACAGAGGAGAATCAAATATAAAACTTAATTTATTTTAATTAAGTATTGTGTAGCACCAAATTTATATTGTTATTTGAGTCCCAGTTGTAAAACTTTGCTTTTGTACTTTTCTTTTTTGTCACTGAATGCATATTTATTATGCCAGTGTCACTGAATGCATATTTATTAGCAAGTCAAAGATATTGGAGTAGCATAAATGTTGTAAAATGTTTGTAGAAGAAAGCAGTAAGTACAGTTTCTTGGGTTACCTTGATGTGGTTTGCTAGCTGTACGGACTTGAACAAGTTATTCTTCCTTTTTTTTCTCTTTGATAAATTCTATTGTGCAACATAATATTATGAAAAATATATAGATATTAGAATTTACTATACTGAAGCAAGTTAATATACCCATCATCTCACATAGTTACTCATTTGTGTGTGAGTGTGTACACTGGGAAGAACAGCTAAAATCTACATATTTAGCAAAACAAATCCCTAATACAATGCAATATTATCAACTATGATCCTCCTATTTAACAGGTGTCTAGGCCTTTTCATCCCATTTGCTTGTTTCTTTCTGCCCTTTGACCAATAACTCATTTCCTCCCCAACACTCCCTGATCCTTGGTAACCACTGTTTTATACTGTCTCAGTCTATCTGACCATTTGGTTTTCTTTTTTAACAAACATTTATGTCTAAGTGTTCTCATCTGTAAAATGGAAATATATTGTCTAGCTCAAAGGGTTCTTATGGAAATGAAATTAGTGTGTACTTTAATTCATGACTAGCACAAAGTAATCATGGTAGGAATTCTTGATAAATAAAATTTTAAAAAATAAAATTTTTAAAGAGAATACGCCAAATGTGTTTTATTTTCCCATATGCCTATACTATCAGGTCCTTAAGGAAAAAAATGTTGAAAACCAATTACTCCCACCTCAGAAGGTCTTTAAATATTCCTAAACACCAACCCAGACCTACTAAATCAGAATATCTGCAGATGAGGCCTAGTAATCTGCAGTTTAAACAAGTATCATAGGTGGACTTGGAGCCATCTTTAGTAAGCATTATAATACTACTTTGTCTAGCAATAGGGATTCATATTAAGATAATTATAAATATTTAGATTTCAAGAATTATGATAGTTTTCCTTATTAACTATGACACAGAGTATAAACTGATCATACATTTAAAATAAAAATATAGGAGCAAAAGCATTTATAAATTTTTTAAAAATGTGCCTTTAACATAAATGGTGCATCACATCATTTCATAACTACTATAATTCAGATCTAGACTGTAGCCCAATAACCCATGTGTTAAAACATTTTGCTATTGGGAGGGGTAGAACCTTTAGGACATGGGGCTTTGTGAATGGTTTTAAGTTATTGGAGACATGTTCTAGTCTCTTCCTCTCTTTTTCTTGCACTTTCCAAATGATGTGAGCAGATTTTCTCTGCTACCTATTACTGTCATGATGTTCTTGCTTCTCCATCAAAGGCCTAAAAGCAATTGTGTTCATCTGATCATGGACTAGAACCTCAAAAACTGTGAACCAAAATAAACCTTTTTTTTCATAAGTTGATCACCCTCAGGTATTTGTTATAATAACAGAAAACTCACCATAGAAGGAAGTTAATATTCATCCATTTTTTAGATAACTCATTCATTCATTCTGTAGAAATTCATTGACTGTTTACTGTGTGCAAAGTGACAAAGACTCTCTCAGTCTCATTTGAACCTTCTTCTCATCTAGACTATTACCTTTAGGCTTCTATATTAGACTTTTTATCACCTAGTTATACCAAAAAATCCATGAAATTGATTTAGCCAGAATCCCCAACCTATATATCTATTCACTCTCAATATCTGATCAAATTCCTCATTTTCCATCATTCCCCAGATAATATCAGATTACCCCAGTTTGTCTTTAGAAAGAATCCTGTCAAAGCATCCTGATAAAAGTCAATCTAGCAAGAATTACCCTGCTTATTATGGAGTTTTCTAATAGCTGATGGACCACCCTACTCTTGGCTATAAATTCCCATTTTTCCTTGTAACATACAGAATTGAGCCCAGTTTGTTACTGAGATCTCTTTTTTCTTATTGTGATTGTTCTTGAGTAAAATTTGTTTTACCCTTTTAACTGCTGTTTGGCTCTGTTTTATTTGACATAGACACTTGGATAAACCCTAATGAATTCAAAGAAGGTTAAGACAAGGCATAGTCCAAGCCCTGATAGCACTCATTTATGGTGATACCTATGAATAAGATGATTCCTACTATATTGCTGATATCTCATGAATGAAGATGATGAAATGTACTAAAAGAAAGCCTTTCAGCTTTTGTTTAAGTTGTATCTTTTATTCATTGAACACATTTTGCATATGCTGAAGCAATCCCCAAAATCTTTTCATAGTCTTCCTATCATTGATTACAGCCACTCCTGAATATGACAGAAAAAAATCATATTTTATACAGGGTATATATTTAAAACAAAACAAAAACCTCTCCTTTACTTAACTGTTCTCTTTCCCATACTTTTATTGTGTCTTTAAAAAAATATGTGTATGTATAATTTCTTCCCTGCTACAGTAATATACTATACATAATACTGTTCTGTACTCCTTTACTCCCTTTTGACACTATAACACTATGTCCTGGAGATAACTCTATTCAGATCTGACAGATTTGCTTTACTTTTTATTGACAGGATCATAATATCCCCATATATGGATGCACAATCATGTATCAAACAATTTTCTATCAATAAAAATTTAGGTTGTTTCAAATTTTTTATTATTATGGATAATGGTACATGAATATTTTACCATAGATATGTACAATTATGCATAAGGAATAGATTATTCAAAGTAAGATTTTTGGGTCAAAGGATATCTGCATTTGAAATTAGGATATAAATTGTCAAATTGCCTTTTAAAACATCACAACAATTTACCTTCCAATATATGAGTGTAATAGACTGCTGCTATGCCAATCTGAAGATGAAAATTTCTATTTCTTTGAAGTTTGAATTTCCATTTTTTGTAATGAGTTAGATTGAGCATAATTTCACATATTTAAAAGACAGTTTTCTTTTTTTCTTATTGATTTATTCCTTATTATCACAAAAAATTCCCTTTTCATATGTCACAAATATTTTATTGCCAGTGTATTATTTGGTTTTTATGTTGTTTATGGTGCTTTAACAGGCAGAAACATTTTATTTCATCCATTCAAATTTGCATTTCATTTCCTATGGTTTCTGTATTCTTTGTCATATTTTTAAAGCCTTTCCTTATACCAAGATTATTTTTAAAACTATATCATACTTTTTTTAGTATTATGATGTCTTCATCTTAAATGTTTATATTTTTTTCTTATCAATCTGCAATGTCACCTTTATTGTGTACTAAAATTCTGTTTGTACTTGGGTGTATTTCTGCCTTCTCTATTCTGTTCCAGTACTCTGTTTCTTGATTTATGTGTGTGTGTGTATGTGTGTGTGTGTGTGTGTGTGTGTGTATGTCATTCTTTCATTGCCATAGCAATATATGTGCCGTATCTGGTAGTGCTAGGCTGCCCTCATTCATCCTCTTTTCTATTATTTTCTTAGCTCTTATTTATTTTCTTATATTTAATTTTAGTGATCATATCTAGTTTTCAAAAATTCTCATGGAATTTTGTGATGATAGCTTTTAATTTATTGATTCATTTTTAAGGCATAGGTATCTTAAAATATTGAATCTTCTTACCTAATAATATGCTATCCTATCATTTATTCAATTCTTTTATTAAGCCTTTCAGTGTAATAGTGACCCAAACCAAAAACTCACAGAGTTGCAGATGCAGGGCTTCTGAGTAGGCTCATAAGTAAATGACTGATTTCCAAACATACAAATCAGCTCAGCATTATGAGAATTTCATAGTTTCCAATAGCAAAATTGTAAATGACTGTAGACCTTGAATATGTAAATGCTCATGGCCTACTGCGAAATCAGTTAAACTTTTTTTTAATCCAAGAAAGTAACTGAATCATAAACATACACAGTAAAAAATTCACATTGCTGGTAAAGTGAACATTATTAAAAATTCATTGTCAAATATCATCAATAAGTGCCCCCCAAATTAGCTTTATAGGTGTCTCTGCCAGTTAATTAGTAAATGTTAATGAATTATATCACAGTTAATGAATTATATTCATGGTAAGTAAATGAATATTCTTTTGGCTGGCTTTCCATTGGGCCTTAATGCTCAAGTTGACATTGTGGTCAATGCAACACATGACTTCCATCTATGGCTATTGTTTTACAGGTGACAGCAGATGAACCATTTGCCATAATCTATTTTACCTTCCTTTCCCATCTGTTAGAGCATACACTATCACAATATGCCCTGGGAGTAAATCTGCCTCAAATGTACTCTTGTCATATTGAGACTGCTTTTCCTATATTTTCTAAATTACTTGATGTCCTTCAACTTGTTCCTGAGAAATTGCATATTATATTCATCCAGAATATTATCCATACTATTGTCACATTTTGCATTTAAGTATGAAAACAAAATCAAGAATTTGCTTCTTTAATTTTTTTTATTTCTTCCCCTTCATCCTGCTGACAAAATCCAAATTCTTTTTCTTTTTTCTTTTTTAGTACATTAAAATTATGCATAATAGTGGTCTCCCTTCTAAATTACAAGTTCCCATTTTATTCATTTTTATCTCTCTCTTGTCTCTTTCTTTAAGCTTCAATATAGGAGAGGAAACATTCAACCTTTGACTTTCTGAGTCTGGCTTATTCCATTTAGCATGATGTTCTTCAGTTCCATCCATTTACCAGTAGCTAATAATTTTATTCTTCTTTATGGGTGAATAAAATCTCATTGTAGTTTATTCTACACTATAGTATACTATATTGCAATGTAAATTCCATTGTAATTATATACATATATCACATTTTCTTTAACCATTCATCTCTTGACAGACACCTAGGCAGGTTCCATAACTTAGCAAGTGTGAAAGTTCCAAATTCCTTATTATCAAGGTCCTCAAGATCTGGGTTCTACTTATTTTTGCAGTCTCAATTTTTATTACTACTCAACACAGAAAAAATAACCCTCATATATTCATAGTTGAAAAGACTCTAAAACAGATTAACAAGAAAAACACAGAAGTTTATTAATGTGTATTATATATATATATATATATATATATATATATATATATATATATATATATATATATATAAAATCAAAAGAATGAGAAGTCCTCAAAGAGCTGGCTGTGAAATCTGGCTTACATAGCATCTTCCACAAAAACAGTGAAATTTTGAAGAAGTGACAAACCAAAAGAAACTACAGTAACTTGGAGAAAAGCAAATAAATGGCAGATAAAATCTGATTGATAAATATTGCTAATAAATTTCCTGTTATATCAGCTCTAGCTTGTTGAGTGTCTAAAGTTTAGTGATTTACCTTTGTTCTCCCTGGAAGAGAGGAAAGCAGGATACCTTTTCTCTTCATAAATCTATTCCTGCTTTTACTGAGATAGAAGAAAGGTAGAGAGTTCTCCTGTTTCTATTTCTTCTTAATTGCCTTCAGTTCGACAATCCTTCATATTTTGAGGAGGCATATTCCACAAGGGAAAAGCCCTGATTTGGATCATTGCTGATTTCTCCAGTATAACTACTCCCATTATGGTCTGTTTCAAGCTACAAATGGTTTAATAACTTGCTTGCAAAATTCCTCCAGCATACTATTGTATCTCTGCCTAGAATATTCCTCCCAGCCCTAATATCTTTGTTTTTCACTCTTGGGAATTAAACTCAGTGACTTGCTCATGTTAGGCAAGTGCTCTACCCACTGAGTTACAACCCCCACCCCTTTTTAAAATTTTATTTTGAGACAGGGTTTTACCAAATTACCCAGGCTGGCTTCAAACTTGTTATCCTCCTGTTTCAGCCTCCTGGGTAGCTGGGTTTATATGAAAGCACTACTGCTCCTGGCTCCCAATACTTTTCTATCGTTCTTAATGCCTTAGTTTGGTATGATTTATATTGATGCAGGAATTTATCTCTGGCTATTCCATAGGTTGGTGGAAAACCTGTCCTATGTATTTTAGAGTACCTTTACTCCTCTTCATTGCTTTTACCACTTTATGTCTAGAGTCAATTTATTCTTCTTTATCTCTCCATGCCTTAAAATATAATGAAAGCAGGATCACTTATTCCTACCGCTTTACTCACAGAATTCCTGACCCATAGTAGATCAGTAAGTACTTGTTCAATTAATGAGTAAATTCTTTGTAAATTACATTACCTTATATTTATTTTTACTGTATGACGGAAATCAGTAGCAATAATAAAATGTAATTTAGTATTCTAATTGCTAAAAAATATATAAAACCAACATATTATCAAAGAATAAGTTATATTTTATTACCAATAAAAATATGGTCATAGATATCCTATTTAAAACTTGTTTTAGAAATCTTCTTGAAATAGTGTATCACAGGTACTACATATACTGATTCATATTAACTTTAACTGTTAACCCTAAGATTTCTAGCCAATGTAAGTACAAGTTGTATAAGTTCATAGTTGGTACTGGAGTAATCTGTGGTGAATTCCATTACTGAAACTGTAAAGCTGATTCTTCCTTAAAGTGAACAAGGTACCAGTCTGGCTGTATCCTTCTGCTAAGAAAATCCCAATGAATCAGTTTTACTTTATTGTATAAAATCCAGATTTAAGCAATTAGAAAGAGAGTAATTAAAAGAACTAAGAAGTTTCAGCTTCTCACAGAGTAACTGGAGAATTTACTCATATGAGGGTGAGCAATAAGCCCGTCCTCTTATACATGAAATGGCCAATGAATTTAGAGGTTCCAGTCAGTGTCACTTCTGCAACTAAAGCAATGCATATGGAAGAAGTGTAACTTAACCAAACTAAGACAAAGTTATGCATTATTGGAAAGATTTGGAAGCTGTTATCATTGGGACCCAGTTAAACCTAGATGATTTGCAATGGAAGTCTCTGGATGACCATGACTACTTGGCAGAGTTGTTAGACTTTGAAAGACTCTCAGGAAAATTTGGTTGGATCAGGGTTGCAGGTAATGATTTTTGCTAATACTCTACTGAGGACAGAAAATCAAGTCATTCTGAGTTTACTCTTTATATCTTCAGTCATTCCCCTGTGAATTTAGAGTAAAGAGTCATTGATCTACAGTCCTTTGTGCTAGCACACGATGTGTAGGTTCACATAGAATGCAGGTTCATATAGTAAACTGGAGATGTATTGCTAAGGCTTTAGGCCTTTACTATGTTTTCTTAGTGCCTGTCAAACACAGAATTTTTTGAATGTGAAACCGTGACATTTGTACCTTTGACTTTTCATCACAGACATGGTAAAGTCCTTTAGTCTTTTGATTCACAACATTTGCAGAAATAATGCTGAGATATATGTTGGTGGTGATCAGCCTTTGGAAAGTACAAACTATACCCCTCATTTCTCCTTCTTCTTCTTCTTCTTCTTTTTTTGATTCCAGCCTAACTTTCAAATATTGTGCCCTTCTCACTTCTTTGCTATGTGCAAAAATCATGAGGAGTAACAGAAGTTTGGAGAATAAAGAGCACAAGAATACAGAAGGTCAGGTCCCTGATATCTCCAGGATGATCAGGCCAATGTAAGGTAGACACTGTGGGAGAAGATGATGCTGAACCCTCTTTCAGTATGACCAGGGAACATCAGAGAGAATTGGTAGTCTTACAGGTGAAGTAGTGGAGATCACAAGCAGGTTTCTACTTTTGTGTGTATTTTAAAGTTCCCTGAGTCAGTATGGGTAACAGTATGGACAAAAGACTTTCTCTAGAATCACTCCCAAGTTCCTAAAGCAGGCATGGCCAGCATAGAAGGTAAATGGGTATGCAGTGCTCTTAAAGTAGCTTATGTTACCTATAATGTGTGGCCCACTGAGGAAGTATAAGGCCACCATCTCTAAAATGGTGCAGATCATAGAAATTAAACTAAGCCTAATGTTTAGTCCATTTTTTGGTGTCTCATGAAACCTAATAACAGGATGCCAGAAAAAAAAAATAGCAGAAGATTCTGAGACCATCCCTGTGTGTGCTATAAACCTGTTGTGTAGTATATTAATAATTAGGTTTTCTTATGCATCAATCTCTACTCCTACTGTGTCCATGTGCCATCTAAAGGCTTTATGAAATACCACATCTTCTGACTTGATCATAGCTTTAGGTACCTAGTTAAAAGGTAAACTATTTCAGAAATATTAGTGGATGCTGCATCTTTCTCCCTGCCCTTACCCATTCATATCTATATTTTATTCATGAATTAACTATAGAATCCAAAACCAAATAACTACCCATTTGCTATGCATTTGTTTCTATGTAACTATGAAGATGCACTTTCCTAAGATTGCTTTCTGAATTAGTCAGCCTGTATGATGAAAGGGAGAAGAGAGAAAGAATACATGATGTAGCAATGACAAGAAATAATGTGGAGGATAGATGGATTGGATTAAAATAAATCTAGTTCTGCAGAGTTAAACAGTAGATCATGAAAATAACAGTCATTTGCATAAATATTCTTTATTATTATTAAAAGTAAAATATTCCCTTTAAGTAGATAATTTTATTAAATTCAATGAAGGGGGAAAGGACTTATTCAATGTTTTCTAGGCTTAAGGTAGTATACAACTTTTTTTGTTTTGTGTGTGTATATTTGTTTTGTTGTTGTTTGGTTTGGTTTGGTTTGGTTTGGTTCTGGGGATTGTACCCAGGGGTATTTAACCATTAATCCACATCCCCAGGCCTTTTTATTTTTTATTTTGAGACAGGGTCTCACTAAGCTGCTTAGAGCATAGCTAAGTTGCTGAGATTGGCTTTGAACTTGCAACCCTCCTGCTTCAGCTTCCCCAAGTCACTGGGATTACAGGTGGATGCCACTGTACCATCTGTACCATCTTTTTTTTTTAGAAGATAAGTAGATAAAGAAAAATTCAAATTCAAGTAAGGATGTAGGGAAAGACAACAACAAAAACCAAAAAAAAAAAAAGATGAGTTTTATCTGGAGTTCAAAAGGTCAAGCTCTACCCAACTCTACCCAACTCACCTGCAGCTTCTGTCACTTACCTATCATGCAAAGCAGATATTCTGGGACCTGCCTATTTTTTTTTTTTTTTTTTTTTTTTTTTTGCTTTCAGTTGGTGGCCTCACAGGAAACCTAACTAAATTAGAAATTAATTCAGGCAGAAAAAGCTAGTATTTTTAAAGTGGCTTCATGTATATCTTTAAGTAAATGATTCTAAAACACAAGAACATTATTGTGTCAAAATAAGCAGCCTGTGGAACAGAAGAAAACATTCTAATTATTTTGAACAAAAAAATCAAATGATCTTGGCAAGAAAGTGCTATTACTTTCAGGTTATTTTTCTTTAAGCTTAACTATTTTTTTTATCTAGCAGATGGAAGAATTTTGAAGGTTAAGCTTTAAAGTACCACCATCTTAAAAACTGAAAATCTGCTTTTGGGAACTGAAATCACATCTTAATTTTACACAAATCTTCCCTTCCTAATCTCAAGTAGAGTTTACTTACGTTATTTTCTTTTGAAATAATTTATGATCACTGACATTGAGCTACCATGTTATTAGAAGGAAGTCATATTTCCCATATTACCTTGGAAAAATCTATGGCTAGAAGTAAGTGGAATATGGGGTATAGAATACAAGTTAATGTTTAACTGTAGTGTTTAAATAAATATATTATCCCATTCTGTGTCAAGAGCAATCACCTGAAAGTTTGAAGAAACCAGCTGTAATTTCTAGGTCATAGGAAATAAAATTAAGGCCTGCTAGAGGGGGAGATTCTCCCTCCTCCTTGAAGAAAAAAGTAGCCTAACCACTAAGTGAATGAATGGAACATAATATGTTGTCAATACAAAATATTTGTAAATGTAATGTATAGAGAAGGTGGAGTACTGTTTTAGCCTATTCAGACTGTATAACAAAATATTATAGATTGGCTGCCTTATAAAACAGGAAACTTATTTCTTACAGTTCTGGTGACTGGAAAGTCCAAGACCAATGAACCAGAAGATTCTGTGTCTGGCAAGGACCTGTCTCCTGGTTCATATGATACCTTCTGGCTGTATAAGGGGTAAAGGGTCTCTCTTAGACCTTTTTTTTAAAAAAAAATGTTATTTCTTAGTTGTAGTGGTGCTGAGGATCAAACCCAGGGCCTCGAACATACTAAGCCAGCACTCTACCACTGAGCCACAACCCCAGACCTCTCTTGGAGCTTTTTAAATAAGGACACTATAGTTGTCTCCCTTTCTGTCTCTCCACCTTATCCCCCTCCCTCCCTCCTTCCCTCTTGCTCCAGGGATTGTACCCACGGTTGCTTTACCATCAAGCTACATCCCCCTTTTTATTTTTTGAGAGAGTGTGTCCCTATTTGATGAGGCTAGCCTCAAACTTATGGTCCTCCTACCTCAGCCTCCTGGATTTCTGGGATTACAGATATATGCCACCACACCTGGTTTCCCTTTGTCTCTTATTCTTGCTTAAACTTCCTGTGGACTTAGTTACCCATGTTTAATAGCATTCTGAAAATATTAAATGGAAAATTCCAGAAATTAAAAATTTGTAAGTATTAAATTTTGCACCATTCTGAATAGCATAATGAACTCTCATGCTGACCTGCTTCATCCTCTCCAGGGCATGAATCGTTTCTTTGTCCAACCTATCAATATTTTATATGCCACCCTCATTTTAGTCATCTTAGTAGCTTTCTTATTTCTCAAATTGACTATCCCATTATTGCACTATCTATGTTCAAGTGACCCTTATACTTAATAATGTTTCCAAAACATAAGAGTGGTGCTTGGCAACTGAGATATGCCAAGGAGAATCTTTAAAGTGATTCTTTTAAGCAAAAACGTGAACATTCTCAGCAATAAGTAAAGTAAAATAATCATATACTGAGATTGCTAAGATTTACATAAAAACAACTTATCCATGAAATTTTGAAGAAAAAAATCATGCAAGTTTTGTATGTTGTATCTCAAATTATACAATTTATAGCAACAGTGTATGAACAATACTTAGTTAAGATGTGACAGATATTAGTAAAGACATGCCTATGAAAAATGTAGCATATATAGGTTGAGTATTATCAGTGGTTTAAGGAATCCACCGGGGATCTTGGGATATATCCCATGCAGGTAAGAGGAGAATACTGTAACTTTATTCATAAAGGCTCTGACCCCATGACCTAATGAGTATAAAGGCTCCATGTCTTCATACCACCACTTTTGGAGTTAGGATTTCAACAGATAAATTTGGGGAGGATATAAACATTCAGACTATAGAAGGTGGGAAATCACAGTCCTTAATAGTAACCTAGGGCACAGTGGAATAGTACAGCTGCAGTGGATGATGTGATGCTTGACACAAAAGGCTGAACAGGTAATTAATATTCAATTCCTTGACCTGCATTTTAAGAGAAGAACAGGCAGGTGCATGCAAAGGAACTGAAAGTGACAAAAAAATGCACTTTTCCCCAATCTGTGCCTTCAAATCAATTTGGCCTCAGTTTCCATGAAAGCTTACCAGACTCAATCATTTAAGTGTCATTCAAATTGTAGAAAAATGCTCATTACATCTAGGTACACTACAATATGAAGAAACTAGCAAGACATTTTTAAAGGAAAATTGATAACTTTGAGAATTGGTTTATTCCAATAAACATGGTCTGTTTTCCATCATTGGATAGCTTTTCAGTGATGATTCAAAATGAATCCCTGGTCTCAAGTCTAGAACCTAACAGGCAGGTGTTCATTTCAGTATAATAGAAGTGAATTAGAGTTTCAATTCAAATTCTAACAGATGGTATTGTCACAGACACTAAATTATAGTATTAATAGAAAATGCAATTCTCATATTAAACCAGAGATTAGCATGGGGGCAAAATGTACTAGGGCATAGTAAGAACATATGTACCAAGAAGAGAAGTTCTCATTTTGAAATAAGATTGGCAGACTAAAGAAAGAGTCGTGAGCATTTTTCAGAATAAACTGAGGAAAATTACTTTGCACATCAGTGTGATCTTGGGTAAGATAATTATCCTAATGCTCTAAAAAATTGCATTTGGTTCACCTATATCTTTTATAAGGAACAATAATACTTTGTTTCTTATGAGAATATACATATTAAAATTAAAATTAAATTATAAAAATATTCAATAAGCAGAAATTTATTTATATCTTAAGTTAATATGCTAGCATTTACCACTTAATAAATTGCCAAACTGCTTAGCTAATTATCTCAACAATATTTTTTCAAAAGTGCTATATGATCAGCATACTTATGGTGTCTATTTCAGGAATGATAGAGAGTAATTTATTTTTGTTTTAGTAATAGTGCATCATTTTCACCATGAATCTATTTGCTAAGGTTTTTAACTTACTATTTGTTTTCAGCTGTTAAATATAAATAATGCTAATTGATTAAGAAATGAATGTAGAATATATAAATGATTTTCATTCGTGGCAAGTTTTACATCATGCCCAAATCTAAACCATATTGAAAGTGACTTAAAATATGTTGTTTAATTCCTTCAAATGACCTTCTGCTTAACTTGAAGCAATAAGTAAAAGCAAGATTTATTCTATGCCAAAAAGCAATCCAATGCCAGCTGAATGTGAGGAAATCATATTGCTTTTACATTTTCCTCAGATAGCTGTGTTCACAACACAGAGATAGAATGTCCTATGACAGCTAAGTGTACAGTGGAGACTGTCCCTTGTCAAGATACAATAATGTGCTCTGTTCTCAAAACTACCATAAAGTGATTTGCAGATAAGATGCTTTGTTGCTACTTCCAGGTTATTTCAATTTTCTCACATGTGGAAACCCACAGACTAGCAAATATTGTTTAGCTATCAGCCTCTGAAGAATTGTTACTTGAACATCATTCCCTTCAACATTGAACTGCTGCAAGGATTTAGAAGCACACTTCTGTGTTTGGGTCAACAGACCCAGATCTTGCTCTCTCAATGAGGAAATTCATCTCATCTGCATAGTGTAAGAGTTTAGGGACTAATTCATAGATTTTAATGGTCTTTTCATTTACTGCACTGCGTGAGGTGACAATCACAGTTTGTTTTGTTCTGCCTAAATTTGATTTTATATCATCTTCACATATGGCACTTCAGCATTATCACTACTGGGCTTTCCCCATAGGAGCTATGTACTCATGTTCTACAGCTCCTGATGTGACAGGGTACATGGAGAGTGGCATTGGATAACTGAGTCTGTCAAGTAAGGATGGATAAAGAATAAAGTGGATGTATCATTTCTTTGTCATTCAGCCACACCATGAAGCTACTCTCAAAAATGTGAAAAGTTATTTGGTGAAGATGAGATTTCAGGATAAATCCCTATGAAATAAATAGATGCATCTTGATCTTATATCAATCTGGGTATGCACTCAATTCCTCATAATATGCCTCTGGCTTATCTGTAGACACCCAGCAGAGTCTCAGGCTAGCAGCAACCATGTAATAAGAAAAAAAAAAAAAGCTCAAGACTGAGCTTGAAGAAGTAAAATGCACAAAAATCATCATCATCATTCTAATTAGAGCATG
Source organism: Spermophilus citellus (assembly GCF_964194105.1). Classification (NCBI taxonomy): domain Eukaryota; kingdom Metazoa; phylum Chordata; class Mammalia; order Rodentia; family Sciuridae; genus Spermophilus; species Spermophilus citellus. The sequence continues at coordinate 90,367,026 of NC_138190.1, forward strand.
CATATTTATTATTGCTGGCAAAAATTATTGATAGCTTTCCACAGATTCATGGTGAATGAACTAATTAGTTCATTCTAGGCACTGAACTAAACCCTGTTCCAAATACAATCTCATTTAGTCTTTGTAACAGTTTGTGTGATATATTATAATATTAATTTCACTTTCCTGATAAGAAAAAACAAGGGTCAGAGAAGTTAAGTAACTTTCCCAAGGTATACAATTACATAACAGAGCCAGGATTAGAACCAGACTCCAGATTCTAAGCTCTGTAGTGCTGCTAACCATGGATATACTGCCTCTTATTTCTCAGGTATCTTTTTATTGAATTTCAGAGATAGAAATAAATTATATTTTTAGATTATGTATGTGCCCTTTATCCATTTTTTTCCATAAGCATAACTATTTCAGGAGTTGACTTTGTCTTGAAGAGAGTATGTCAAATTTTATACTCAGATAAAGGTCGCTGAAGTAGTGAGCATGTGCCTATGGGATGAATTTGTCTACTGTGAATTGTATATCATCCCAACACTGTGGTTAGAATGACTATATTTATTATGTGGACTGGGATGGCAATGAGGAATGGGTAATTTCATTCCAGCACTAAAAATCTATTACACAATTTGCCTGAAACTTCCTGAAGAAGTTTCCAAAATAATACACATATTCTTGAAAGTTGCTGTAGTCTTCATTTAATTAAGTATCTTATTTTAAGACCATACACAATGCATTATGTTCTATGGATCTTTTGACATACAGCCAATTGTGTGTAACACTCTCAAATATGCCAGCTGTGTTTAAGGCACAAAAATATTTTGTTTTCAGACAGTTTGTTAGAAATTCTGAAGATTGTGAAAAAAAAAACAGAACTTCTTAAAAATGTGATTTTTTTCAACCACCAGAAACCCTGAAATGTACTCAAAAGGCAAAAAGCCCTTGTTTTTACTATAATAGAAGCCTTCTAGTGTTTACTAATAATGATATGTTGCCAAATTGAATTGAGTTTACTTTCCACAATGACTTCTAGCTAGTCCCTTTAGTTTTTGTTTCAGAATCTGACATAATAGTAAAGGATGTTCCCCAATCTGAGCTACACTGTTTTTTTTGTTTTGTTTTGTTTTGTGTGTGTGTGTGTGTGTGTGTGTGTGTGTGTGTGTTTGTGTATGTGCTAATCACAAGAAGAAATTTTTTTAGGGCTCATAGAAACTGGTCAAGGTTTTTATATCCTAAGAAATGCAAAGTTTAAAACAAAATTAAATGATATTTTCAGTGTTTTTACCCATCTAAAGGACAGAGACTTCACTAACCCAAATTAACTTAGAGCTGGCAACTGGAAGTGGATGGTGGCAGGAGAAAGGGTGTTACCCCTATTCTTGGCCTGCTAGCTCTGACTATTCAGCCCCTAAAATGGAAGAGATGTTTTGATTATTTTATTACCTCTATTAGTGAATATGATGGGAATCTATAATGACATGCACTTCCAATCTCTGCCAAGGGTTTAATCCTATCAAACTAGTGTTTTGTAAACTATGAATAACAACCCATATGTGAGTTGGGAAATCAATTTAATGGGTTTGATCAGCCTTTTGTAAAAATTCCAATAACATATACATACACCTTTCTAACTTCTGTTTTTGTTGTGTGGGTGTGGGTATGAGTGTGTTGGATCATGGTAGAAATGTATTTCTTATTGTTGGTTATAAAGTAACAAGTATGAAAGCTGCTACAGTTGACCTCTGTCCTTTACATATCAATTGTGGCATTCCTTTTCTTTGTTTCAGAAGGGCTATTTTTCTCTGGGTAAATTAGGACATTCTACAGATGAGTAGGAATTCTAAATAAAAGGCTTTAAGCAACCACTTTGCTTATATTACTCATTCTTAGCAGTTATATTGGTATGCAGTTATCTTTACATCTTAGTAAAGAGGCACAGCTTGCCTAAGAACAGCAGACCTACTTGATTAATATCCGCTGCTCACATAGAGAAAAATAACTATATTCTAGAAGTTAAGAGATTCAGACTTATGTGTAAGATATTCACCAATACTTATTATGTTCAAAGCACAACTGAACACTTATTATGTGCAAAGCACAGTGTTGACAAAAAGGGATCAGAAATACAAAACAAATGATACCCAAGCTCAGTTTCCAAAGAAACATACAGTCTGGGAAAGAGAACTGTAAGCAATAAGTCAAGTGAATAAACAATGTGGGGTTGTACAAGTCCTTGGTCTATTGGCTTTACCATCCATTCCTCACATTCCCCTGTTCTGTTCTCCACCCAGAAAGGTAGCAGTTCCAAGGTTTATTTGTCAGCTATTTCCTACAAAGTCTTGAACAATGGAAGCCACTGATAAAGTATTGGAGAACAAGAAGGTGAATTCACAGTATTTCTTTCCCTCTTTCTTGGTCTCCATGCCTCTAGCTCTTTGAATAGAAGTTGGCCATGGTTTCAGTCACCCTGATCCCTAAGTACTCATTTCAGTTGCATGCACTTCTTCCTTTGGCTTCATAGTCCACTATTGCAGCAAATTCCTTCTTTCACTAATTTCTCAATTGCCTCACCATTCACTATTGGCCTCGTAGATCTTTCATATCCTAGGTAACAATTTTCTGAATCAAATTCACTTTGTCTTAGGCACTCAGAGTTGCTTATATATTCATGGTTAGATTCTGATTAATACAGAAGTTTAGAATTAGATACTTATGAATCATCATCATCATATTTAATAACTGGTTTTATTTAATGCTTACCTGTATCAGGTGTAATCTAAGTGTTTTTCATACATTAATAGCCCTAGTTTACATATGAGTAAACTGAAACACAGAGAGTTTACTTCAATCATCCAAGGTCATGAAACTCTTGACTTGCCCTGATTTTTAATATGGATTTTAAAAATAATATCCAGTGATTTGCCTGCAGAACCTTTCTGTCAGATATGCAGTTTCTAAAATTTATCATGCACTTTAAAAACTCCAGCAACTTTGTATACTAATTAATTGTTTGGTTGATATAGATGAACATTTCCTAACCATCTACTATATATTAAACATGATAATAGGAGTGATAGTTGCAAAAGGCATGATGACTATTTTCACAAGTTTGTGAGAAAACAGAACTTCTTAAAAATGTGATTTTTTGGAACCATTAGAAATTCTGAAATGATACTCAAAAGGAAAAAAGCCCTTGTTTTTCCTATAATATTTTTATGGGTGTGAGGTCACTGCTAAAATGAAGGACTTCTCAAATAGGATAAGCTTCTAAACTTTCTAGTGAAGTGAGATCTAAATGGAAGCCCAAAAATAACCAGATTATCTTTGAAATAAAGTTGTTTTTGGAAATATTTCTCTCTGATCCTCAAAGAAATTTACAGCTTTCTTCTGAAACCAGTAATCCTTAATTTGTCCATTTGAAGAAAACATGCATTTTAGTACCATGGTAAATCAGGTCTGGGAAGTAATCTTTTCTTTGTAGCTAAATAATCATTGATGCACAATGTTATGGTTGTTTCTCATTACTGTAGTTTGGGGAGCTACTTTTCTCAAACTTTCACAATCAATACAATATAAATCTATCAGCTACCATCCAAACAACCCCCTGGGTATGGATTATTCAGTATGCATACAAGGCTACTCATATTATGGACTGAGATGTACAATCAAGCAGAATGATATGCACACAGCTGTTTTATATTTAGTTGGCTTTCTAATGTGAGCTAATTTGTTGTAGGGACTGAGGGCATTACTAAGATTTATTTCAAGTTTGGGATGAGATAAAATTATTGTTTGAAGGTGAAACTTTAGTCTCCACTCAACTTTAACAGACATTGCTTTTGTATTTTCTTAATGTCAAATGGAGGAAAGTGCTTGATATATTAGCTCATATGAAGATAATAGGCTTCACAATATCTCCTCCCTCCCTGAAACCAACATCTTAAAACCTCTACTTTCCTTTTATAATGATAAATGTGAATAAAAGCAAAGGTGATATGAATATCACTTTAACTTGAAAAAGTCTATGTGAAAATTAGATGGCAATTGCATAACAAAATACAGTTTTCACCTTGATCTTAGATTTATATCTTAGCTAAATTCTCTGACAGAAGGTAGGACTGTTCAATAGATACCTAATGCATAGTGGAAGTAGTTTTAATTTGTGAAAGTTTCCCCTTGGGTAAAAATGAAGCACAGAGGAGGGAAAAAAGACCTTTGTGGGGAGGGAATAAAATGTCATCCTATGATAGTTTCAGAATAAACTGATATTATCTCCTGAAACTACACCATGGTAAAAAACTTTGGAAGAAATAATCAACACTAAACAATTATGCAGAAGAACATCATACTACTAAAAGGGATGAAGCTAATAATCCTGAATGCAACAGTATTGTACTAGCTATGAAAATGAAATCTACTTTGTCTGGAGATTAACAGGGTATAGAATGTAAATTATAGCAACCATTAAAAACAGATGGACCACAACATTTAATTTTATCATGGATATTATTAACTTACTAAGAAATTGAAACTCTAGAAGAATGTCAGTTGTTCTTGTTGGTTCATTATGAAGACCTGGATGTTCTGTTTAATTCAGAATAATAGCAAGGAAAATATATACCTAGTTTCATATTCTAAACAAGCAGGAAGTGGTATATTATTGGTTATATAGAAGAAGATTTTATTTATGCATCCTGCAATTTTTGTGACCCATTAAATGTATAATGATACAAATGTTATAATTGAACAACTTCAAAGTCAATGTTGCTTAGTAATAGGAAGCCAGCCATACAGTTCAAATATGAGTACAGGGCTTAAAAAAATCAGAAGGAAAATAAGCCAAAATTATAACCAAAAATGATATTTTAAGTTCCATCATTATTATTTGATTTCTTTACTCACTTATGTTCACTGCCATCTTTACAAGGATTCTAATGGTTCCTATCTCCTCTCTGTACTTCTCTATATTCTCATAGTCACTGTACTACATCAAGTCACCTTTTGCTTAGATGATTATAATAAGTTTCTGAACAGTATTGATGCCATTGTACTTGTTTTTCTCTAATCAATTCCAAGTTATTCTTCATTTTTTCAGTCAATGCAATATTTCTGACAATACATTTTATTGTGTCAATTCTCTGCTCAAATTATTCCAACATTTTCCCTTCCACTCATGGTAAATTTTAATCTTCTTACCAGTTCCTGTCTTATCTAGCTTTAACTTCTTATCTACAGAGGTTTAGGTAATGATTGAGATAGGTATCTGTGTTAGACTGAAATGGCCAGGTTTTTAGATCCTTCCAATAAGAAATGGACCCAATTTCCCCACCTCTTAAATATGGGCTGGCCTTGTAACTTTTTTGATCAATAGAATCATGGAAGTAGTAGTTTGTGTGTTCTAAGCCTCAACTACAAGAGGTCTTGCAGTTTCTCTTGCTCCCTGGGAAACTTACCACTGCTATGTGAAAACACTTGGGTTAGCCATCTTGAGAATGAATGGCCACAAAAGAGAAGCCATATCAATGAGCCAGTCTTGCTAAGACTAATCTAATTTTCTTTCTCATGGAAGTAAGAGAGTAGTCTAAGCCACTGACTCAGGATAGGTAGATCTATAGCAAAGACTTATTGTATTTTCATTGTTTTCTGTTTTGATGAAAAAAAATACGATTTTTATCTCATCACAAAACAAATAGAGTCATGACTCATGATTCAGAAATTATACATCTCTGTGACAGTTCATGTATTTCTGAAAGTTCCATCACATTTGCTATAGCTTACACATTCCACTTTCTTGGGGACATTTGTGGGAATGACAGTGAGGTACTCGTGAGACAAGTGGAGAGAAATACCCTAAGACAGTATATCTAGGAAGTGCAGTTTTATATATGAAAATCCTTAATTGGGAAAGTCCATCAAGTAGAGACAGAGCAGTGTTGGGTCCTACAACTATAATGAAACTATGAGTTCAGTCCCATAAGTTCCCATTTAACACTAGATTCAAAAGTAATTGTGGACACAGACATGAAGTGACCTGTATTATCCCTAGCTTCTCAAGCCTTAAAGAACTTTCCCAAGTAAAGTTTCCCAAGTAAAGGTTAAATCTTGGCATTCTGTTCTTGGTCTGAATTCTACTTGAGACTCAGGGAATTTCTCTGGGAAGGTTCTCAACTTTCAGGCTCTCCAAAGGATTTGGTCAAGGCAGAACAGAAGGAAGTAAAGAAGTCTGGGACATAATCTTGAAAGATAATTCTGAATGTTGAAATCCTAAAGATAAAAATCCCTAAAGTCTGAAGTCTCTATTGTCTAAAATTCTGAAAAATCAAAATACAGAAAATATAATTCTAGAAAAAAAATTGTTTCAGTTCTTTAAAAGACAATTATATTTTCAAGTGGATTTATTTTAAAAACATAACATGAAGAACTCTTCATAGGCCACTGCACAATAAAATAGGCAATGATAACATATATTTTTTTGCAAGCATAAACAGGTATACAAGCAGAGTAGATGAACTACATTCATAAATAAATAGGTGAAATGTATACACACATTTTAATATGGTTGTGATTTTATGCACCAAGTTTTATAACTGCAATCATCTGAAATACCATATGGACAATCTAACTCTTTCAATGAGATTAATCAAAAACCATGTGCAGTTGCCCAAAGAGATGACAACTCAAGAAATTTTGTCTTCACAAACGAAGATTAGAAAAAAGCTGTCTTTTCATTTCTTGAGGAAGTTTCAATATCTTTATGTACATCTAAAATGTGTAAACACAGTCAACATTGCAATAATGTACTTTTTTCCAAATCAATTTAGAAAAATCCATAAAGCTAATTAGGACTCTCTAAAAGTCTACACATTTTTATCTCCAGTATTGGAAATGATGCTAAGGTGACACAGCATAGTGAACTGTAAAAGGTAATACTGAAAATTTAAAGTAGTGTGAAAGGAAACTAAAAATAAAAGCATAAAAAGCTACAAAAAAGAAATTTAATATATGAAAAAGTGTATTATAAGGCTAGATTATGGACATTTGCAATGAGGTAATTCCTAAGAGATAGTCAACTTCCATGATCATTAACTATATTCCAAAATCTTGCATCATGATGAATAGGTGCTTTTTTCTTTTCTTTTTTTTTTTCCATTTAGGGCACAGCTCCTCTGGGAGAATATGTTCACAATTTTTCCATGTTGAATCTTTCCCACCTACTTCACTCAGGCTCTCACACTAATCTCCTCTAGAAACATTTTCACAGACACACCCAATAAAATGGTTCAAAAATTTCTGCCTAATGTGATTCAACCATTCTGAATACAACAGAATTTACCTTAATTCTATCCTCAGAATTTGAATTTCTCTTTTGTATAGCCTCCCCCCACCCCCCACCACACATACACACACACACACACACACACACACACACACACACACATCCAGTGGGAGTTGATGTTTTCAGGATTGGGCTTTCAGAATTTTAACATCTGTGATTTTAATATTGCAGGACTGTGACTTGGGGAGTTTCAGACTTTAGACATTTTGATCTTTCAGAATTTGAATATTCATTATTATGGCATTCAGGATTGTGTCTTTCAGGATTATGATCAGCAATGGAGATAAATTTCCTATACAAGAATTCCTGAGGCAATGCTTCCTCCTGGACTCTCAGGAGTTTTGACCAGTAGCCACTGAACCTAAATTACTTGGAGAAATAGTCACCACCTTGAAAATCTATCTTTCAGAGTTTTTTTTTCCTCTGTGCTGACAGCTATTCCTCTTCTTCTTTCAGAGTATCCTACTTCTAATTAGGTACCAGGTCACATCACCTCCTCAGGGCTGTCCTTACAGATAAACTATCTCACATAATTTTCTTCTAAGACCATTTGACATGCAATATGACTTACTGTCTTACTTACATACATGAAACTGGAAGTTTGTTTTGACATTATCAGCAGTTTGTCATTGGGCAAGTCATTTAACCTCTCTGGTTACTATATAAACTATATATACCACCCACCTTTCAGGTTTGTTGTGCTCTAGTAACTTCACACTTTCCCAGAACCATACCTGTGGACATATCACACAAATTTACCATCTCCATCACAAACACCTTTTTAAAAATTAATTCAACAAATAACTAACAATATTTGTTGAATGCCTACCCTGTGCTAGACAATGTTTATGATAAGGCAAATAAGGATCATTGTCCTCAAGAAATTTACCTTCTAGCATGGAGAACAAACAATAAACAATATATATATATATATATATATATATATATATATATATATATATATATGAGTAAGTTATGCAGTACATTAGAATATGATAAACACTATTATGAGGTGAAGAAAGAGTCTACATTTTGGGAGCAAATTTTTTCCACATGCACATCAGATAGAGCACTAATCTCCAGGATATATAAATAATTCAAAAAACTTAACACACACACACACACACACACACACACAAATAAACAATCATTAAATGGGCCTAGGAGCTGAACAGACAGTTCTCAGAAGAAGATATACATTGGATCAACAAATATATGAAAAAAAAATGTTCAATATCTCTAGTAATTAGGGAATTGCAAATCAAAACTACTCTAAGATTTCATCTCACACTAGTCAGAATGGCAGTTATCAAGAATACAGACAACAGTAAATGTTGTCAAGGATGTGGGAGAAAAGGCACACTCATTCATTGCTGGTGGGACTGAAAATTGGTGTAACCAATCTGGAAAGCAGTATTGAGATTCCTTAGGACACTTGGAATGGAACCACCATCTGACCTAGCTATGCCACTCCTTGGTCTACACCCAAAGGATTTAAAATCAACATACTATAGTAATGCAGCCACATCAATGTTTATAGCAATTTAATTCACAATAGCTAAACTGTGGAAAGAACCTAGATTCCCTTCAATAGATGAATGGATAAAGAATTACTGTGGTATATATACACAAAGGAATATTACTTAGCATTAAAAGAGAATAAAATCATGACATTTTCAGATAAATGGATGGAGTTGGAGAATATCATGCTAAGCAAAGTAAGCCAATCCCAAAAAAATAAAGGCTGAATGTTCTCTCTGAGAAGTGGATGGATCCATAATGGGAGGAAATGGGAAAAATGGAGGGACTTTGATGGGGCAAAGGGGAGGGAAGAGAAGGGAGGGGATATGGTGGTAGGAAAGATGGTGGAATGAGATGAACATTATTATCCTTGGTAAACATACCCTAGATACACATATGGTGCAACCATATATGTATGTTAAGAGAAATGTTAAGTTGTGCTACAATTGTGTACAATGAATCAAAATGCATTTTGCTATCATAAATACTTAATTAAAATAAATTTTTAAAATATTCAGATAAACAAAAAATTAAAAATGAAATTTATCTAAAAAAGAGCATAGGCAGTCTAAGGATAGTGTAGTAATCAAGGTAGGCTTCAGTAAGAAAAAAAGTTGAGCTAAGTATGACTTGAATAAGGTGAGTGAATTAGACAAATAGATATCTGGGGGGGGGGACTCAAAGCAGAAGGAATAGTCCCCTAAAAGAATAGCATGTTTGTTGTATGTGAGGGATCACAAGGAAACAACTGTGGCTGAAGCTGAGATAATGAGTCCCAGAATAGTGTCAGAAGTGATTAGAGAAATCATGGGGGCTAGATTACATTGGACTTCATTGACTATTGTAAGCATGGTGAGCATGGTGGCTTTAACTGTAGTTGAAATGAACATGTTTTGCAAGGATTTGAGCAAAAGACTGATGTGGTTTGGTTTTCATTTTTAAAAAATAATTTGGGTTGCTTAGTTGAAAATATACTATAGGGAAAGAAAGAAAGAAGCAAGGATACTTCCAGTTGGAAAGTCATTGCAGATGGTGGTGCCAAGGACCAGGCTGGTTGCTGTGGATATAGTAAATGGTGCTCAGATTCCAGATATATTTCATTTTTAAAATGTTTAGTTATACATGACAGTAGAATGTATTTTGACATATCATACATATGTGGAGTATAACTTCCCATTCTTGTGGTTGTCAAGATATATTTTCAATGTGAAACAATGGTATTTCCTGATGAATCAGACAAAGAATATGAAAGAAATAGCAGAATCAAAGCTATCTCTAAAGTCTTTAGACCTTATCAGTATATTCCTCTCACATTTCCCCATTAAAGTCTATTGATTTTGAGTTCTATTCCTTCAAAGTCTCTACATTCCCAACTAACAAGATGATTAATAAAGCAGTGTTATTTTTGTATAGTTTGGGTCTTTAGTTATTGTTCTAGATTGAACCTAAATCAGGGAAAGGGTGAGGAAAAGCTCATTTTACTGGACTGAGGTTTAGTTTTGGATTAGGGCCTATTAAATCACTTCCCAGGAAATCTTTTTTTTGTTTGTTTGTTTGTTTGTTATAAACCTTAGCACAAGACTGGTTCCATGCCCCAGCATAGCAACTTGCTTTTGTTTGGACACAGAATTACTTTGGCTAACTCTCTTTGGTATATGATTAGGGATTGAATCTAGGTTTTTTTTATTGGTTGTTCACAACATTACAAAGCTCTTGACATATCATATTTCATACATTAGATTCAAGTGGGTTATGAACTCCCAATTTTTACCCAAAATGAAGATTGCAGAATCACGTCGGTTACACATCCACAATTTTACATAATGCCCTATTAGTAACTGTTGTATTCTGATACCTTTCCTATCCTCTACTATCCCCCCTCCCCTTCCCTCACATCTTCTCTCTCTACCCCATCTACTGTAATTCATTTATCTCCTTGTTTATTTTCCCATTCCCCTCACAACCTCTTATATGTAATTTTGTATAGCAATGAGGGTCTCCCTTCATTTCCATGCAATTTCCCTTTTCTCTCCCTTTCCCTCCCATCTCATGTCTCTGTTTAATGTTAATCTTTTCTTCCTGCTCTTCCTCCCTGCTCTGTTCTTAGTTGCTCTCGTTATATCAAAGAAGACATTTGGTATTTGTTTTTAGGGATTGGCTAGCTTCACTAAGCATAATCTGCTCTAGTGCCATCCATTTCCCTGCAAATTCCATGATTTTGTCATTTTTTAGTGCTGAGTAATACTCCATGGTGTATAAATGCCACATTTTTTTATCCATTCATCTATTGAGGGGCATCTGGGTTGGTTCCACAGTCTAGCTATTGTGAATTGTGCTGCTATGAACATCGATGTGGCAGTATCCCTGTAGCATGCTCTTTTAAGGTCTTCAGGGAATAGTCCGAGAAGGGCAATAGCTGGGTCAAATGGTGGTTCCATTCTCAGGTTTCCCAGGAATCTCCATACTGCTTTCCAAATTGGCCGCACCAATTTGCAGTCCCACCAGCAATGTACAAGTGTACCCTTTTCTTCACATCCTCGCCAGTACTTGTTGTTGTTTGACTTCATAGTGGCTGCCAATCTTACTGGGGTGAGATGGTATCTTAGGGTGGTTTTGATTTGCATTTCTCTGGCTGCTAGAGATGGTGAGCATTTTTTCATGTACTTGTTGATTGATTGTATATCCTCCTCTGAGAAGTGTCTGTTCAGGTCCTTGGCCCATTTGTTGATTGGGTTATTTGTTATCTTATTGTCTAATTTTTTGAGTTCTTTGTATACTCTGGATATTAGGTCTCTATCTGAAGTGTGAGGAGTAAAAATTTGTTCCCAGGATGTAGGCTCCCTATTTACCTCTCTTATTGTTTCTCTTGCTGAGAAAACAATTTTTAGTTTAAGTAAGTCCCATTTGTTGATTCTTGTTATTAACTCTTGTGCTATGGGTGTCCTATTAAGGAATTTGGAGCCCGACCCCACAATATGTAGATCAGAGCCAACTTTTTCTTCTATCAGACGCAGAGTCTCTGATTTGATATCAAGCTCCTTGATCCATTTTGAGTTAACTTTTGTGCATGGTGAGAGAAAGGAATCTAGGTTTTTAAAGAGCTCACCAGGAAGACTCAATTGTTACAAGCCATAGGAACAGTTTATACTCTATTGCCTTAACCCATGCTATTGGCTGTTCAAATTAAACAATTTAAATCTGGCTATTAAAACAAAAGTTTTCTAATTACTTTCACAACCCTCTGCCCAAGGGGCTTATGCTGGAAATTCCAAAGCCTTTAAGTTCTCTAATGAAGAAAACAAAATACTTTATTCATCAAATCTGAGAGCAAATGATTATTTATTGGATCAGTCCTTGAAGTTTAGCTATGGATTGCCCCCAATGTCATTACTTAAAGAAATGCATAGAAGGGTAGCATCAAAATCAATCATCATAATGTCATCACCACTTGAGTTAACAGAATTTTCTTTTAAGGCTTTGTATCTTGACTTAAGAAAAGAAAGATATCTGAATTTTCTTTAGCTCCTTGATGGAAAATATCTTAGAACTAGAGAAAGGAATGAACCATTGACCACTTCCAATATTTTTTATAAATATTAGAGGAGTAAACAATTCAAAACAGTTCAGCAGTGTTTTGTAATTTCCTGTTTCAATATTTTCAATTTCAGAGAACCTTAAAAAGATTATAGAAGGATTTAAAAATTAGCGAAGGTGTTGGGTAACAGATACACTCTCCATCTTTTACATGAATCAAGACAAGATATATTACCTATTTCATTATCTAACTACTCTTTACCTTCAAGAATCCATTTATTCTTTGTCTAGAAACTCCTCCTGATTTTCATATTTTCTCAACATAAAGCATTTGGAAAGTTTTCATGCTTTCTATAAAAACAAACTTAAAGCACAAAGAAACCTAATAAATAAGTATTACTTTATGATGTGAAATTATAGGATAGTTAAGTTAGTATAAATTTGGAGTATATTTTTCTATAATTGACATTTTTTATCTTAAAAGCCTCCAACTTCATCCTCAATAATTTGGCAAAAATTAGAGAATGAAAATGAAGTTTCTTGGTTTCAACTGTATGTATAAATCAGGAAAGTTTGACGTTTTCTTTCACTGAGTATAACTCCTGACCTTATATTTATTATCTACTTACCATTTGGTTTTTGTAATTCAGTAACAAATACCATAGAGATCCAAAATAGATCCACCTAATTCCTTAAAATCAGAATATACTAGAGTGAGTTTACAGTATATTAGCCATCTGCTAGATTAATTATTGCAGATATGACTCCATGGGAATAAACAACTTAATAGACATGTTTTAGTTGAGAAGAAATAAATTGATAATTTCTTGTAGAAATATTAACTCTTCCAGACCTTTGAGTCCTTATTAAGAAACTATAGACCCCAAAATAACAAAGAACAACTACAAAAGACACTGTAGGAAATGTTCCCTGATACCTATGTTAAATATGTCTGTTTGTCAACACTCATGAATATAATTTATACTGGTACCTTGTACTCATTCGTTGCTTTCTTATCTTTCCATTAAACTTTGTGGTCATTAAAAAATAGTAAATGTACTCACAAAGAAATGTATTTTAAGACATTGTATATATTGTTCATTTGTCATGCAACTGTACTTCATCTTGTTTGTTATATGGTGTTATGGAGTTAATTATGCCTTCCTCTATTTAATTATGATATCCTAATCTGCATAGTCTCTGAATATGACTGTATTTGGAGATAGTATCTTTAAATAAAAACAAGTTAAAAGGAAGTCATAAGGATGACCTAATGAAAATAACTGGTCTCTTTATAAAAAGAGGAGATTAGGACATGAAAACACAGAGAGGAGGTCCTGTGAAAACGCAAAAAGATGGCCATCTATAAACCAAGGAGAAAGGCTTTAGAAGAGAACAATCCTGCTAATGTCTTGATCTTGGTCTTCTAGTTTCCAGAACTGAAAGAAAATAAATTTCCATTGTTTAACCACCCAGTCTATGGAATTTTGCTAGAAGGCCTAGCAAATTAATTTACACAGATAATCATCTTCTTAGTGGGTTGTGTAGGAAGCATAAGTATCATAAATATGGGATTAGAAATATAATTCTTCCTGAAGTGTCTGTAAACTGTGAAGCTTTTCATTCAATGTCATTTTAGTGTCATTCAGAGTGTTTCCTTTTACAATGACTCACTTTGGAGTTGGGTCATAAGGTGCCATTTTTCATTTAATTCAGTTGTCAATTTTAGATATATGTCTTTATTCAACACATGTTGGCTGTGTGCCTATTATGTGCCAGGCACTCATCAAAGTGTTGGAGATAGAGTGGGGAGTACCAAAAAGTCCCCTTATTCGTGGAGGCTGCATCTGAGCTGTGGTGATAGTCAGCAGATAGCAATGGCTCATTTCTTATTTTTACAAGAGTAGATTTCCTACCTTAATGGTTTCAAGATAATAGTCAACTATTTTATAATTGGTTTCTATTGTTACTTTAATGTATTTTTAAAGTTGGGAGTTTTGCAAAGGCCCAAATATTTTGAACTGCTACATTTTAATGACATTTAACAGTGCATAGCATATTGTATATAGCAGTTCAGCAAATGCTTGATAAATTGTTATAATTGCTCCTTAAATTTGCTGTGGTAGAAAGTGTTAGGTAGCTCTACATACTCAATTTTCCACAATGTTAGCTATAATAATTGCCACTGTTTTCCTTTACCATGTTGAGTTGCTACTTTATTTGTATATTAATTGCCATCCTTATAATTTCTGCCTTGTATTTTAATATTTATTTTTATAAGATGGAAGAATATAGAGTTGCTTTTGGAACTTTGCCTGAAAATTATTTCAGATTTCTTGTTAGCCTTCCTTCTATACATTATAAGCACCATTTGCAAAATATAGTCTGATAGCATATTGTTGAAAAGGATATTTACTAATGAAATAACAATATTTAGGAAACTAACTTCTGAATTTTTCCCAAAGCATGATAAATCTCCTAGATTCATAATGTATCTTGGCCATTCTAATGGGGAAAACATGACCTCCTAAAGAGCTGATGTTATTTTTATAACTTATATACAACATCTCTTTTTTGGCCACTCTGTAAAAATCCTTGCAGTATTCCTATGTTTGTTTTAAGTTTTTGTATCTGTTTATCTTGGAGAAGGGTATAGAAAGAGTTTTATCTTTGCTAAATTGATTTCTATCTGATGATGACAGCACTAAATTATATTAGTTTATTCTATTCATTAATTTTAACCATATTGGTTCTGAAGTGGTTCTGAATATGTTGCAATGTATACATTTCTACAGAAATATGATGAGGAGTAAATATTCACTGCTTTACAACTGTGTTTTAGTGCTGGGGATTTTTGAAGATGATACAGATACACACTAAAAATTCAACAGATGACCTTAAAGTGCACTAACATTTCAACTGACATTTTCCTACATGATTTATACTTTGCCCAGTGGTCAGACAGTGAATCAGTCAAACTGACTTATCCTGATTCATGAAAAGGTGAAAAGGTGTGTTCTCTGTGACTCAAAGCCTTCCCTGAGGTGATTTTGGAAACAGTTTTGAAAGACTTACTCTAACTTTTTAGGCTGCTCTAAACTTCAAAGCCCTGAAAACAAAGAAATCAAAACAACAAAATGATAAATAATATTTTGGTTATTGTATTTGTAAAACACGACTCCTTCAAGACTTGATGGTATTTTTAAAATTCATTACCTTTTTCTCTCCAAGAAATATGATCATGTTTTATTTATTGTGAGAACTAGTCCAATGACATTTTTCCTTTATATTTTGAATATGGGCTGGGGAATTATGCACATATTTGAGAATCAGGAGATATTTAGAATTCTACAAAGATTGCTCAAAAAATGGGTCTAGAAAAGTTTGACATCAGAAAACAAAGCAATTTATTCCCATGAAGAGGTAGAGAGCACTGAGAAGATGACAACTCAAATAGATTTAACTGTAAAGGACACTTTTTCTTTTTTACTTTTACTAAAAGAATTGAATCCTGACAGCAGCTATAAATAACAAGGTCATTTGCTTAGGTGAGAGAAGCCGATTTGTTTCCTCCAAATAAGAACATACGTGCAGCTACTCTTGCCAAATGCCAAAGTTTTGGTAAATGTATGCAGAGAAAAGACAAAGGCTGCCCAAGAAAACCATCAGAGTTGTAAGTTCCATGCATTTTAAGAGTGATAGAAAATGTATTTGCTGTCTTAAGGAGTATGTAGTTTTAGCCCAGGAGTTCAATATTGTAGAGCATAAACTAGTCCTCCCAAACTGATGGAAAGAATACTGTACATACAATGATTGTCAATGACCAATGGAAAAGCAAGCAAAAAAAAAACAAATATTTCATTAACCTCTTATATCAAAGCAAAACTAGAAGTGGAAGGAAAAGGTAAACTTGAGAAAGCAGAAGAAAAGTTCGAATTCTACAAAAAACCCACCTACCAGAAATGCTGAAAATATTTTTAAAAATCCACATCATCTGTATGAGCCTAGGGCTGAAAAGGCAAAGCAAGATATAGCCCTTGCTTCCTGCCACACATACACACACACACAAAAAAAAAAAAATAAAAAACAGCAGCAATCTATATCCCCTTTGAAATCAGAAAGCAGGTTTCATCTTATCAAGGGACTTCACAAAACAAATGTGTAGATTTTAGTGCCTGCAGAGTATAAGTTTTTCTGAGTTTAATTGATTACATCTATTTAATCGGGCAGCTTGTTTGGGCTTAAAACACAGTGCCAATTCAACCAACTCCTTATATTTTTAGGGGTCCTCAATTTCATTATATATGTTAAAATTTTTTCAGAGAAAAATATTAATAAGAGTTCAAACAACAGTGAAATTATATTGCAAGCAATCTTTGACAGTATTTAAGGCCTAAAATTTTGCATCCTAGTGATAAAATCAATCATGTATTTACAACAGAAATGGAGGCTACAGGAGTACTATATAAAAGAAGAAAACTGAGTAGCCTTCTTCACTGCTCAGTAGGGTCATAATTTCAAAGTGTAGAGTTTATTTCTGGTTGTTGATACAAGTCTTTGCTGCATATTGCTTTGAGCTCTGGGAAATTCAGGATAGGGAAGAAATTGAAAAAAAACAGCAATTAAATATCTGAATAATAAAACATTATACAAGTAACTATAGAAACTTACAAGAGATGTTGTCACTATCCATAATATCGATACCCATCTAATAAACACATCCCAGAAATGATAATTCTGGGTTAATTACATGTGAAACTCTACTTTTGGAAATGGTGTGCTGGGAGGTAATTAAGATTAGGAGAATGAAGTCTTCATATGGGATTAGAGCTCTCATAAGAAGAAGAAGAAAGAGAGTTTTCTGTGTCAATGCACCTACAAGCACCTTGATCTTGAGCTATCCACTCTCTGTAACTATGATAAATAAATTTCTATTATTTCAACCACACATTTTTTTTTTTGCATTTTGTTATGGCAGCTCAAGATAAGTTTGAAAACAAACTTTGAAATAATTTTTTCTGAGTTCAGTAATAAGAGAGCTAAAAGCAGTCATAATTAAAATAAACTTCAGACTTAGGAATCATGAAAGACAGAATTTTTGCATTTTCAAAGCTATTATCTATGATAATTGGCAGGCTTAATACATAAAATGGTAGATGCAACAAAAAACAGAGAAGATCAAAGGGATACAAGGAATAAAACACAATCCTGGGAAAGAAAAATTTAAAAAAACTGAATAACAACATTGTACATCAGAAAATGAAGGTTAATTTTTAATGTAACATTGTTCTTTATATGTCACATAAAGTCTAAATTGCAAGAGTATATCTTAAGGCTGGGCGAGGTGAAACAGCCTACAATTCCAGCAGCTTTGGAGGCTGAGGCAGGAAGATTGTGAGCTCAAAGCCAGCCTCCTCAGTGGTGAGGCACTGACCAACTCAGTGAGACTCTGTCTCTAAATAAAATACAAAATAATAATAATAATAATAATAATAATAATAATAATGCTGGGGATGTGGCTCAGTGATCAAGTGCCCCTGAGGTCAATCTCTGGTACCAAAAAAAGAAAAAGAAGAAATAAAGAGAATTTGGTGATCAGTACAGTAGAATGTGGGAAAGAAGAAGAAATAAAGCAAAGCAACATCACAAAATAATATAATAGAAATTAAATTTCAACTATGTTAGTAAGCATCAAAATCATAAGTTGTCAAATTTGTATGTTAAAAATTAAAGTCTCTGAGAGTCATTCCAAACAACAAAATCTAGTTATGGGGATTATTTTTAAAAGATACTCCCAAGATGGAAGAACAAAAGAAAGGATGGGAAAATACATCTCAAGCAAATATTAATGAAAACCAAAACAAAACTAAATAGAGCCTAATGCTATTTTATCTTTATCACATGAAATATACCTTATCCTAAAATAATTATTTGAGATTCAGGGAAATATTACATAATAATAAAATATAGAAACTAAACGGTGATAAAATAACTCTGAATCTGTGAGAACCTAATGACACTGATTCAAAATATGTGAAGTCATAGTTGAAAGAATTAAAATGAAAAATAAACATATCTACTACAAACAAAATGGGAGATTTTAAAATAACTCTTTCAGTAAGGACATAGAAGATTTGAAGTTCATAATTACCAAGCTTGGTTAATAGATATAAATAGCACTGTGCATCTCCACAATCTCACTTTCAGAGAACATATATTTTTAAAAATTGATCAAAAAATAGGTTACAAATACAGTTTCAACAAATAACACAGTATCAATAATATGATTAGAGTTCCCTAGCTAAAATAGAATGAAATTGAAAATTAATAACAAAGAAATATAAATGAACCAAAGAAAATTGAAACAAAAATCATAAACAAATTTTTGGATCAAAGAAGACATATGGAAATAGAAAAATATTTTCATTGAATGACAACAAAAATACTACAAAATAATTCTTGTGAGATGAAGTTCAGGCTATATGTACAGGAAAATATGTAACTTTAAATGAACACTTTTTAAACATGGATAAATTTAGAAACAATAGACTAATTTCAAACAAGTTAGGAAGGAAATGTTTTCCCCAAACATCAAAGATCACTGTAATATCCAAAATCTCCCAGGAGTTTGAAATGAGTACAATTGCTTCAATTCAGATTTTAAAACTACTGTAACCAAAGACCATTCAAGGAATGAAAATTACAGGAAATTTTATTTATAACTTTATTTAATATAATTTTATTTTATTTAGCTTGCAAAACTCCAAATAAAATTACAGCAAACAGAAATAAGCAACAAATAGTAAAGATAAGTAAATGGGCAAGTAAAGAAGTAAATGACCAATCACAGTTTTACTGTAATTTGCTAGCATTTCATTATTTTATTTTTAATATGCCTACCTTTCCCCTTATGGATTTTTCTTCATTATATTTAGCTATAAGCATTTTTTTTTCAAATAGCAAATATAGTGATGGTGATATTTTCTTCCCAGACACAAGAATATTTGTGGGATAGAAACTACCTAGAAATGTTCCATTCTAATGATTGGCTTAATAAGAAATACCTTTCTAGAAGCCCACATTCCTTTAATAAATTAACTAATAGGTTGTCAATATTTTTTTAGTAGAAGAAAAGGAATTGCACTTTAGAATCAATAAAATGTTTCCCTATAAAAAGACATTTCTTCATCTAGTTGTGAAATGACTTTTTGCACTTAAAAATGGTTAAATTAAAAGTCTCAGAAAAGTGTCTATGAGTATATGCATGTAAATTCCTATTATGCAAAAACACATATAGTTATGATATAGGTAGGCTACAATGTTCTCTTGATTTTATATTCATATGTAAACTACATTTTATATTTGTAAAAGTACCTTCACATGTTGCA
Source organism: Spermophilus citellus (assembly GCF_964194105.1). Classification (NCBI taxonomy): domain Eukaryota; kingdom Metazoa; phylum Chordata; class Mammalia; order Rodentia; family Sciuridae; genus Spermophilus; species Spermophilus citellus. Next base: position 90,386,796 of record NC_138190.1, read on the forward strand.
AATGGATTCCTGATTTAACATTATAAGTTACAGTCTCCACATCTTCATTCTATCCATTGCATTTTCTTTCCATTTTGAAGGAAAAACCATTTACTTTTGTGAAATAAATTAGTTCTCTTTGCTTCTTTGACCACTTCAAAAATATGTGAAATGATGTTTCATGTTTTCAAAAATGATGCCTACTTGTTAAAGTGGAGAGGCTACGGATGTGATTGATGCACTGTCTTCAGATTATATTGCAGTACTCCATTTATCTTAAGAGAAAGAGATCATCTTGTACTCTGTCTTTTGAAAACAAAATTTGTAGTGGTATTATTTAAGAGAGGATTAATAGTTATTAGTAAGCATTGGTCAGTGAAAACATATTTAGCAAGCATCTACTCTGTAACAGGTATTATTTTAGTCCATTTGGGTTGCTAAAATAAAATGCCTTAGACTAGATAATTTATTAACAACAGAAATTTATTGATCACATATCTGGACCTGAAAAGTCCAAGATCAAGGTGCTGGCAAATTCAGGGTCTACTAATGAGTCACTCTGTGTTCCATATATAGTGACTTGTTGCTGTATCTTCACATAGTGGAAGGGATAAAGCAGCAACTTTTAATCTCCTTTATAAGGGCACTTCTTGACAGATCTGCCCTCATGACTTAATACTCACTTCTTAATAATATTGCTTTGGGAAGTAGATTTCAATATATAAGTTTTGTGGGAATAACAATATTAAGACCACAGTAGACATGGTGCTAGGTTTGGGTCTATAATAATAAATCCTTCCTTTCAGGGACTTTATGGACTGAAACAGCTCTTGTCTCCAAACTGCCAAGACCCACCCTGCCATCCAATATAGCCAATAATATGTTTTACTTCGCTCCCAAGGGCCTGCTTCTGACCGCTAGGTATGAATCATTTTAAAGTCACTTTAGCCAAATAAGTTTCCATAGTCCTTTTGTCTTATCTTGGCAGAAAATATCATTGCCACTATATTTGTCATAATGGCCACTGACCACTCAAAGAAAACATTGTACCTGAGGTAAGAATCACTTGTAATTTATCTTAAACCTTCATTAGTTATCCACTTCCAATGCATTTTCGTGTAGAAACTTATTTTTAGAAAAGAAGAAGAACAGGGTTTGAGGTGCCTAAAGGAAACATTTCTTAAGACTGAGGAAAGGAATCCAAAAGTATGTCAATAAGGAGTGGATGATTAAAACTTTAAAGACTTTTAAACTCAAGGCCTCAAGACCAAGTAAAGTATAGCACAAGTGCTAAATGAATGAGTGCATAGAAATAACATTCTTACTTTTAATTGACAGTTTTGAAAGTATCAGGATTGGATTCTGGGAATAATATAAACAAAATGTAGAAGAATTTAACAAGTTATTAAAAATTGAAGTAAATTCAGAATTTGGGAGAACCAGAAGTCAACCCTACTTCTTCTGTTTTAATTGGGGTACATTGCAAACAAACAAACAAAAAAAAACATACAGAATGAGGAAGCCATAACATTTTAAAAAAAACACTGTAGCCATATACAAGCAACCTACACCTTCTATTATAATGAGAAAAAAATTGTGTGGATAAATATAAAACTTTGCTGTTTCTTAAAAGTTGCCTTCTTGTCCATTTGTTCATAGTCTACCCTACTTGAACTCTAAGGGAAGACCACAGAATCAGAGTAACCTATTTTATTGCCTTTCTAGCATGATTTGCCACTGACTCTAAGCCTGTGCTTACCTTTAAAATATATCCCTACTGTATGTATTTGAGTGCAATGTAATGGATTCATTTGTAATATTATTATCACAAGATATAAATGCCATAACAATAGTGGGAGTACTTCTGAGTATAAATTATATATTTTTCTTAGGGTCAGAAATAGTCTCAAATAATGCCTAGATATGAAGTGAAATGTAGAAATTGTCCTGTGTCTTAGGAGAAAATGTGTGTTAAAAAGCACAGCAATGAATTAGACCATTCTTAAAATTGTGTAATGAAGGGAATATTGAAGAGTATGCAGGGTATTATGAGCTCTGTTAAAATAAACTTGTTGCTAAGAAAATGCTATTCACAATAATATGTTAGGTAAGCATCTGGGATTGCAGGCTTTCACATTTTAGAGTACATGTATGTTATTTCGTTTCCTTAATACCTTGTGATCTGGTCTCCATACTCCATTTCTTGAATCAGCTTTTGTACTTTGTGATGTAGAAGGCGAGAGTGGTAAACTAAAATAAATGTGTACTTCTCATCAGAGCTAAAATCATCCAACTTTTGCTAATTCTTATTCACCTAGAAGTGATAAATATGGCATTATTCAGGAGTGCTTAGGGTTTCCCGAGTGGATTTCCAAAGAACTTTTATTTAATCTTGTAAGGATCAATGTTTTTGTTTAAACATTTTTTCCCAAATGAATGTATTTCCAGAATACATTAAATTCTATCAGATTATAAGAAACATGATTTAATCTTTTATTTAATCCTCTTCTTAATTATTCAGTTATTCTCATCAAAAATATGGTCATAGATATATACTTAGCTGTTAAATGAAATTACTTAAGCACTGAGCCAGGAAATCTTTCTTTTTGGAAAAACTATTATTAATGGACTGAGGCTTTCCTATTTCTCATGGAAGCAGGAAAAAAGAATGTGCAGCAGTTTTATCTCCTGTGGGGTGTGGCATGACTGCTTTTCTGCAAAGTTGGTTCCTGAGTCAAAATCTAAAGCTTTTTCTTATATCACTGTTTTACCTTCCAGAAATCTTTACTGTTGCTATAAGTTTCTCTTCAACTTATCAATATTCTGAACATCATGGTTATTTTTTACACCTATCCATCCATAGTTTGCTCTTTCATTAAAACTGAAAAAAAGGGAAAAAAAGCATCCTCTGGCTTATATTCTTAGAAGGGGACTCAGTGATGTACCTAGGGACTACTGAGATGTAGATGGCTTTCCACAGCGCGCACACACACACACACAGCAGCAAACACACATATAGACACACACACACATACACACACATACACAAACACACACACACACACACACACACACACACACACACACACATTTCTACCTCTGCTAAAAAGGCCTTTAGTGTTTACAAGTCTCTTGAGAACTGTTGAAAATGAATTGGCTGTTAGACTCAGAAGACTGTAAAGCATGCAACAATACAGTATCAATTACTTTATTGCTACTGACCTTCTTTTATGTCAGTTTCCTACTCAGTCTCTGCCTTTTGTTTTCTCTCCTTGATTATTCTCTGTCCTTTCCATATGACCTCTGCATTTTCAGCATTTTCTTTTAGCACTATTTTGGATATGTAGATTTCTGTATGCCTGTGAAGCATTCTTCTAATTTCAAACTTTTTCTTGTCATTGCTTATTCATTTCAAACTACCAAGTATCTGTCCTGTGATATGCACCATGCCTAGCCCTGAAGATAAAATTAAGAGCAACTTAACCATGATGCTTTCAGAAAGTTTCTAGTCTTCTGCAAAAATAGAAAACAAATATTGGCATTAAATTATGATACTACATGTATATCTCTTCCTCTCTAGTGATATCAATAAATGTGATACCAAGAGAACTGACAAGCAGTTGCCATGTAACCGACGTGATTCTGCAATCTGCATTTGGGGTAAAAACTGGGAGTTCATAACCCACTTGAATCTAATGTATGAAATATGATATGTCAAGAGCTTTGTAATGTTGTGAACAACCAATAAAAAAAAGGAGTTGCCATGTCTTTAAAAAAAGAGCTCAGAACTAATTCCTATAATAGTTTACAGGAGATTTTTGTTCTGTTTTGTTTCTATTTCAGCAGAAGTGCTAGATATGACATTTTTGAAGCCACAATTTCAATTGAATTCTCTAATGTTAACATACTATTTTGAGACATTTTAACCTTATTCCATATAATAGCCATAAATTCAATAGCTATATATCCAAACATGGCATGGCATAAGAACCACTATGTCCCATTTTGAGATTGCTCCTTCAAAATCAGTGGGGGTTTTGTTTGTTTGTTTTGGTACCAGGGATTAAACTCAGGGGCACTTTACAAATGAACTAAGTCCCCAGCCCTTTTTATTTTATTTTTTATTTTGAAACAAGTTCTAAGTCACTGAGGCTGGCTTTGAACTGGAGATCCTCCTGCCTCAGCCTCCAGAGCTGCTAGGATTACAGATGTGTACCAACAAAAATCAGTGTTTTATATTTCAGATTAAATATTCTGATTTTGGCTAATACTACATTTCAAGAAAAAATAATTATATTTCTAAGTGCCCCTACTTAAAATAAAAAAGGAGGGCTGGAGTTGTGGTTCAATGGTAGAGTGCTTGCCTAGTGTGAGGCCCTGAGTTTGATCCTCAGCACCACATAAAGATAAATAAATAAAGGTATTTTGTCCTTCTACAACTAAAAACATATTAAAAAATCAAAAAGGAAAACAAATAGAAAGTGAATAGTCCTGAATCTGAGTTCATTGGGCCTTTATGCATTTATTAGAGTTAAATGAATAAGTTCTTACATATACCTATCTCTTTCTTCTTACCCTACATAGATATGTCATAGAAATACTTATTTCTAAATGTAATTTAATAATTTCCATTTTATGGTAAAAAATCAGCTAATAGTTTTTGAAGTAATATATTGAGCATCTTATATTTTTGAATGCATGAGAAGCTTACTGAATTTAAGAGCAAAAAAAAAGTTTATAGGACATCTCTGTAGAAAAGCATATCAATAAAATTGATTCATTTTATAGGTGGTTTTAATACCACATATACCTTAGATCTATAGTCTGTCCATCAATTCAAAAGGTAAAATGGAAACACTAACAACATATAGATTGACACTTATAAGTCTTTTGAGTAGTAATTGAACCAAATATGTATTTATCAAATACCTATTTTATACTGAGGGCAGATTATTGCCAGGATCTGTGAATGATCAAGGATAAGATGTCCAAAATATGGTGCATTCAGAAACATAGTGGCCATAGTAAGGAAACTAAGATTTACCTAAACTGTTGGAGTAGTTTCTAGAATGTGTTCTAAATCTTCAGCTAAGATTTATAGATGACCACATTCAATCCAATCTAATTAAATGTGATTCCCATGATTTTAGGAGCTGTGTAGTTGATGGAAAAAGTATTAGACTTGAAGTCTGGAAATTTGAGTTTCTATATATTGGAGACTTGAGTTTCTATATACAACTTTCTATACTTTAATCTTGAACAAGTCACTTCAACTCTCTGAACTTCAGTTTGTTCATCTTCAGACAACAGAAAATAGACCTTGTCCTGCAAACCTCACAGGATGATTTGAAAATCATACAAAAGAATGTGCTTTTTTTTCTAAAGTTTTATCTACAAATGTAACATTATCAACTTATCTGCATGCTTATTTATTAATAGATAGATTTTGTTTGCTTTGGGTAGTTTACTTAGGGTAAAAGAAATGTGGAAATCTATCCATTCCTTTTGCAAATTTGATCAAGCTCTACATATTCTAGCATTCACAGTGAGATGTACAATGCTATGTAATATGCAATTTTAAGAAAAATATCTTCACATTTGAATCATAGTTTTAAGTTTTCATTTTCATCTAATGCCCAGAGAGACTAATGTTTCAATGTGCTAAACACATGCAAGTCTTTTAAACACACAAAGTAAATGTGTCTTATTACTCCAAAAGTAGCCAAACTGCTGTAGTCTGAAAGATTAGGCCTAGTGGTGTTCTCTGTCTACCAGAATATATATTTCTATCTAATGGCTAAAAAATTGTCAATTTCTCTCTATCTTCATTTTTAATCCTGAATCATTATATGCAAAATTTTCTTTCAGTATTTAGTGGAAGTTATAACACTGAGCAGAATTTTGATACAAGAGTATGATTTACCCCTCTTCAAGTCAGAGGAAGAAATATCCCTTGACATCTGTGATCTTCCTTTCATTCCCTCTGTCCTTTTTCCTTGTACCGTCTTTCTTCCAGTTCTTATTGAAGTTTATCTTTCCTGTATCCATACATTCTCTCCACCATCCTTTGTGTTTTTCAGATTCATATTTCAATATTTGGTAAGATTCTCTTCTCACTTCAGTACTTTCTGTAACAGGCTTTTCTTTTTGAAATAAGATCTTAATTAAAATGAGGTTATCTTCTGGGCAGTGAGATTTGGTTTGTTCTACTTGGTTTTGTTTTACAGCCTTTCAATATGGTGAGTCAAGAACACATGTTGGGAAAATGAAGCTAAGTCATTTCCTCTATCACCATTATCTACATTTAATGTTTTCTAATTCAAATACTTCCAAATACTTCTGGTTTCTTCCTTTTTTTACCAGGAAGAGGGAAGGAAAAGAAAGAAGGAGCAAGGAGGATCAAGGAGGCATGAGCCCAAGAAATGGAATAGAATACTGTAGTGGGATGTTGGCCACCCTTTACATTCTGGAAAGGAAGGATCAAGATACCACCACTGACCACAGATTTGTGCATCTAGGATCTTTCCATTTTATTTCTAATATAATTTTCATACTTCCAAGAAGAATAAGGCAAAATAGTTCCCCAGAACCCCAATGTGATATTGACAATAGTTACATTATTGAGTATTATCAGATTGTGCCAATATGGATATCCTCACTCATGTAGGGCTCAGCTGACTCCACGTAATGACTTTGCAGAGCTCTTCCTTTAAATGCATGCTAGCAAACAATGGTAGAGACTGAAATCGACAGTTGCTTTCTGAATACATTTTTGCTATGTATTTCACTAACCATGTGTGATCCTTCACAGTAGGAAAAAAAATTTTAAATACTATTTTGAAAAATGATGCACAACTTATTTGCAAGTTTGTATTCACAAGAATATGTTCTTGGAATAGATCTCTGGAAGAATCTGAATGGACATTTAAAAACATTTGAGGTTAAAATGTTTGGTGAGGGCACTCAGAGAAAGAAAGAGGTTGAAAAACCATAAAGAAACAAGCACATTTAAGAGAGTCAAAAGATGAACCGGCATCTTTTAAATTTCCTTCAGAAAAACAAAGAGAAGACATCTCATTAATATTTCTGCTAAGTAACGAAAGGCTCTGGCACCTGAGTTCTCAAAGCACAGACTATTGTATGTTTTCTTTTAAAATGAATTCTAGTTCAAACTGTCTCACTAGCATTTTTCCTTTTCTTTCTTTGAAAAATACACACACACACACACACACACACACATTCATCTTAAAGATATGCTTTATTCCTCCCATGTGGCAGAGTAAATCTCTGGTTTGAACAAATAGTTAAGTACTGAATTTAGGTCTCAACATCCCCATTAGTCCTGCTGCTCTGCCCAGTGCTAGATAATGCAACAATGATATGAAAGTTCCAAAATCCATAGAAACTTCTCCTGACTGTGACTTACTGTCTCTGACATTTTGATGCTGATATACTGTAGATGAAATCCATAAATGCAATCCTAAATTTTAGGCATTTGGATTTGTCAGTTTAATTCAAACATCACCTTAGTTAAAGCTCAACTTACTGTATTTATGCAAAAAGAAAGGGGGAGGATAAGGGCAAGAGACATTTTCATTCTGCAATAAATATTATCAGAGCTCTGCGGTGTTATAATCACTGCATGCAGAATAGTACAACTCCAAAGAGTAAGCTGGAGTTGCAGTCTGGCAAAATAAGTCCTTCAAAGCTCATGAGCTTACTGCTATTCACCTGGTGGATTCTCTCCATCAAGAAGCTGAGTGAGTCCATTAAGCTTATGTAACACAAGCTTAAAGGTGAAATGGAAAGCTCCTAAAAAATAAACTATTTAAGTTTCTAAATCAAGAGTGTGCATTATGTGCTGAAACTTAAATATTCTAGTAATGCCAAATACATTTGTACAATAATGCTAATCACATTCACATTTTAAAGGAAAACATTTAAAAGTTCATTTCCTTCACAGACATGAAAAAAAATCTAAATCAGTATTCTGGCTTTGCTCTGAAAGAAGTGAAGGGAGCCGTAGCAGTCAGGGAGTGGTCTATGCTTTGCAAGTGCTGTCATCAATTCTTATAAATCCTTAATCCAGCCCTTGATAGGCAGGTGAAGACGAAATTGATTTTTTCAGATGTTTTGGTATAATAAAATACAGAATATAAGAAATGTAAGCATGTACACATATTTTCATAGATATAGGACCTTATTTATTTTAGTATCCAATTTAGTGCCAAGAAAACAGTTACAGTACATCCATTGAAAATAGGAAAGGGTATTAAAAACATATGTAGACTGATGACATCATCAAATTCAACAGCTAGTGCTGGAGTTTATTATATGCTCAAGCACTTTAAAAAGGATTTCAGGTATAGTCCTAACCCTGGAATAGCATGGTGAGTTTGGTCCTTTTACTCAGAGGCTGTGTTTTTTGATGGACATTCAGACCAAAACATAACCTGATTCTAACCAAACTCTCAAACTCCTGGTGCCATGACTGTAGCAAAAACATCAGAATCTGCAGCCATATGTTAATGAACCTTTCTTCCAAGTATCCTCAGACCTTTGCCCGCTTATAATCAAAATGCTGGTAAAAGCTGGGTGCAGTGGCCCATTCCTATAATCCCAGTGATTTAGGAGGCTGCAGCAGCACAGCAGGATAGCAAATCTGAGGCAAGCCATGGCAACTCAGTGAGGTCCTAAGCAATTTACTGAGACACTTTCTAAAAAAGAAAAAAAGAAATTCTGGTAAAGCAACAGAGGTAAATACTATTTTTTCCAGGTTAATCATAGGTTTTATAAGAAATTTTGCCACAAATAAATTAACCTTTCATTTCTACTATAGGTTGCTACATTCTTCCTTTTTGAAAAAGGCATCTTCTGAATTTTCATCTGTTAAAGATGATTTCCTCATGGAGACTAGGCCACAAGTCTGCTCATTGTGAGTGTTTAGGGAAATGAATAATATCCTTCAGGGGAATTTTATTTTTTCTTATGCTGCTATAAAATGAATGTGAGCTTTGTTCCCCGTGACCCAGATTCCCATGACAAATAGCAACAGTGACCTTGCCATAAGGTCTAGGAGCAGATGAAGCCATGGAACAGAATGAACCGAATTCTGGTGTTGATTTTTTCAGGTACATTTTAATGTTTCCACCTCAAATTTCTCTCTTACAAAAATGACGATTATAATCTTGACAAAAATATTTCTAGGGGCTGGGGATGTGGCTCAAGCGGTAGCGTGCTCGCCTGGCATGCGTGCGGCCCGGGTTCGATCCTCAGCACCACATACCAACAAAGATGTTGTGTCCACCAAAATCTAAAAATAAACATTAAAATTCTTTAAAAAATATTTCTATAGATAGTATTGCTTTTATCAGATTCACACAAATAAAAAGACAGATTTTCCCATTGAGACAGGCAGCCAGAAGAGTGACGAAAAAAAATCAGTTTGAGGGGGCTTTGGCACCAAACATAGGCCAGGAAATAACTCCAAACCTCACTTTTGTAATGGACTCTAAATTTTCAGCAACTGAAAACCACATTGTCCCAGCCAATTGGTAATAAATTTAAAATACCAGATGATTTCAGAGAAAGAAATTGCAGCCATGGAACAACATATTTCTAAGATCAATGGGACATATCTGTCTTACCGGAATAGGATTCACTTCTGGAAAATAAAGTAATGATCTTAGAAGGCAGAACAGAGACTCTTTTTAATATCTTCCTCCTACTTGATCTTAGAGGAATAGGATGAGAGTTAAATGTTGTAGATCTCCTGGAGGTTTTAAGATGGGAGCTAAAAAATAGCATTTATAACTCAAATCTTCCTGACTCTCAAATCTTTTAAATTGATGAAAAATGCATAGCATTTGTACCTGCTTAATGTACTATATTTATAGCTTATGTATTTGAGAACCTCCTGTTACAAAGTTTGTGTTTCTTTCTATAATACATGTGCAATAGACAAGTATTAATACATGAAAAGAAAATAATTTCTGGTTACCCAGCATAAGTAAAATTAACATTGCTAGAACCTGTAACAGGTCAATAAACCAAAGCTTTGGCAGTAAGGAAAGCAAGGATATTTCAAATTAAAGAGTCTGTGGGGAAAATAGCATGCTTTTCCCATAAAATTTCAATTCAAGACAAGAGAATTTTCCTTTGTGCCATCTCTTTCACAAAAGAAATTTGAAGGAAAGGTGACATTTGGAAAAAATAAAAAACAAAATAAAAGACTATCTGTGTCTTCACACATCAAAGTTTTTCTCCAAAGTTTATAAGTGATTATGTAGATTACTTAGTTTAACCTAATTCTACACAGCAACAAATGTGCTAGTGGCCTCTTATGCACTAGCCATATTCTTTAGTACTCTGTGCTGTTTGTTCAATCATTCATTTATTCTACAATCATTTATTCAATATTTATTTATAATATTGGGCACCATGTTAGAGAAGAGGGATGCAAGGGGAAAAGAAGTGATGTTCCTGTCCCAGGTAAACTCCTGATCTACTAAATACTAGAAGCAAAATTGACATCATTCATCCCCAAATGGTGAAATTAAGGTTCATGAGGTTCAGATTTGACCCCGGAGAATACAAAGTAGAATTGTGGATCAAAGACCACCTTGAGAAATTTGTTAATAAGTAAAATGTTCTCAATACTTGATTTTGAAATTTGAAGAAAAACAGAATGAGCCCCATACAACCTTAGCAAATTCTCTGAGCAAAGAGCAACCACTGCCAGTACTGATCCATCTAATCCCAGGATTACAGGAGATCCCATGAGAAAGGGGAGGTTTGTTTTAAGTGGGATTTTGCTACAACAGAATTGCCTGCAGCCCTGTGGGCTCCCTTGCAGAGCTCTTTTCTCCATACAGAAGTTTTGTTATACCTCTGCTCAAATAGGTTTATTACCTATTTGAACCCTCCAGGTGGTGATATCAGTTGCAAAGAATATAAAAATTCAACTGCAGATTTTGTTAACTGCAGTTTCAGTTCTTCCAACCTGTTGTGCACTGCATGTAGATATATCAGTTGCAAAGAATATAGAATTTTCTTAATGCAGTTTCAGTTTTTCCAACCTGTTGTACACTGTGTGTAGTTACATATTTGGGGAAATACTGCCCCTGAATGAAGTGTTGTAGGGCATGTACAGAGTGCTTATCTGATATTATTCAAAAAAATGGAAATTCTGCTTAGTTCTATAAGACAAGAGTAATCTAACTCTGCCTGTGCTGGCACATATCTTATTTAGAAAACGTACCCTTTTTTGTGAGGAATTATAAAACATGTGGATTTTTGTTAAAATGCTCTTACCATTCAAATTTCCATTTTTCAAAGCAATTTTGGTGCATGGGGAGTTGTATTATGGTATGTAAACCAAGTATATACTATTTAAAATGTAAAATGAAAGCTTAATATTCCTTTCAAGATAGCACAAGGGCTTAAAAAACATTAAAAGGTTAGACATAGAGAGGTGTTGCCTGCTCTAGCAAGGCAGATATTACCAATTAATAGCTAAAAAGCTATCATTTTCATTTTGTCTATAAAATAGTGTATAATTCATTTTAGGCACTTAAACACAAATTATAATACAGGGATTAATATCTTCTGATGATTTTATTCTGTTACTGAAATGGTGGTTGTTTCCCACTGCTGATTTTTCCTGGTCCTTCCTTTTGTCTTTCTCATGTAGTCTCAAAGCCAGGAATGATATTCTGCTGACATCTATGATGTCATGCAAATTATTAAAATACTGAACTATTTCATATGTTTTGATAAATGACTGCTGTTCTGTACCCTCCAAGCATCACCCACTGTTACTAGGTCCCCTCACACATTTTTTCCCAAACCTCCTGTCTTTCCTATTACTCTGTAACTAAAAGAGTAGGGTCTGGCAAAATTGGCAGGAGTATTAATACAGGATCCTTTTCCAGTGTTCTGCCTGCCTTCTGTTCTAATGGGTTGGTTTCTGTGTTTTCTCTATTGCTGAGTATTTTTGAGCATCTCTTTTTTTCTAGCTGTGAGGATTTAAAAGCCATTGAACAGAGATGGCCCCAAGCAATATTTTCAATGGTTCCCATCTGACCATTCAGTAACATCCACTGCTTCCCAGCTGCTCTGTCCTAGCTCCACTATTCCACCTAGCAAAACATAATTGTCCTATGCTCAGAAATCTGACTCATTTACTTGGACTACAGTAATAACTGTGGATAATGACACTCAAAAGACTATTTGAATTTTAGCATGGAAAAACAATATTTTAAATCAAAGAAATAATAATAACCATCTTTTATTTTGCACCTACTAAAGTCCAAGAAATATAGTAGCTGTTCTAACTTCAATCCTTTTAATCCACAGTTGGTAGATGAGTAAATTGAATCTCAAGGAGCCTAAGCAAGTTGGCTGAAATCACAAAGAGAGGGTAAAACAAAGATGGGATTCAAAATTAGGCCTGTGTCTCTGAAACATATGTTATACACCACATGAGAACTAATAGCAGAATTTGAGGCTAAATGACAAGATAGAATTAAAGGTATTCTTGGTGATGGGGTTTGAGGGGGAAGAACAGTAATTCTACTATTCATGAAGATTGAGAAGGAGATGCTTCCTCTATTTACATGCACACATCAGGTTGAATTGAAATCTGAAAATTTGGGGCTGGGAATATAGCTCTTCCAAAATGTTTTCTTTATTCAAGTGGAACTTAGAAAAGAATCTCACTTTCAAATGCATGGGGTTCTGTGCACTGCCAAACCTCAATATTTTTTGCCAATTTCCTGACTCATCTGACATTCTATTAACAAACTTCATCCTCTAACAAACAAAACTTGGGACATACCACAAAGATTTAGCTGTTTGTGATTGATTGTATAATTGTGCTTCTGAGGTCTTGGACTTTTATTTCTCTATCACTATAATTTTAATGGAATTGAGGGTTTATATCCATATGTTTTGATAAAAGACTTGGGGTGTCCTTGAATTATATACTTAATCAGTATTATCCTCAAACTATCCAATATCATACTATAGATCTAAGGTCTGCATACTATGTAATAACCTAATATTTTTTATATCTAATTTTCAGGCTAGCTGGACTTATCTAGGGGAAAGTTTCAGTTGCCCGTGGAATGAAATTTAAGAAGCATCATGCAAGGCTTTCTGCCCTCTCTTTTTAATATTAACCAATCTGAAATTCCATGTGTGTAATTCATTATGTTACAAATAAATCACTCTCATCTTAAGGCCTTTTGTGAATATGAATATTTATATGTACATTTTAATTTATTAAATCATCAGTAGTTTACCATGATTTGATTCATCATTTTTTCCACAGGCAATAGCATTGCATATATTATAAACCAGATGAAGAATAGACTATTTTTAAGGAGTAAAAGCAGTTGAATTAGGATATGTATATGGATATGTATAAAGAAAAGTTGAAATCCATAAATACTGTAAGAAGGTTATAAGTGTCACACTCAAACTGAAGAGGATAGAATTCAACTAAAGTAGGATGATTCAATCTTCCATTTAGTCATTTTTTAACATTTATTAAACACTTGCTATAATCCAGGTATCATGCAGGGTTCTTGAAGATTTGCAGGTGAAAATTGTGGTTCCTGCATTTCAGAGGCTCAGTTTAAAGGGTAGGTAAAGGCATAAAAAATAAAACAGTAAAATAAAGAAATAAACAACAAATGTAAGAATAGAACAGTGCAAAAAGCCTTGGGAACCCAAAGAAAAGTCATCCATCTAGTCCAAGATTGGGTGAAGCTGGACATTGTGGTAGGAGAAACTTTAAGAGGAAGAAACTCTAGGGCTGAGAACTAAAGCTGAGAGGGAAATAATGGTCATGGCAGGAAGAGATGGCAATTTTTTTCAAAGGAAAAGAGCCTGGAACATCAAAGAACTGAAAGAATTCTGCATGTCCAGAGTCAAGAATACAAGCAGGGCTAAGAGAGAACAGGAGACAATGGAGATGGTCAGGCTTAAAGTCATGAAAAGCCTTCTACTTCCACATGAAAATACAAAAGAGTCAAAGAGGAATTTTATGACAAGGGAGAAACCTAGTTATTAAAGACATCATTGCAGCTGGAGATTGGGGGAAAGAAAGGGGGAAAGTATTTGCGGGGCACAGGGGAGATGGCAAGAAGAGAAGAGAAAGCAAGCAAAAGATTGAGGAAAAAGACAAAGGCTCAAAACATGAGACGTTAGGAGAGAAAGCTTGGTGGCATGAGCTGGTGCGGACATCTATTCTGAAAAACAATAGAAATCAAGGGGAACCTGAAATGTCATTTCTTTATTCATTAAATAGAATAAATTTTTATTGAGTCACTCAATTTCTAAACACTGTTCTAAGACATGAGGATATAATTTGGCTTTTCTGGAGCTTACAGCCCTGTGAATGTGATCAACATTAATCACATAATCAACCAAAATATATATTTACTAAATAAAATAAGTTCTATTAAGGAGAGGTGCATTTCCCATGAGTCCATATAACAGGGATGCATGATTAGAATTTTTCATTACAAGCAACCTAAATTATTTGGGTTAACATAAGCAAAAACTGAAAAGTATTCGAAGGATATGGGGCATCTCCCTATAAAGAAGGAATCACTGATAAACCAGAGTTCTGAGAAACAAGGAACAGGGCCCCTCCAGGAGTAGGGAATAATGAGCAGGGCCGTCAGATGAACTGGCTTGATTTTCCACCTCTACAATGCTGCTCAAGGTATAAATTCCTTTGGGGGAGTCAGAGTGGCCAAGAGCTGGTCATGTTCGCATTACTTGGATAAAGAAGAGGAAATGAGTTTCCTTAACAGCCATATTAAAACTGCAGTCATGGGCAAAAAGTTGTCTCAAAGAAAACCAAGCTGTATTTCCCAGAAGCATTATCATTGCTATGCTGTTTGGGAGAAAGAAAAAGAAAAAAGATTTCCACTAAGGACAACTCTTGTAAACCTTAGAAAAGGTTTCCTGAAGGAATGTCATTGCTAACTGAGATGTAAAGGATGGATGGGGAATTAACTAGGGAAAGATTGGGTGCACATGTCATCAGGGGGTGGCTTCCTAGGCACAGAGAATGCACAATATATGTTCAGATGAAAAGCTAATTAAAGACAAAATTCAACTTCTCAAGAAGTTTGCCTTGTGGGTAGCAATTCAATGCCATTTCTGGATTATTCATTAGCATTCACCTCCATTATTAGCATCATCACCATCACTTCTAAGTGTGGAAATAAAGTACTCAGTCCATGAACATTAACAAAATTATGTAAAAGTCACCCCTTTCAGACACTTGTATTCGGCCCTTAGGAAAATGTTGGTGAGAACCACTGTTCTATACACTAATTGTAATACTCCATCATCCTTGTCATCACTTAGCAATAGATTTCCTAGCATGGGGATTATTGCAAATTGTGAGGCAGTAGGGAATTTCTCCTACTTACCTGTTATTATACTGAAGAAATAGATTTCAGTATGCATCAGAGCACTTTAGAAATATATTCATTTATTTCTTTACTCTTTTGAACTCTAGATAATTACCCCTTGCTAGGCCAAAGTTGCATCATTCTGGCAATGGAAGCAGCTTCTCTCTACCACTTACTGTGAGATGTTGAGCAAAGTAGTTTTACTTTTCTCTGCTTAAGTTCCTTCGTTTATGGAAATGGTAATGAAGCATATTCTGAAGAAGTCTTGCAAAAATTAATCACTTCTTCCATTTTATGAACAAGGTCCAGAGAAGCAATGTAACTTGCTGAATATCACACAGCTTCTTGGTGAGGAACCTGGACTTAGAACCCAGGTCTGTTTTCCATTCATCATGTGTCTTAGAGAACTTGGATATGCTTTCCTACCTGCTTGGCTAGATTCTTCTCAGGATTATTAAAATAAAAAAGGAGATCACTTCTACTCTTCTTCAAGTAATGCAAATAAAACTTTTACATATAATAGAAACCACGGTTTTGAGTCTTAAATATAAGATTTCTTAGCTAATTGACCTTGGGCATCCATTTTACCTTTCTGAACTTCAGTTGCTTCACTTGCTATCTAAGTGTAATGCCTGCCAAACTGTTTTCAGGGTCATTGTAAGAATCAAAATAAGAGAGCATATACAGGAGTGCTTTGTACATCATAAACCAAAATGCAGATATGCAATATTGCTAGCACATTTTGAAAATTAGGAGATTCAAGTTCTGAGATTCTAAATAACTTCCAAGTTCACTGAGTCATTTTCTGTCTGAGAAGACCTCTGCACTTCAAGTTTTCTCCCTTTCCTCTAAACCTTGTACTCTCTCTTTGTTTGGAAACACAAAATTTAATCTTTAATTAAGCACTACCTCAAGTGTTATAAATGGAAATAATTGTGTATTCTGTATAATTTAACTCCACTTTCAAATCCCTACCTTGCTAAAACTGAGTGAGAAAAAACGTGATCAAAATATGTAAATTAGTATATTGGAAAAAATTATTAGCTTTTTTTCAGTTCAATGTTGGCCTTCATTTGAAAGGAGAGAAAACATTTCCCAAAGTCATCTTGAAGCTTAGAAGCATAGTAATATCCTTTTCTTATTTTATCTGGCATTGAAAGCATTGACCTGGGGTATCTCTTCTAATGGAAATACTATAACTGCCCCACACGGTTAGAAGAATCAAATGACAAATCAATTGATCCCTTGTCTCAGGCTAGAGTCCCTAGATTCTCAGGATGTTCTGGCCTCATCCTATCCTTTCATTGTTACCCCTTCCTTACCACATGCCAATGTTTATATCATTTTCACCATTAATAAGTTATCATTGTCATCATCCTCATCCTCATCAATATTACTGAAAAGATTGATCCAGCATTTACTGTGTCCTTGGTATGATACTGAATACATTACATGCACTCTCTTAAACCTCATGGCAATCCCAAGAGGTAGCTATGTAAATATCTCTGTGTTTTAAGGGCAAGCTATATTCATTCAACAAACCTTTGTGTTCTTTATAGTGCTTGCAAATAAAGACCACTTCTATTTCCTTTTAGATAAAATAGAGACAACAATAAGATCTTCCAAATATTGCTAAAAGATTATAGAAAAGATCATAAAGTATCTAGTATCATGCCTGGCATATAGTGTGTTTTCAATAGCTGGCATATTTAAATTAAAACACATTTGCTTGGGAAAGCTTATGATAGGCAGAAACCACCAAAATCTGGGGATGAAGAATTAAAAAGAACTTTTAATCAGTCTCATCTCCCCCCAGTAATCTTGAGATGCATCTGACTCTGAGGAAATGTTACTTTGTGGGGTGTCTGTATCTTTCTAGAGACTCCCTTTGAACTCAGGCTGAAATCTATACCCTTCATTTTCTATAATGCAATTCTATGAAAGCAACTTCAATTACAAAATAGTTACTTGTTACAGAATTATATTTAATAACAGAAAAAATTCTTAAGTGAAATAAATTAAAAATATGCACAATGTGTTCCAATTTTAGTATATGTGTGTATGTATGTGTATATATATATATGTGTGTGTGTGTGTGTGTGTGTGTGTGTGTGTGTGTTATGTATATTAACCAAAGGGTCTGAGATACATATATATGTGTATATACATAATCATATGCTGCAGTATGGCTGGGCACAAATAACCAAGCCACCATAAAGCCTTGTAGATTCAAACAGCAATTCTTTATTCCTCAACTCTCACCAGCACTGCACACACCACACGGGAACACACTGCCTCCACCGGGCTCCATCCAATCTCCCCGAACCCCCGCGAGAACTCACCGGAAACTCCAAAGTAGCGGGCCACTGAGGCAGCAAGAGCCTCCCTATAGCCTGACAGTAAAGGTCAAATATACAATACAATCAATCCAGCATCACAGCAATTATATATAGCTTAACTCAAATCATCATCTCAATGGTTCGCTGGCATCACCTTTCAACCATTCCCATCATTCTGACTGGACTGTGGCTCTCAACAATCATAGAAAAAAGACTGGTTAAAATACATACTAAGAATGAGCCAGGTGCAGTGGCACAGGTCTGTAATACCAGCAAGTCTGGAGGCTGAGGCAGGAGGATCACGAGTTCAAAGCCAGCCTCAGTAATAGCGAGGAGGTAGTAAGCAAGTCAGTCAGATCCTGTCTCTAAATAAAATACAAAATAGGGCTGGGGATGTGGTTCAGTGTTTGAGTGTCCCTGAGTTCAATCCCCCTTACAAAAAAATCCAAATATATATATATATATATACACACACACACACACACACACACACACACACACACACACACATAGACACTCACATATAAATATAATAAGTGAATTGTAGATGAATTTTATTCTTCACATTTTAAAGAAATTTCTTAGTTTTATATATTTTTAAGAATGTATTTGATGGATAGGGGAAAGAACAGAGAAGGAGAATGTTAAATTATAGGCAGCCTGCAGGGCCATTGCAGTAGACTCTAGATTTTTGAGGCCCTGCCCTGTGTCTTTCTAAACCCTGCAATCATGACAAGACCACAGCTGAGCAAGTACCTGAGCTTCCTGACATTTCCCTGTAAAATCATGATTTTTTTTAATATTTAGCTCTCAAATTTAGCAGGTGGGTAAGCCTGACCATTTATATTCAAGTTTGAGACTATAATAATGATGATAATGGTACCTTAATATTTATTGTGGGTTTACAATATGCCAGGCCCTATGACTCTCCCTGTATTCATTTATTTCATCCTCAAAAGAACCCCAGGAGATAGGTTTTCTTTGTTTGACAGATATTAAGCACTTCTCCTGTAATAGGACTGTTCAAAATATTTGGAAAACAGTAAAAAAAAAACAAAAAAAAAAAAAAAAACAAAGATTTGTTGTGGAGCTTACACTTCAATAGTAGAAGACAAATAATGTCTCTAATTGACAAATATGGAAACTTAGGCATAAAGAAATTAGGAAATTTACTCAAAGAAAGCCACAGTTAACAAGTATAGGAACTAAGATTTGAATGTCCCCTTCCTAATATTTATGCTCTCAGCCATTATACTGCAAGTGATTAAAAAAGAAGTCCCACTGGAAGGATTATCTAAAAGCCCTTGTAATATGTAATTAGTGAGATGAACCCTGAACTTGAGTATAAATTCACATTCTGACCTTGCATGTTAGGTATAAAGGGAATGACTTCAAATCCCTTCTGTTGAAAATGTTGGCTTTGAGATCAAATGCCATTTGGTTTAAATAAGAAGAGACTGGGTAATCCCCAAATTCTAAATATTCCTAACATATGTAAATTTTTTATATACCAGAAGTCCTAGCTAGGAATTATGAGAGGTTTGAAAACACACTTGGCCTGATTTCCTTTGCAAGTGGATTGGAGAGCAGGTCCTCATAAAAATAAGTCTGATCAAAGCTTACAGCAGGAAAAGAAAAACAGGAAAATGTCTCCTCTTGGAATTGAACCTGGTTATTCCTCTCTATAATACCTAATAGTGCCATTGTCACTCTCCATACTTCAAGAAACAAAGAGATGATGTTCTGACTCCAAGATGACATGTGTCTCCCAGAAATGTATAGGGAAGTGTAGAGATGTGTCATGATGTATTGGCCACTGATCACAGCCCAGCTATTCAACAAGAATTGAGTCTGGGCTGGGCTCCAGGGCAGACTCTGGGACTGTACCCAAAGAAAGTTCCTCTAGTTTTCTGCACACAAGAGAGATAAGGCTCAATGTCTGAAAAGGTTAGACTGAGCCAGATTGTGCCAGAGCACATTTCTTTTATGCTTTTGCTAATTAGTCTGTATGCTTCTGGTTATGTTTAATTGAAAAGAAAAAAATATCCTGAAATAATACAAGAAAAATTAGGAGAACAAACTGAGACATTAAATTTCTAGCTGGGGTTATTATTTGAATTTACCTCAAGCTTTGGAATACTCCCCCACTATCCTGGAGTCTTTTCTCTACTTTCTTTCATTAAGGTTTAGACTTAAATTCTAAGCTAATTTATAATGACTCAAAAAGCAGTGGAGCCTACTGTCATCTCCACCTAAATGGGCTTTGAACTAGGCCTTCCTGAGTCACAGGCTTGAGTATATGAAATATTTCAAATGAAGTAGCTACAGGGAAAGGCAATGTTACCAACCACTTCCCCCACCACAATCTTTTAAATGGTGAGTTTCTCAAAATCCAGGATGTCTATTAACACACATATTTAGCAAGTTATCTACTGTATGTAGCATATTTCTGACATGTAATAAGCACTTAATAAATGTCTGTCAGATTAATGGCCAAGAATATATTTCTAATTTCTTAAGAATGAAGAAAGAGGACATTTTTATTTATTTTTTTTTAGTGATTCTGTGATATCTATGCAGAGCTTTTTATGTTATTTGAATGATACTGTTTGGGGGGGGGAGAAAGGAAAAGAGTGCTTATTGACTCTGTCAGACATAAAGCAACTTTTGCTCAAAAGAATTTGAATTCATTTCAAAGCACAGATGCAGCATAACAGCACAGCCTCTGGAAGAAACATAACAGGGACCACAGGAAAGGAAGTTAAAAGAAAGCCATGCTAACATTTCATGTGCATGGTGTTTCTTCAAACATCTTGAAGTAGTTCCCTCCTGAGATACAAGCAACTTCCATCCTCTTCTCCTTTGGCAAAGAGTTACAAAAGCTTTGTAGGAGGTGGTTGGTGAAAAGCAGGGAGCTGTAGGCACCTGTTCTTTATTCCTCCTTTACGCCCAGCATCCTGTCTTTCTAACCCTGAGCTTGCATTTTGTACATTGCTACACAAAATATGCAACATAATAATGGGGTAGTTTTCTGGTGTTTCAATAGTGCCCTTTTTACTGTTTTCATTAAAATAATGAATGTCAGTCTTTGATCTGATGTGACTTGAAGGTTAATTGGTGAGCATTTTTGTGGGTGGGGTTGTCAGTATGGCAATTGTCAGGCCCTGCTGTGTACTGCTGATAGCTGCTTTGCATGGAACCAGACCAGCAGAAGCAACCTGATTAGCTCTGTGATTATTTCCTATATGATATAATCAGGCTGAGGTACAACAACAATGTGATATCTGTCTCCTTTCCAAACAAAGAATGAGCATAGGCAACAGAAAAGGAGGAATGAGGAGATGGAATGCTTTATGTGCAATCAAATTGTAGTGATCCTACAAGAGACTGGTGGAATCCTAATGCCACAGAGGTGTCAATGCTAATTTAAATCAGACACATTAAGAAGAGAATTACGCAAAACCACTTTAAACACTTTTTGGAATAAATTAAAGCAAATAGACAGACAAGGGGCTTAGCATGCTTTGTAAAACAAACAAACATTCCAACCCACATAAGAAACAAACTGTTCTCTTTTGAAACCTTGGTCTGATAGATATTAGCCTTCTCTCCTAATGTGTTAATGAAGCTAAGCTATGAAAAATCCATCCTATTGAAGAGGCTCCTTTTACAACTTTTCTCTGTGGCCATGGTTCCTCTGAAGAGTATACCAAAAATGTTCTGAAGCACATTAACTCTGACATGTCCAGGAGGACATTTGTTGGTACAGTTTTGCTATAGAGCTCACTAAATAGGCACTGGTGTGTCACTTAACAAGTTACTGGTACAATGCAAGAATCAAAGTATGCCATTGGCTTCTGAGGGTCAATATACATTAGAAACTTTAGTCCTATAAGGGCTTGATGCCACCAAGAAAGGAAATATAATTATAAAAACAATAATAATTTCTGCCAAAGTGATAGAGGGCCCTTTAGCCAAGGTATCTTTTGAACTCATTGATCATCTTCTTGTCCCATTCCATGTTGCTTAGTTCTCTGCACTCTCTCCTCAAATTGTGCTTGTTGTGGATAAGATATGAGGTGTCTCCCAAAAGCTCTTGTGTGAGACAATGCAAGAAAGCTTAGAGGTGAAATAATTGGGTTATAAGAGCCTTAACTCAATTAGTGCATTAATCCCTTGATAGGGGTTAATTGGTGGTAACTGTAGGTGGGTAGGTGTGGCTGGAGGAAGTAGGACCCTGGGAGTATGCCTTTGGGATATATATTTTGTCCTTGTGGAGCAGATATCTCCCTCCCTCCCACCTCCTCTCTCTCTTTCTCTCTCTCCATCTCCTACCATGTTCCCAGCTGCTTTCCTCCACTACACTCTTCTACCCTGATGTTCTGCCTCATCTTGAGCCTGAGGAATGGAGCCAGCTCTCTATGGACTGAGACCTCTGAAACTGTGAGCCCCCAAATAAACTTTGCCTCCTCTAATTGTTCTACAATTAGAGGACGGAGCCCCTTCAACCTCTCCTTCTCTATAAAATCAAACTTATCCTTTGACCAAAACTTCTACTAGTGATCTATCTTCGGCAAGTCTCTTCCACTAGCTTTACCAGGCTATGGATATTTCTACCATACAAATTTTCCTTTTCCTTTTTTTTTTTTTTGATACTGGGGATTGAACCTGGAACACTTTATTATTGAGCTACATCCCCAAGCACTTTTTCAATTTTTTTCTTTGAGACAGGTTTTCACTAAGTTGCATAGGGCCTCACTAAATTGCTGAGGGTGAACTCAAAATTGCAATTCTCTATCTCAGTATCCCAAGTCACTGGGATTACAGGTGTGGGCCAACATGCCCAGCCCAAATTTCCATTTTCAACTTTATGTATTATATGGCACAGATAAGTGTTTATCTGAGAAACTACACACAAATCCCACAAATGCACTAATGAATATTTCCAAGTTAATGTATTTTAGATTCATTGTTTTTGATGAACTACATTCTAGGTATTTCAGAAGTTACTCTTTGACGAGTAGTGGCTACTATGAGTAAAACTGGCTAAGAGTTTGGAAAATTATTAATTTCTCAAAATAGAAGCCTGAAAAATCAAGATATTGTGTTTTTCTTTTCATATCTTTTAATTTTACATTTCCTGTTTCTCATAGAACAACATTCCTTGAGTCTTTATCACTTCATACACATTCCTCCCAAACGCCATTACACATAAAAAGCTATTCACTCCCTTTCCTGCCTCAAGATCCTTAGCAGTAATGTCAAAAAACTTCATGTTGAAGGAAGAAACAAACATGGGGAAAAAGCTGATCTCCCATGTGCATATCTAAATCAGCAACTAAAGTAATGCGTGCGCGCACACACACACACACACACACACACACACACACACCACATAGTCATCATTTTACAACTTTGTGGTGGAAAATAAAAACATGTGCTTCAAAACCAACTTTTTATTATACTATTCTGAGACCTGGAAATGTACATAGTTTTCAATATTGATCCTCTATTTTTTTCTGATAAAAATTTGTATATATATATATAAATGTAAACAGTCAACTATGGAATCAATAGTAGTAGAAGCTAACTAGATGGACTCATTTTTATTCTTTACTCAAGCCCTATTACTGAGGATTTGGTGCTATGCTAGAACTCTTTAAGGCCAATGGCTGCATAGACAATAATAATTCTGACAAAATGACAAGAGGCCCTTTAGCCATTGTCCTTTTTTGAACTCATTCACTCTTTTTTATGGACCTCTGTAGCAGAATTTGAGGAAAGCAACAACAGTGACATCATTTCCAAAACAAACAACTTCATGAAAAATTGGAACTCTTAGCAGATGCAACTGAATATTCACATTTAGGAAGTAATTGTGCATAGTCTTAATGTGATCCAATGTACCATGTATGCTATTTGCTATAAAACACAAATTCTTCTTTGAAAATATGAGTTATATGTTTATCTTTTAATCTCCTCTTCTATTTTAGAAAACAAGATATTTTCATTGAATTTCATTATATAACTTTCTATTAAATCCAGACAAAAGTAGATAGAAATACCTGATTCCCCCAGCTGACAGTATTTGTTGCTGAGTATTTCTCTGGTTATTATCAACCAAGGTAATTTTTTGATCTTTAGAATTTTCAAGAGAATGTATCAAATTCACTTTTTTACTACTGGCCCAACTATATTATGGAAATTTGAACATAAAAGGTGGCAATATCACATGCTAAATCAATCTTCTTGGTTTATTCAATATTTATTCATGCTTTGTATCCATTTGGTATTGAGTCAGATTTTAATATACTGCATGTATATTTTTTCTCAGCCTTAAGCAATGAATTTTAGGTCTACTAATTTCTAATATCTTGCCCCACCCCCACCCCCTGCCGCTGCAAACAGACATTGAGTGATCATTATAGACTGGTATCCTGCCAAACTTCTAAGGGCAGATCCAGAGATTTTATGGTATTGGGTACATCACTAAGTTTGGCCATTTAGGGATAAAGAAATGACAGAAAAGATGTGTGGTTGCCCTTAGCAACTCCTGCATCACTTGTTATTTGTGTTATCTGTGAGCTACAGGGCGTCACCTTCTTTTTAAGAAACACAAACATGCACATACAGTATATTCTATGATAGTTTTTAACTAATGACAGAATCTGCAATAATAACAGCCTGAGAAATGGAGCACGTATTCCTTTAGTTTCACTTTTCTATTTATCATGTCAATATTTTCAAAATGTACTATATTATTTTGCCTTGTTTTTAAAAAACTCCACTGAATGATATTTCTATGGAGAAAATAAGAGGCAGTGGAGCATTACATTTGATCGCAATAGCAGCCTGTTTAAAACAACAATAATTGCTTTGGTCAATAATTTGAGAGACTCCCCACTATAGAAATCTGACTTTCATATAATTTTCTCTACAATTTCATGATGTGCATTTATTAATGTTTTCTTCCTTAAAGGTGACAGCACAGCGTTTATGACAGGGTTACATTGAAAGAGAAGCATTATTTTTAACCCCAGGTATTCTGAATTCAACCAAATAATGTTTGAAAATTTTTATAGGCTGAAAAGAAGTTGTTTTGTGTCCATTTAACTAATAAGAACTTGACTTTTAATGATATTACCTTTGAAAATTATTTAAGAATTTCCACTTTTGGTTGGCTATCCTACGGTAACAGTGGTCCATTTGCTGCTGTGCTACTGAGGCTTATAAAATGTTCTCTTTTCCCCCCCTCTTCGCCTTCTCCCAAAATAACAAGTGAATCACAATCCCCCTACAGGGAGCACCTGGAATATAGCCTTTGAATCACTTCTTTAAAAATCCTCTGTTCTCCCCGATGGGCAGAATCACAGCTTCTGGGACAGGAGTCCCCTGTGTTTCTCCTTTGCTAACAAAGATAAAACTTCTTTTTCTTTTTTCTCAAAACCTGCATCCTCATTATTGGATTGGCCTCAGGGACGAGAACCAAGCTTTTGGTAACACTACCAGCCTTTCAGAGGGGCAATTATAAAAATGAATTGATAGGTTTTCTGATATCCCTCAATATATTAGACATTTTTCATTTCAAAATTAAATAATATTACTCAATGTTGTCTTTAAACAAATTAACTGAACTGAGGTATTTTTTTTTAAAGAGAGAGTGAGAGAGGAGAGAGAGAGAGAGAGAGAGAGAGAATTTTTAATATTTATTTTTTAGTTCTCGGCGGACACAACATCTTTGTTTGTATGTGGTGCTGAGGATCGAACCCGGGCCGCACGCATGCCAGGCGAGCGCGCTACCGCTTGAGCCACATCCCCAGCCCGAACTGAGGTATTTTTAAAAACAGGGATACATTGATGAAGACTTGTAACATTAAGAATTATTCTCTATGCCCTGCCCTCAGAAATATTCTGTTGGAGGAGCTGGGAGCAAACTCCATGATTCCTACCACCCCCAACACCTGACCCCACCCCACCCCAGTGCCTTGTCTGGGTATGAACTCTGCTGTCAGGATTGGATGTATGCACCATATATGAGGACTGCATTTCCCACCATTTCCTCTTCCTGTGTAGGTCCTGAGCCTACCCCAATGCCTGATCCAAAAGCAGGTACTTCAGGTCTCCTACCACTGCAAGGCTGCTAGGATCAGAGGTCCTTGCCAGCAGCAGAGCTCAACTCAGAAGTGCCTGTGGAAATCCACACTGCCTGACTGGTGCCACCAATCCCATTATAAGAGTGGCAACACAGTGAGCACCCCACACCCACTGCTGGCTGCATTGCAACTGCCTCAGCCACTACATGGCCCCCAGAGACTGTGGGTCTCTTGGACTCTGTAATGGTGTGCACTGCACCCTAAGTCATTCATTATAACCAAAGTAGTCATAGGAATACTAAACTACACCTTCCAGCTGGAACCAAAGCCAACATTGCCTACCAAATTGAAACCTCAACATAAATCAGGAGAAAACTGCTTACTACAAAGTACATCCTGTTAAACTGATCCACCTGATGTGCAAATTCAACATAGGGCAAAGTACAAAAAAAAAAAAAACACTAAGGTAACAAGACACCTCCAAAATAACACAGTAACTCTCTAACAACAAATTTTTAAAAATCAGGTATTGAGGAAATGGATGGTAAAGAATTTTTTTAATTATTATAGAAAAATCTGAATAAGATCCAAAAAAAAAAAACAGATAGTTGAATGAAATTAGGAAGACAATGTACAATATGAATTAGAAATTCAGCAAAGAAAGAGATCTTGGAAAGAATCAAGCATAAATATTAGCAATGAAGAACTCAATAAGTCAAAATTGAAAGCCTTAACAATGGATTATATCAGCTGGGGAAGGGATATGTAAATTCAAAGTAGTCTTTTGAAATATCCCAGACCAGAAAGGAGAAAAGAAAAGAAAAGAAAAGAAAAGAAGAAAGAATGAAGAAGGCCTTCAATACCATTGGAATACCATTAAATGAATAAGAATCTTCATTGCTGGAATACTCAAAGGAGGGGCTGGGGATGTGGCTCAAGCGGTAGCGTGCTTGCCTGGCATGCGTGCGGCCCGGGTTCGATCCTCAGCACCACATACCAACAAAGATGTTGTGTCCGCCGAGAACTAAAAAATAAATATTAAAATTCTCTCTCTCTCTCTCCTCTCTCACTCTCTCTTTAAAAAAATAAATTTAAAAAAATACTCAAAGGAGAAAAAAAGAAAATGTGGTATATATAAACAATGGAATATTAATGAAATCCTGTCATTTGAAGCAAAATGGGTGGAAATGGAGGGCATTATGTTAGGTGAAATAAACCAGATACAGAAAAACAAGTACCTCATGTTCTCTCTCATATGCATAAGATAAAAGAATGATCCAAATGTAAAATACTGATTAGTAGAGCCAATCCCTAAAAAACAAATACCAAATGTCTTCTTTGATATAATGAGAGCAACTAAGAACAGAGCAGGGAGGAAGAGCAGGAAGAAAAGATTAACATTAAACAGAGACATTAGGTGGGAGGGAAAGGGAGAAAAAAAGGGAAATTGCATGGAAATGGAGGGAGACCCTCATTGTTATACAAAATTACATATAAGAGGTTGTGAGGGGAATGGGATAACAAACATGGAGGGAAATGAATTACAGTAGATGGGGTAGAGAGAGAAGAGGGGAGGGGAGGGGAGGGGAGGGGAGGGGAGGGGAGGGGAGGGGAGGGGAGGGGAGGGGAGGGGAGGGGAGGGGAGGGGAGGGGAGGGGAGGGGAGGGGAGGGGAGGGGAGGGGAGGGGAGGGGAGGGGAGGGGAGGGGAGGGGAGGGGAGGGGAGGGGAGGGGAGGGGAGGGGAGGGGAGGGGAGGGGAGGGGAGGGGAGGGGAGGGGAGGGGAGGGGAGGGGAGGGGGGATAGTAGAGGATATAAAAGGCAGCAGAATACAACAGTCACTAATATGGCATTATGTAAAAATGTGGATGTGTAACCGATGTGATTCTGCAATCTGTATTTGGGGTAAAAATGGGAGTTCATAACCCACTTGATTCTAATGTTTGAAATATGATATGTCAAGAGCTTTGTAATGTTGTGAACAACCAATAAAAAAAATACACTTAGAAAAATTTCCACAGTAATTAAAAAATTAAAACTGTAAAAAAAAAGAACATGAAAATACTATTTCAAGGACATGAAACTACTTTTTTTTTCCTCATCCTTTTTGACTCTCCCCATCTGAAAAGTATTGATTCCTCTATTCAAACTACTGACTATTACAAACTACTGACTACCAGGTTTGAATATTTTACTATTAATTCTCTAGAAGTAGTTTTAGCCATTTTGGAACTCATTTGGGGTTAGGATACCAAAGCCAAATCTTTTTTTTTTTTTTTTTTTTAAAGAGAGAGTGAGAGAGGGGAGAGAGAGAGAGAGAGGGAGGGAGAATTTTTAATATTTATTTTTTAGTTCTCGGAGGACACAACATCTTTGTTGGTATGTGGTGCTGAGGATCGAACCCGGGCCGCACGCATGCCAGGCGAGCGCGCCACCGCTTGAGCCACATCCCCAGCCCCGCCAAATCTTTTTTTAATGTTTATTTTTTAGTTATAGGTGGACACAATATTTTTATTTATTTATTTATTTAATGTGGTGCTGAGGATCCAACTCAGTGCCCCATGCATGCTAAGAGAGTGTTCTACCTCTGAGCCACAACCCAAGCCCATAAAAGCCCAATCTTAAAAACCAACACCAAACTCTCTAATGAGACAAACAAGAGATACTAATGTTTTGTTTGGTTTCTTTTCAGTTACCTTATCAAAAAGCAAACAAAGCTTCTTTTAAGAGTCCTTCCTCTGCACACACCTCTGCCTCCATATGTATTTAATAGGAGAGGGATAATTTTGACTAATTTATAAAGTGCAGTAGTTTGCCTGACAATAAACTGTCATTTACTCATTGTAAATCCAATATGTCTATCAAAAGTGAATCACAATTTTTGGACTGCTGTTATATACTTTGCATATTTTTATAGTAAATCAGTGCTTGGTTATTTAACACAGGTGTTTCTATAATTGCACTACTTTAGGAAAATTCAATGCTCAATGACCCTCAAGCACTTCCACCTGTCGAGTGTATTGGTCCATTATTAGTATACTGGATGAAATTATAAAATGTGTGAAATGTTACCTGATTAAAGACATAGTTTTGCTAAATCTGATTCTGAATATGTTTTTCTCACCACTTCATTCATATTAAGCACATTTTCATACCCCATACCCCTACAAAAAGGTAACATTGCTAATAATCTGCTTAGCAAGAATTACAAAGGTTATATTCAAATGAAGACCTTGAATTTAAAGAACAAATAGCATTCTACGTTACAAAACTGGCTTTGGAAAATAAAGAAGCAGACAGAAAGGCAGTGGACTATTGCAGCAGTACTGTTCCATGATATAATATTGTAAACTGCTAGAATGATAGTACATTGCAAAGCATTAAATGAGTTCATCAATCATTGAAAAAGCCTTTTTTTGAGTACAAATAGGCACAGAGATGGCAGGGTTATAGTACTTATGATTGTGCTATGGGAAAATATAAAATATATAAATAAAACAAGGTCAGGTCTCTGCCCCCTCAAAAACCTTACAAACTAGTTTAGAATGCAAATAATATGAGAATCAATTAGTGAACAAGCAGATGTTAAATCTTCACAAACAAGGAGAAACTGTAGGTGAACTTCAAAAAATACGAACAGAAAAAAACATCATCTTCTCCAGAGGTTAGCGATTAGCACTCGTGAAGTATAGAGGCAGGGATAAACATGAAGAAGACCTGGAGAATTGTAACATGAGATATTGGATAAATGAGGTGTGACTTTTATAAAACTTTTGATTGTTTTATTTTTATCATTATTATTATTTATTTCTAAGCATTATTCAATTTACATTATAATTTCTTACTTGGCCAATGAGTAATTTAGAAATGATTTTAATTTCTGAAAGTATCAATGTTGTTTCTTCCTATTTTTGTTACTGATATTCCAACTTAATTGCACTGTCATCAGAAATTCATCTGCATAATATCCACATTTTGAAATTTCTGACAGCTTCTTTTGTAGTTTAATGTATTCAACTTTTGGGAATACCCTATGTGTTCTTAAAAAGAAAAAGTATAACATCTAACTATTGAAATCAAGGAGATATATATATATATATATATATATATATATATTAGTTAAGTGTATTTAACTATGTTGTTCAAATCATCTATAGTTTTATTAGTCTCTGTCAGCTTAACAACAATTGAAAGAGTGAGCCCTGCTGAAATTTTGCATGGTAATGATGAGCTCATATATAATTTATCTGAAATTCCATCAATTTTGTTTCATATCTTGAAGCTATTATTACTTACATGCTCATGATTCTATTGTCATCATATAGTGACCCTCTTTAACTCAAATAGTTATTTCTCTCTCTCTCTCTCTCTCTCTCTCTCTCTCTCTCTCTCTCTCTCTCTCGGTACTGGGGATTGAACTCAAGGGCACTAAACCACTGAGCCACATGCCCAGCCCTATTTTGTATTTTATTTACAGACAGGGTCTCACTTAGTACCTTGCCATTGATAAGGCTGGCTTTGAACTCGTGTTCCTCCTGCCTCAGACTCCTGAGCCCCTGGGATTATATGTGTGTGCACTGGGCCTGACAGTAATTTTGCTTAAAGTATCCTTTGTCCATTACTAATGCCCAATATTATTTTTTTATTTTTATTTTTTTTAATTGTCAATGGATTTTGTTTATTTATATGCCTTGCTGAGAATCAAATCCTGTGCCTCATACGTGCTAGGCAACAACTCAACCACTGAGCCACAACCCCAGCCCTAATGCCCAATCTTATTTAATATTAGAATTTGTCTGATACATAATTTTCAATCCTTTTAAAATTTTCATGCTCTTTTTGTAATAGGATTGTTTCTAAAATTAATGTTTGTGTTTTTTAAAATAACTTTTTAGTTGTAGATGGACACAATACATATATTTATTTATTTATCTATCTATTTATTTATTTATTTTTATGTGGTGTTGAGGATCGAACCCAGTGCCTCATATATGCGAGGCAAGCGCTCTGCCACTGAGCCACAATCCCAGTCCCATGTCTGGATTTTATAACAAATCTAGTCATCTAGTGGGTTAGTTTAATTCAGTAATATATATTGTTATTTATTGAAATTTGAACTTGTTTCTTTTTTATTTAATTTGTTATTCATGATGGCAGGATGCAATTCATTTTATATTACACATATAGAGCACAATTTTTCAAGACACTGAATGGTGTAAAGTATTTTTACACCATTCATGTCTTATACATGTTCTTAGGGTAATGATGTCTAACTTATTCCACCATCATGCATACACCCTTGCCCCCTCCTTTCTCCTCCTTCCCCTTTGTCCTATCTAAAGTTCCTCCATTCCTCCCATGCTCCCCCACAGATCACCATTATGCATCTGCATCCTCATAAGAAAGAAAACATTTGGCCTTTGGTTTTTTAGGATTGGCTTGCTTCACTTAGTATTATATCATCCAGCTTCATCCATTTACCTGCAAATGCCATGATTTTATTCTCTTTTAATGCTGAGTAATGTTCCATTGTGTGTGTGTGTGTGTGTGTGTGTGTGTGTGTGTATATATATATATATATAAACCAAAATTTCCCTATCTGTTCATCTACTGAAGGGCATCTAGGTTGGTTCCATAATTTAGATATTGTGAATTGTGCTGCTATAAACATTGATATGACTGTGTCCCTATAGTATGTTGTTTTTTAAGTTCTTTGGGTATGAAACCAAGAATCAATGGGATGGATTCACACTAAAAAGCTTCTTCTCAGCAAAAGAAACAATCAGTGCGGTGAATAGAGAGCCTATAGAATGGGAGCAGATCTTTACCACAAGCACATCATATAGAACACTAATCTCTAGGATATATAAAGCACTTGAAAATGTTAATACCAAAAAAACAAATAACCCAATCAATAAATGGGCCACGGAACTAAACAGACACTTCTCAGAAAAGGATGTAAAATCAATCAATCAACAAACATATGAAAAGATGTTCAACATCCCTAGCTATCAGAGAAATGCAAATGAAAACTAAGATTTCATCTCACTCCAGTCAGATTGGCAGCTATCAAGAATATAAACAACAATAAGTGTTGGTGAGGATGTGGGGAAAAAGGTACACTCATACATTGCTAGTGGGACTGCAAATTGGTGCAGCCAATATGGAAAGCAGTATGTAGATTCCTTGGAAAACTGTGAATGGAGCCACCATTTGACCCAGCTATCCCTCTCCTTGGTCTATACCAAAAGGACTTGAACTTGTTTCTATAATGTCTGCACCTTTCTTTCCTTCTGATTAACTTTAATAGAAAGTAAATCAACATCAAATTCTTAAGACTGTTAGTACACTTTAACCCTAATTACCTCCTCCTGAATTACACAATTTTGTTTTTCAATACTTTATTTCTCTTTTCTTTTATGTAACACATGGTATTAATTATTATTTTTCAAAGATATCTGTTTATATACATATGTGTCACTACTTTATATGACCCCCCCCATTCACTTTTTATTGTCAGAAATTTCTTCTGGAGTTATTTTTCTTCTACCTAAGAGACTTCTTTAGAAGTTTATTAATAATTATTGGTGATAAATTTCATCATTTTTGTTTATTTCAAAATAACAATAATTAGGAATTTTCCCACTCTCTTCTGGTTTTCATTGTTATGTTTAAGGCATCTTCTATTGCCTAGCATGCATAAAGCCCTGCCTTCTTCTTAGGCCCTGGGGGAAAAAAAGTCTCTTATTTTTCTAGTTGTCATTTATTTCTAGGTTCCTGCTTTCCTCTAGATTTGTATAAAATATTTTCATCCTGAATGATCTTCAGGTGCACTATAATATTCCTAAGTGTGTATTTAAAAATTATGATTGGTATCTGTTCAACTTCTTCTATGGATTTGTCTTTTATGACTTCTGGAATATCATCCATGATCTCTTTAGATACAGTTCTTCTCTTGTATCTATATTGTTTCCTTATTATATAGTTATTTATATTATATACTCTCTCATTTTATTATATATGTTCCAAAATCCCTATGGTTCTTGTCTCACTCTGGAAAATAATTCTGATTTGCTATTTTTTTTATTTAGCAGTTTATATTTCTTTTTCTAGAGTCCATATAGCATATTTTTATTTTAAACAACTATCTTTTCATTTCTAAATGAAATATTTGGTGATTTATCAATATTACTTTTTATCTTAGAGTTTTCTATGCTTTCTCATTTGTATATAATCTTGCATATCATTAAACATTTCACAGTTGTTTACATCTTAAGTTCTTGAGTTTTGAAATCTGCTATTCCTAAAGGACCGAATGAGTTAGGAATTTTTAATTTCAGTCAAACTGCACTTCAAATGTAAATTCTATAGAGAAAAAGTACCAGTTATGAAAAAGTTAAGGAAAAAATGCATATATTATTTCTTTAAAAACTTAAAAGTAAATATAACCAAAAGTTGACTAGGGAAACTACAATGAAAGATTGTCAATAAGCAATGGAAACATTTAGAATTATAACTAAGTCCAAAATCATATGGTGGGTTAAAAGAAAAAAAAAACAATGAAAAGATATATTTACTAATACTAATAAAATAACACTGGTGTACCAAAGGGCTGTGGGTGAATTGAAGCTATCCATCTGTTTCTGCAGGCAGGATTTTTTTTTATCATCAGAATTGTTTAAAATTTCTAATTTATGGTGACAATAAAAAGAAGATATGTTCAGTTAGTTTTGTTGTGATTTTAAATTTCTTTTAAGCAATGTATCTCTTTGCCAAAATACTTTGTATGAACCACTCTCACTGCTCCCATTTGATATAGCAATGGCATATCAAATACTATATAAGTTACCCAAAGAAAAGTGATATTACTAAAAACTGATTGGTAAGAGAATGAAGAAAATATGAGAAAAGAATGCCAATTTAGAATACTACATTCAGCAAACTGTCTTTCAACAATGGAGAAGAAATAAAGACAAAAATAAGAAAGTTCATTACCATTTGACCTGCCTTACAGGAAATGCTAAAGGGATTCATCAGTTGAAACAAAAGGATTCTCAAGATCAATTTATTAATAAACAAAAGACTCCTTGATAAACATAAACATAGAAACAAATACAGTGTTTT
Source organism: Spermophilus citellus (assembly GCF_964194105.1). Taxonomy (NCBI): domain Eukaryota; kingdom Metazoa; phylum Chordata; class Mammalia; order Rodentia; family Sciuridae; genus Spermophilus; species Spermophilus citellus. The sequence continues at coordinate 90,420,763 of NC_138190.1, forward strand.
ATATTATACTGATGGTAATTGGTAAATCAGTTAATTCTACTATAAAAGTCAAAAGACAAAAGTATAACAAAAAATAACAAAACCATGCAAATGCTTACACAATATAAATGGATATAAATTTTGACATCATTTGCAATATGTTGATGGGAGAGTAATTAATTTGTGGAGTCTTTAAGATTGAGGGCTTGGGATGTGGCTCAAGTGGTAGCGCGCTCGCCTGGCATGCGTGCGGCCCGGGTTGGATCCTCAGCACCACATACCAACAAAGATGTTGTGTCCGCTGAAAACTAAAAAATAAATATTTAAAAAATTCTCTCTCTCTCTCTCTCTCTCTCTCTAAAAAAATAAAAAAGATTGAAGTTAAGCTGTCATCAGCTTAAAAAATACTATTATAACCATAAGACATTTTATGTAAGCTTCCCGGTAACCAGGAAAAAAATAGAGAGAGAAGTTAAACAAGAGAAAAAGAGAATAAAATCAAAGCATATCAATTAAAAAATGAATAATAATGAGAGAAAAAGTGAGATAAAAGAACTACAAAACAGAGAACAATTAACCAAATTTCAAAAGTTAATCCTTCACTATTAATAATTTATTTAAACATAAATGGATTAAATTTCCTAATCCAAGGAAATAAAATGGATGATTGTATACAAATCTAATATCCAACTATATACTCTTTACAAAAATTTTATTAAGAATTTTAAGAATATACAGCCTGAAAGTGAAAGAATAAGAAAAGATAGTGCATGGAAATGGTTACAAAAGAGCAGGGTGGCTAATCTTATATCAGACAAAATAGAGGTTCAGTCAAAACTGTCACAAGAGACAAAGAAGAACATTATATAATAACAAAATGTTCAACTGACCAGCAAGATATAACAATTATAAATTTATATGCTCCTAACATCAGAGCAACTTAATATATAAAACAAATATTGACAAAATAGAGGGAGAAATATAAAGCATTATAATAATAGTAGGAGACTTTAATATCCCACTTTTAATAATAGATGGAACAACCAGACAGAAAGTCAACAAAGAAACAGAAACTTGAACAATACGACAGGACTTAACAGATCCATACAGAACATTCCACCTGACATCAGCAGTATTTTCATTCTTTTGGAGAGCACACAGAAAATCATCCAGGATAGATCACATATTAAGGCCCAAATAAGTCTTAACAAATTGAAGAAGATGGAAATCATACTAAGTACCTTTTCTGGTTTCAATGGAATAAAATCAATAGCAAAAAAATGGAAATTTTATAAGTACTTGGAAACTATGCAGTACATATTTGAACAACCAGTAGGTCAAAGAAGAAATTTAAAAAGGAAATTAAAAAGTACCATGAGACAGGGCTGGGGCTGTAGCTCAGTGGTAGAGAACCTGCCTCACACATCTGAGACACTGAGTTTCATCCTCAGCACCACATAAAAACAAATAAATAAAAGATATTGTGTCTACCCACAACTAAAAATACTATTTTAAAAGAAAAGAAAATAAATTATCATGAGACAAATGAAAATGTAACAAAACAATGAAAATGTGACAAAACTTAGGGCTATGGCAAAAGCACTTCCAAAAGGGATGTTTATCTTAGTTCATTAAGGCTGCTATAATAAAAATACCATAAGGTGGGCAGTGTATAATAGAAATTATTTCTCAGTTCTGGACACTGAATGGCCAAGATTAAGGTGCTGGCAGATTCAGTATTTGGTTAGGTCTTACATTTTAGACTACCGTCTTTTCACTTTAACTTCACATAGCAGGGAGAATAAATTCTCTAGGTTCTCTTTTATAAAAGCTCTAATCACATTCATAGGGTTCTACCTTCATGCCATAACCTGAAAGTTTTCACATTCTAATACCGTCAACTTAGGAGTTAGAATTTGGACTTACAAATTTTTGAGAGATAAAAAATTTAGATAATAAAATAAGGAATAAGATAAGGTTTATGTTAACTTTGCATGACTATGACAAAATACCTGAGAAAAACAACTTAAATGAGCAAAGATATACTTTGGATGATGGTTCCAGATGTTTTAGTCCATGATCGGCTGGCTTGGTTGCTTTTGGTATGAGGTGAGGCAAAACATCATGGCAGAAGGGCATAATGAAGGAAAACTATTTACTTCATGGCAGCAGAAGCAAAGAAAGAGGGAGAAAGCTGGTGGCTGGGGACAAAATATACCTTTTAAAGGTACAGCCCCAGTTAACAACTTCCTTCAACTAGACTCCACTTCCTAGAGTTCCACCACCTCATTCAATTATGAAACCACCAATGGATTAATTCATTGATGAGATGAGAGCCCTCATGGTCCAATCACTTCCCAAAAGTCCAACCTATGAAGAACAAGCTTTCAGCACATGAGCCTAAACCACAATGAAGTTATACAATAAACACCTACATTAAAAGAAAAATAAGATCTTAAATAAATAATTTGCATTATACCCAAAAAAGCTAGAAAGAGAAAAAGAAACTAAGCCAAAAGTTAGCAGAAAGAAGGGAATAATAAAGAGTAGAGCAGAAATAAATAAAATAGAAACTATAAAGACAGTAGAAAAACTCAATTAACTTGATTCTTTGAAAAGATAAGCAAAATTGACATATCTTTAGCTAGACTAAGAAAAGAAAGGGGACTCAAAGTAAAAAAATAAAGAAGGGACATCACAACTTTTTTACATTAAAAAAAAGATCTTGGGGCTGGGGTTGTAGCTCAGCAGTAGAGTACTTGCCTCATGTGTGTGAGGCACTGGATTTGATCCTCAGCATCACATAAAAATAAACAAAAAACAAAGGTATTATGTCCATCTACAACTAAAAAAAAATTAAGAGATGAATATGATCAAGTATGAGCCAACACACTGAATTACCTAAAATAAACAGAAAAATTCCTACCAAGAGTGAATTATTTTAAAAAAAAAGTTTAAATAGACTTGTAACTAGTAAGGAAATTGGATCAATGCTCAAACATATTCCAACAGTGAAAAATCCAGGACAGATGGCTTCATTGCTGAATTTTACCAAACATTAAAGGTAAAAGTAAAATCAATCGAGGCTGTCTGATTCTGGCGGCCTGCCCCGCGGCTACAGAAGGCGTGGCGCCACAGAGAAGGGATTAAATGGTAAGCAAGGAGATAGGTGCCTGCAACATGGTGGTGTCCCAACTGCCAAGCGGGCACTGACCCCCAGGCTGAGTTCGGGATTGCAGACGAGAAAGGAGGCGGTGCAGTCCCTCCCCCCACAAGGGACACTCCACTAAGGCAACCAGCAGCCACCATCTTGGAGAGCTGAGGTATCCACCGCCACTCTCAGACAGATTGCAGCGGCAAAACGGGTGCGTGTCCCTCAGTTCAGCCCCCATACATAGGGGGATTTCACATAAAATCTCTCCTAGACTTTCAGGGGAAGGGAGTATCACAGTGAGCCTGCATAAAGACTAAAGGAGCACTAGAGGCACCTGACCTTCAACCCCCCCTCCCATCAACAGCCAAAACAAAACCTGTCTAGCCAGCGCTGGGGGAGGGGTAAACAGAAAAAATCAAAACCATAGAGTGCCGGGGATCCCAAAAGCCAACGGTGTGACCCCGGAGATCCAGGCTGTCTGATTCTGGCGGCCTGCCCCGCAGCTACAGAAGGCGTGGCGCTGCAGAGAAGGGATTAACTAGCAAGCAGGGAGATAAGTGGTTGCCACAAAGTGGAATCCCGCCAGCCAAGCCCGCACTGATCCCCGGGCTGAGTACGGGATTTCAGACGGGGAAGGAAGCGGTACAGTTCTATTTCCCACAAGGGAAACAAAACAATAGAGTGCCGGGGTTCCCAATAGCCACCCTCCACACCCAACAAACGGCAGGCCCAGAGTACAGTTTGAACTGCCGAGAACCATCACTCAGGGGAAATCTGGTCTAGCAGGAAAAACCAAGACTAGCAGGAGAAACCAGGAGACTAGAGGCAAGGCCCTCGCGACTGGGCAGCTGTAAACTGCAGGCCCGCCGGCGACAGCTCACCCACTGCCTGCGTAACTGGTAGGTAGGAGAACGCCCACCCGCTGGCGACTGATCACCTGGCCACGGCCTGTGATACTGGGCGGCTGGAGACTGCCCGCCTGCCGCGACAGGGAGCTGAAACCAAACAGAGACAGTCCAGTCACACCCCCCCATTAGGGCACCCCGGCAAGGAGACTGGGCCTGTCATAGCAGAGTAGTGTCGTCACTGGAGCTCGGATGTCGGAACTCCTTCCCAGCGGAATCCACGTTAGCAGGCATAGTTTAACAACACAAAGGAGAGATATCAGAGTAATACAGAAACAAAACGAATCTATAGAAGAGAGCAGAAACACGACAATCAAAAAGAGCTAGAAAGTAACATGGACAACATGAGAAAACAAGGGAAAAGAGGATTACAAACAATGCAAGACAACTCAATTCTCCAGGAGGACATAGAAACATCAGAAACAGGGATAGCGAAAGAACTCAAGGCATACCTAACTCGAATGGAAAGGAATATTAGAGAAGACATGAGACAGCAAGTCCAAGAAATAAAAGTATATTTTGAAAATGAATTAAACAAACAAATTCAAATGGCAAAGAACGAGCTCTACCAGGAGATAGAGATCTTAAAAAAAAAATCAAACAATAATCCTAGAATTGCAGGAAACTATAAACCAAATTAAAAACTCAAACGAGAATATTACAAATAGACTTGATCAAGTAGAAGTCAGAACATCAGATAATGAAGACAAGGTTTATCAACTTGAAAAGGATAGAGTCAACACAGAAAAGATGCTTAAATCCCACGAGCAATCTATTCAAGAGATATGGGTTGTCATAAAAAAGCCAAATATGAGAGTCATAGGGATAGAAGAAGGCACAGAGTTTCAAACCAAAGGAATGGACAGCATATTAAATGAAATAATTCTAGAAAACTTCCCAGAGATGAAAGATGGAATGGATTGCCAAATCCTGGAAGCCTACAGGACCCCAAACATTCAAAACCATAATAGACCAACTCCAAGACATATAATTATGAAGATAGCCAACGTACAGAACAAGGAGAGAATATTAAAAGCTACGAGAGAAAAGAGGCAGATTACATTCAGGGGTAAACCAATTAGGTTAACGACCGATTTCTCATCACAAACTTTGAAAGCGAGAAGATCCTGGAATAATGTATTTCAAACGCTGAAAAATAATGGATTCCAACCAAGAATACTATATCCAGCAAAATTGAGCTTCAAATTTGACAATGAAATTAAAATCTTTCACGATAAACAAAAGCTAAAAGAATTTGCAGCAAGAAAACCAGCTCTGCAAAGCATTTTGAACAAAACACTACAAGAAGAGGAATTGAAAAATAGTGCCCAAAACTAACAGCAGGAGGTATCTCAGTAAAGGGGGAGGAAAATAACCAAAAAGCAAAACTAGCCAAACTAAAATAAATAAATAAAGAAGCATGACTGGAAGTACAAATCATATGTCAATTGTAACCTTAAATGTTAATGGCCTAAACTCACCAATCAAGAGACATAGGCTAGTAACCTGGATCAAAAAAACAAATCCAACAATATGCTGCCTTCAGGAGACTCATATGATAGGAAAAGACATACACAGGCTGAAGGTAAAAGGTTGGGAAAAATCATACCACTCACATGGCCCTCGGAAGCAAGCAGGAGTGGCCATACTCATATCGAATAAAATCAACTTCAAACCTAAGTTAATCAAGAAGGATAAAGAAGGTCACTATATACTGTTAAAAGGAACCATCCACCAACAAGACATAACAATCATCAATTTGTATGCACCAAACAATGGAGCTGCAACGTTCATAAAACAAACTCTCCTCAAGTTCAAGAGTCAAATAGACCACAACACAATAATTATGGGTGACTTCAACACACCGCTCTCGCCATTAGACAGATCCTCTAGACAAAAGCTGAATAGAGAAACTATAGAACTCAAAAGCACAATCAATAACCTAGACTTAACCCACATATATAGAATATATCAACCATCATCAATTGGGTATACGTTCTTCTCAGCAGCACATAGATCCTACTCAAAGATAGACCATATATTATGCCATAAGGCAACTCTTAGTAAATATAAAGGTGTGGAGATAATACCATGCACCATATCTGATCATAATGGAATGAAATTGGAAATCAATGATAAAAGAAGGAAGGAAATATCCTACATCACATGGAAAATGAACAATATGTTATTGAATGATCAATGGGTTATAGAAGACATAATGGAGGAGATGAAAAAATTCTTAGAATCAAATGATAACACAGACACAACATACCGGAATCTATGGGACACAATGAAAGCACATTTAAGAGGGAAATTCATTTCTTGGAGTTCTTACCTCAAAAAAAGAAAAAACCAACAAATAAATGAACTCACGCAACACCTCAAAAACCTAGAAAAGGAAGAGCAAAACAACAGCAAATGTAGTAGAAGACAATAAATAATTAAAATTAGAGCAGAAATCAACGAAATTGAAACAAAAGAAACCATTGAAAAAATTGATAAAACTAAAAGTTGGTTCTTTGAAAAAATAAATAAGATAGACAAGCCCTTAGCCATGCTAACGAAAAGAAGAAGAGAGAGAACTCAAATTACTAACATACGGGATGAAAAAGGCAATATCACAACAGACACTACAGAAATACAGAAGATAATTAGAAAGTATTTTGAAACCCTATATTCCAATAAAATAGAAGATAATGAAGATATCGATAAATTTCTTAAGGCATATGATTTGCCCAGATTGAGACAGGAAGACACACACAATTTAAACAGACCAATAACAAAAGAAGAAATAGAAGAAGCCATCAAAAGACTACCAACCAAGAAAAGCCCTGGACCAGATGGGTATACAGCGGAGTTCTATAAAACCTTCAAAGAAGAATTAATACCAATACTTTTCAAGCTATTTGAAGAAATAGAAAAAGAAGGAGCTCTTCCAAATTCATTCTATGAGGCCAACATCACTTTGATCCCCAAACCAGACAAAGATACTTCAAAGAAAGAAAACTACAGACCAATATCTCTAATGAACTTGGATGCAAAAATTCTCAATAAAATTCTGGCGAATCGAATACAAAAACATATCAGAAAACTTGTGCACCATGATCAAGTAGGATTCATTCCTGGGATGCAAGGATGGTTCAATATACGGAAATCAATAAATGCTATTCACCACATCAATAGACTTAAAGACAAGAACCATATGATCATCTCGATGGATGCAGAAAAAGCATTTGACAAAGTACAGCATCCCTTTATGTTCAAAACATTAGAAAAACTAGGGATAACAGGAACTTACCTCAACATTGTAAAAGCTATATATGCTAAACCTCAGGCTAGCATCATCCTAAACGGAGAAAAACTGAAGGCATTCCCTCTAAAATCTGGAACAAGACAGGGATGCCCTCTATCACCACTTCTATTCAATTTAGTTCTCGAAGTACTAGCCAGAGCAATTAGACAGACAAAAGAAATTAAAGGCATAAAAATAGGAAAAGAAGAAATTAAACTATCGCTATTTGCGGATGACATGATAATATACTTAACAGACCCAAAAGAGTCTACAAAGAAGCTGCTAGAGTTAATAAATGAATTCAGCAAAGTGGCAGGTTATAAAATCAACACGCATAAATCAAAGGCATTCCTGTATATCAGCAACAAAACCTCTGAAATGGAAATAAGGAAAACCACTCCATTCACAATATCCTCAAAGAAAATAAGATACTTGGGAATCAACCTAACAAAAGAGGTGAAAGATTTATACAGTGAAAACTACAGAACCCTAAAGAGAGAGATAGAAGAAGATCTCAGAAGATGGAAAAATGTACCCTGTTCATGGATAGGCAGAACTAACATCATCAAAATGGCAATATTACCCAAAGTTCTCTACAGGTTTAATGAGATGCCAATCAAAATTCCAATGGCATATCTTGTAGAAATAGACAAAGCAATCATGAAATTCATATGGAAAAACAAAAGACCCAGAATAGCAAAAGCAATTCTAAGCAGGAAGTGTGAATCTGGAGGTATAGCGATACAGGAGGTCAAACTGTACTACAAAGCAATAGTAACAAAAACAGCATGGTACTGGTACCAAAACAGGCGGGTGGACCAATGGTACAGAATAGAAGACACAGAGACTAATCCACAAAGTTACAACTATCTTATATTTGATAAAGGGGCTAAAAGCATGCAATGGAGGAAGGATAGCATCTTCAACAAATGGTGCTGGGAAAATTGGAAATCCATACGCAACAAAATGAAATTGAATCCCTTTCTCTCGCCATCCACAAAAATTAACTCAAAATGGATCAGGGAGCTAGATATCAAATCAGAGACGGTGCGTCTGATAGAAGAAAAAGTTGGATACGATATACATATTGTGGGGTCGGGCTCCAAATTCCTTAATAGGACACCCATAGCCCAAGAGTTAACAACTAGAATAAACAAATGGGACTTACTTAAACTAAAAAGTTTTTTCTCAGCAAGAGAAACAATAAAAGAGGTAAATAGAGAGCCTACATCCTGGGAACAAATTTTTACCCCTCACACATCCGATAGAGCCCTAATATCCAGAATGTACAAAGAACTCAAAAAATTAAACAATAAGATAACAAATAACCCAATTAACAAATGGGCCAAGGATCTGAACAGACACTTCTCAGAGGAGGACATACAATCAATCAACAAGTACATGAAAAAATGCTCACCATCTCTAGCAATCAGAGAAATGCAAATCAAAACCACCCTAAGATACCATCTCACTCCAGTAAGATTGGCAGCCATTATGAAGTCAAACAATAATAAGTGTTGGCGGGGATGTGGGGAAAAGGGCACACTTGTACACTGCTGGTGGGGCTGCAAAATGGTGAGGCCAATTTGGAAAGCAGTATGGAGATTCCTGGGAAAGCTGGGAATGGATCCACCATTTGACCCAGCTATCGCACTTCTCGGACTATTCCCAGAGGACCTTAAAAAAGCGCTCTATAGGGATACGGCTGCATCAATGATTATAGCGCCACAATTCACAATAGCTAGACTGTGGAACCAATCTAGATGCCCCTCAATAGATGAATGGATAAAAAAAATGTGGCATATATACACAATGGAGTATTATGCAGCACTAAGAAATGACAAAATCATAGAATTTGCAGGGAAATGGATGGCATTAGAACAGATTATGCTAAGTGAAGCCAGCCAAGCCCTAAAAAACAAATGCCAAATGTCTGCTTTGATATAAAGAGAACAACTAAGAACAGAACAGGAAGGAAGAACAGGAGGAAAAGACTACAGTAAACAAAGACGAATGGGGGGAGAGAAACGGGGAGAGAAGGGAAAGCACATGGAAATGGTAGGAGACCTTCAATGATACACAAAATTATAAGAGGTTATGAGGGGCAAGGGGGAGGGAAAAAGAGGGAGAGAATTGAACAACAGCAGGGGAGGTAGAGAGGGAAGATGGGAGGGGAGGGGAGGGGAGGGGGGATAGTAGGGGATAGGAAAGGTAGCAGAATACAACAGTCACTAATATGGCATTATGTAAAAATGTGAATATGTAAAAGATGTGATTCTGCAATCTGTATTTGGGGTGAAAATGGGAGTTCAAAACACAATTTGAGTCAAATGTATGAAAGATGATATATCATGAACTATGTAATGCTTTAAATAATCAATAAAAAAAAAGTAAAATCAATCCTTCCCAACTTCTTTCAAAAATTTTAAAAGATGGGAACACTCAGTCAGACAAAGATACCATAAAAAAGAAAATGAAAGGCATACATACTCATTGAGTATACATGAAAAAAATAATCCTCAGCAAAATATAAGCAACCCAAATTTATCAACACATTAAAAGCATAATATACCATATTCAACTGGTATTTTCCCCTGAAATGTAAGATTGGTTCAACATACAGAAATCAATTAATGTGATGCACTGCATTAAAAGAATGAGAATTTAAATCACATGATGATGTCAATACATGCAGCAAAAGCATTTAATGAAATCTTTCACTCTTCCATGATGAAACCTCTTAACAAACTACTTATAGAAGAATATTACCTCAGCCATGTATAAAAAGCCTAAAGCTAATGTCATACTCAGAAATTAATACTGAAAATATTTCCTCTCAGATCAGGAACAAAGCAAGTATCTGCTCTGGCTAATTAAGTTTAACATAATAGTGGAAGTCTTAGCCAGAGCATTTAAGCAAGAAAAAGCAACAAGAGGCATTAAACAGAAAAGAATAAAACTTAAGTCTCTTTGTTTGCAGAGGATATCCCATTTATGAAAGCAAAACAATGAATAAAGGAATAAACTAAAGAGGTAACACATTCATACACTGAAAACTATAAAACATTGATAAAGGTAATTTTAAAAGATATAAAAGATGGAAACACACCCTCTGTTCATGTATTGAAATATTTCATATTGTTAAAATGTTCATAATAACCAAAGTTTTCTACAGATTGAATGTCATCTTCATAAAAAGCCAATGAATTTTATACAAATAGTGAAAACAATACTAAAATTTATATAGAACCACAAAAGACCCTAAATAGCCAAAACAATCTGGAAAAAGAAGAACAAAGCTGGAGGCACCATACCTCCTGGTTTCAAAATACATTGTAATATTATAGTAACTAATAGAGTATAACACTGATATAAACACAGACATCAAATTATATACAAATAGAACAGAATAGAAAGTTCAGATATCAATTCATATTTTACAGTAGTCACCTGATCTTCAACAATGCTGCCAAGAATACACAATAGGAAAAGTACATTCTCTTCAACAAATGGAGTTGTGCAAGCTTTCTGTGTATATGTGAAAGGATGAAATTGGATACTTATGTTATATGGAAATTATGTTATGTGAAATAACCCAGGACAAATATTTCATTATTCCACTTGTATAAGGTATCTAAAATATTCAAACTCATAAAATCAGAAAGCAAAATGATAAAATTTTGGTTATCAGGAGTTTGGGTGAGAGGAAAATGAGAGATAGCTAATCAAAATGCATAAAATCTCAATTACGCAAGACAAACAAATTTTAGAGTTACGCTATATACAGTTTTGACCTATAGTTAATGATACTTTATTATACATTTAAAAACATAACATAGTAGATCTCATGTTAAGTATTCTTATCAATATAAAAAAAATTAAAAACATAAATAAAAAATGAAGCAAAACAAGATAAATTTGTGACTTGATTTTCAAAAACAAAACAATAAAAATACCATATCATTTAATGTTATATCAATGAATACAAAGTGGTTATATTTTTCAATTAATACAGAAGTCTTTCTGATTTTACCTAAAAAATAAGCAAAACAGAATGTATTTTTTTATTTGTTCTTTTTAGATATACATGATAGTAGAATGTATTTTGACATATTATACATACTTGGAGTACCACTTACCCTAATTAGTATCCCATTCTTTTGTTTGAATATGATTTGGAGTTAAACAGGTTGTGTATTCATACATACACAAAGGAAAGTTATGTACAATTAATTCTACTGTCTTTCCTATTTCCATCCCTCCTCCATTCTCTTCACCCCCATTTGTCTAATCCAAAGAACTTCTATTCCACCCACTTATTGTGTGTTAGCATCCACATATCAGAGAGAACATTTGGCCTTTAGTTTTCAGGGATTGGCTTATTTTACTTAGCATGACAGTCTCTAGTTCCATCCATTTACCATAAAATGCCATAATTTCATTCTTCTTTGTGGTTGAGTAATATTCCATTGTGTATATATATCACATTTTCTTTATCCAGATGAATATCTGTTGAGGGGCACTTAGGTTAGTTCTGTCACTTATCTATTGTGAACTGAGTGGCTATAAACATTGATGTGGCTGCATCACTGTGGTATGCTGGGTTATTTCACATAACATAACTGGGTCAAATGGTGGTTACATTTCAAGTTTTCTGAGAAATCTCATAATGCACTACAGACTGGTTGCATCAATTTGCAGTCAACCAACAATGTATGAGTCTGCCTTTTAAAACTGAAGGTCTTATACAAGAAATACATATTTTAAAAGTGATCAAGAAAGATTGAAAATAAAAGGATAGACAAACTTATATCTGGGAAAAGGCAAACTAAAAGAAAGTATAGATCATGTTATTAATAGATAAAATAGCATTCAATTTTAATTGAGATATAAGGAAGGAATCTAGATTGTAGGATGATTATAAGGAAATCACTTGATAGATAAGTAGTAAAGATTATATACATATACTTGAGATGTTTAGACAAAAAGAGAATTTTAGCATTAACTTGATGATATAGCTTGACTAAGTGAATAGTAATTTTAACAATTTGAGGACCCTTATCAAGTTATCCTTCTTTTCTTTTTTTCTTCCATCTTCCATCTCTCTTTTCTTCCCCTCTTTCCTTCATTTTCCAAGTATCTATTGAGTTTCAAATACATATCAAATATGGTTTTAGCCACTGGAAATTAGCAGTGAATATTCTTTACTAATTTACATTCTATTAGGGAAAGACTTCCACTAAAGATATAAACACATAGAATATATCCCAGGAGTAGATACAAGTGCCAAGGAGGAAAACATACTTAGGCAAGTAGAATAAAAGAATGCAGAGGATGTTGAAATTTTATACAGTGTGTCTAGGAAAGGCCTCATAAAGAAGGTAATATTTGAAACTGTGTGTGGTGGTGCACGCCTGTAATCCCAGGGGCTGGGGACGCTGAGGCAGGAGGATCACAAATTCAAAGACAGACTCAGTACTGTATGGAGGCCCTAAGGAACTTAGCAAGACTCTATCTCAAAATTAAAATAATAATATTATAAAAAGGACAGGGGATGTGGCTCAGTGGCTAAGTGTCCCTGGGTTTCAATCCCTTGTATTAAAAAAAAATCAAAAAGTTAGCTTTTAGTTTGAGTGAGAAGGCAGTTGTTAAAGGATTATAAGGGAGAAGCAACATAATCTAACATAATTTTCTCTTTTTGAGGTAGGTGCAAGAGGAAAGAGAAAAAAATCAGATTAGTAATGAGAAAAGTCATAATTAAATTTCCATATTAATGAAGGACTTAAAGTTGAAGTTTATTTTTCTTTACAACTTTTAAAGCTATTTTACTTTTCTTAAAAATATGGAATATAGCACTTTTAAAATGCTCATTTTACAATGAGTTGTTTACAACTGCTGAAAATACAATGGAACATTCTAGGATATTTTTCAATCTTTAGTGTACATCAGAATTACCTCAAGGACTTGTTAAAACCTAGAGTTTCTGATTCTGTTCTTCTGGGGTAAGACCTGAGAATTTTAATTTCTTGCAACTTCTCTCTGGGCCCGGAGTCTGCTTTGAGATCCCCTGTCAAGATCACATAATGTGCATAACCATTGCAGAGATGGTCTGAGAATTATTAGCATTTTTAGTAACCCTGTTGAGGCAAGGACCTGATGTGTTTTTTTTTTAAGAGTGAGAGAGGAGAGAGAGAGAGAGAGAGAGAGAGAGAGAGAGAGAGAGAGAGAGAGAGAATTTTTTAATATTTATTTTTTTAGTTCTCGGCAGACACAACATCTTTGTTGGTATGTGGTGCTGATGATCGAACCCAGGCCGCACGCATCCCAGGCGAGCGCGCTACCGCTTGAGCCACATCCCCAGCCCAGGACCTGATGTTTTGACCCCCAGTATTTATTGCCTCTAAACTCTTATACCCTCGTGAGTGACATTGGACCTTTTCTTTGTTTATTCATCTACCACAAATTAATTAAAAATATATAAGTATATTTTGAATACTTACTTGATTTTTTTTAAGTCTGAGAGTGATGATTCTGCATTTTTGAAGAGGTCAAAACATTTTGCTACTAAGCCAAATATATTCATAATGCATCATGTTTAAACCAGCTATTTCTTCTTATTATTATTATTAAATCATAGTTTTTCATTGTTTTTCTGACTTTTTAGAAATTACTTATAGGATTCCACTTTTATCATTATTACAAAAAGGAAACATACAATTGTGAATTCTGAAAAGGAAACATACAATAAAGGCTTACATGAAATGTCATCCTGGGCAGTTATTAATTTGGTTTGTTTTTACTAGTTTCTTTTTTTAGAATAAAAAGTGTAAGAAAACAAATAAAACTGTCCAAGGGGCATTACTGTGATTTTAGAAACAATGAGCCAGGAAATAGTGACTATTACTGACATGCTAACTACAGTGAATGGAAATGATACGCTAAAGGTCTCACAATTCGAGGAATTTTCATAAATTTTCTTTGCTATCAGCAAGGTGAATAGTAAATGCATTTGGTATTGCTGAATTTTCAGAATTTATTATTGTCAAGGGACATTTCCTCAGTTTTGTGGCTTTACAGATTTTCAGTCAAGTAGTGGGTTTCACATGTTAATTTGATACTTAGAAGATCATGGAGCAAGTGAGAAGCAAAGACACAAACAGTAAAAATAAATGTGGAGATGAGGAGGAAATATTTTTTAAAGATAGTATTAAAAAGATTTTGAGTTTCTCAATTAAACTGCTGGCAATTGACCTGATATGCTCTAAAAATGATAAGTATATGTAGTTATATTACATTTATTTTTCCAAATCCCAAAGAAAACATAAGACACAATAGATCATTTAGACTCAGAATAAGTGATTCATTAAATCTGTCAGTTTGGTGAAAGATGGTTTCAGGATATAAGGGGCTTGTGAATCTGTATTTAATATGAAAGGGGATAAATCAGTTGGGCTTAGATTATTCAAAAGTGCTTTATTTTAAAATTATACTTTGGGGAACATTTAGGTTTTCATATTTTGTTTAAGTTTGAGAAGCATTCATAAAGAAATTGCACAGTTGATTTGTTTATATATTTATTCCTGGTCCCTTTACATATACCTTTATTTTTGCACTTCTAAAAATATATTGATTACTTTAAATGTGGAATTTTCTCAACACATACAGAGATAATTTTAAACATCAGAGAGAGATTATTTTAAACTGTTTATGTTTTATCTATTCCTCATCTAAAATAATTATGACACATAGAAATTCTAAATTTTACTATTACTGATGAGAAATAGTTTGTTTTACAAATCAAAGTGATTTTATAATTAATAAAAAGATCTTTATATTCATTGAGAAATTTGAGATGTTCTTCAATATGAGTATTATTACTAAGTTCTGAAATTATCACAAATATCTAGGGTGAAATACTTAAAATTGCCTTTATTCTTTATATTTTCCTCTATGTTTTACCCACAGCAAGCACCATTAAAAAACCGACAGTTATTGGATAAAAATTATACCTTACTGAATGCCAATCTAAATAATTTAAATTCATAGTTGATTTTTCCCCTGGTTGAATTTTGTCAAAATAGGAAAGCTCATTATTCCCAAATGAAGGAATACTGGTTAAGAGTAATTTTGTCCTTGTGCTCCCTATTAAGGATTCCAATTTAAGAAAAATTATTTCTCATGATACTTTAAATAGATCACCACAAGTACAAAGATCTTAGTTGGTGCCATATGAGTGTGCTCATCTTCTGGAAAAGAGAAGATATACTAAGAACAGTATACTTCATTTGATTAAACATTTTCCCTTAAGATATCAAAAATTTTTCAAATCACAAGTGATAGGGGACAGACAGACATGAGTGGTGGGAACATGATGTTGAGAGAATAATTCTATAAAATTAGGCCCACCATACTGACTCTCACAGGCTTTCACATTTAAAAATTAATTTACCTGTAGCCCTCTTGTAACAGGACATGTTACATTCCTCTGCAAACAACTTGTTATCTACAGGGAGAAATCCAAGCCTCAAATGTCCAAGAAGATCCTGAAGTGAGGGAGTTTTGTAATGCTTACAAAGACCAGATCCCAGAACTCAGAGAGATAAAAATAATCCCTCCTAATCATAAAATCTTCAAGAACCATTTCCAATTAGAACTGGTCAGCATGGGACAAAGTGAGCTAGAGAGGTCATGGAAGTAGGGACTTGAAAGTCTGATGTTATCCTGCTGTCAGTCAAAAGTCAAAAGTTGGGCCTGAGTGGGAATCTCTGAAAACTTTCCCGGAATCCTCAGTAAAACTGGCAGGCAGGATCCACTCTCTGAGAAGACCCACACTCTCCCTTGAGAGTATTCCTTTTTCTTCTTTTCTATCTTTTCTAATAAACACATGTCTATTACTCTGAGTGGCAGGTCTGAATTTTTTCTGGACTGATAACAAGAATTAGGGTTTGAAGTGGGGTCTCCATGCTGTCTCCATTTCATGGTAAGCCCCAGCCCTACAACAACAAGGAATTACATTATTATTCTAATAATTTACAATGGAAACTTTTGTTTCATGCAAATGTTAAAAATGGTCCTGCTGGGTTTTACTACAGTGCTACATTTATATCCATTGTCACAACCTCAAAGAGCTTATCAAGGATTTTCAATCTGGTCTTTTTCATTAAATAGGCACAGTCACAAAAGTGAAATTAAAATATCAACTGACTCTTTTAGGAATGTCAGAGAAGTATTCACAAAAAATCCTTTGTAAATCTGAAATGCCTAGGATCTACAATTGCATTGAATATGGAATAAAAATAGGCAAAATACACATTGAAAAAAAAAATGAACACATCTTCATTCAGCCACTAACAAATGTGGGTTATTGAACAATAAAAGAAAATTCTATTAATGGAGCTGTGCAAATCCATTTCTAAGAATGAGTAGGGGCATCACAAGTCTGCTGGTGGTGAATTAGTAAAGAGTAGCAGCCCTGTTAGACATGAGATGGATAAAACATAAAACTATTGTTTTTAAACAAGAACACCAGGATGGAAAAGTCCTGTCTGGAAGCCATGCTCACTGATATAGTTTTGCTATTAGGGGACAGACATTTGTGAGTGGTGGGAATATGAGATTAAGGGAATAATTCTATAAATGGGCCCGCTGCGCTGACCCCCATATGCTTTCTATTCCAAGAAGAAACTTACCTGAATCCCTGCCTGTCCTAAGTGGGCAGGATGTGTCACATTCCTTAGCAAACTACCTGTTATCTGCAGGAGAAATGCAGGCCCTATATAACAAGGATGGGAGGAACCCAGGAGACTTTTGTGACCAGATGCTGAAACTCAAAGAGATAAGGATATTTCCTCCTAACAATAAAGTCTATAAGAATATACGGTTAAGAATTCAATAAACACATTTCTGTTATTCTGAGTGACATGTCGTGGAAACTTTCTGACTTGATGGCATGAATTTGGGTTTGAAGGGTGGGTCTTCATGCTGCCTCAGTTTCCCAGAAGGTCCCAGCTCTGTAACATTCCCACTGCTTCTCATCTTCTTCTTTTCTTTATTTTTATGAAGGGGTGGTAGATCAGGCCAAACGAAGTGTAGGGTCTTAAAAAACATTCATGCAGCATATAATATGTGTGCTTTACAAATATTAACTTGTCAAATCCTTGTAACAACACTATAAACTGACCGCTATTATTTTTATCATTTTATAGGTGAGGAAACAGAAAGAACTAAGAGATTAAGAAAATTGCTGATGCCCAAGTTGAATAAAAACCTGCTGGATTTCAGAGAACATGTTGTTAACCACTAAGGGATATTGATTTTTTTTTTTACATTCTAACCTACCCTTCCTCTACTGTATAAGCCAGAGTCAGGGCAAGATAATGCAAAGAAGCATTTAGTTAAGGGAACCTTAATTAAGAGGAAATAATAATACCAGGGAAATTTAGATGTAACCAGTGAAATCATTGACTCTACAACATAGACGACAAGTTAGGGACTTGATCATTGTTTTGGGAAAGAAGATGTGCCAATAGAATTCTGATCCTCTTAAGCCTTTCACAGAAATCTCACCCAGAAACTTCTGCTTCCATTTCACCATTTAAACATGGCCCTCATGACCATTACTAATTGGAAGTTGACTAAAAAATAAAAGAGATCTATATTAGATTGGACTCAATGAGAACTATTTTAAAATAATAATAATTCACTAGGAAAGCAAAAAAAAAACATTCACATACAGAGATTTCATTACAGCAACATTTAAAAGGGCAAAAAATGGGAAGAAAGCAATAATGAAATATTAATGAGTTAGTACACACTGTAAGTATAAAATGTTAGCAGTGGATTTCCCAGGATAATGAAAAAGTGGGTGATTTTCAATTTTTTGTTTTGTTTTGTTATTGGTACATTATAATTCTATAAAATAGTGGGATTCATTGTGATACATTTATACATGCACATAACTTAATTTGGTCCATTTCTTTCCCTCTCCTTTCCACTCCTCCTTCCACTCTCCAATCCCCATCTTCAACTCAACATGACTTCCTCTATTTTCATGAAATCCCTTTTTTCTATTTTCTTTCTTCTCAACATTTGAAAGAAAACATTTGTCCCTTGGATTTCTGAGTGAGAGTTATTTCACTTAACATTCTGTCTGTTTCCTTCAAATGACAAAATTTTATTCTCCTTTACAGCTCAGTAAAATTCCATTGTGCTTATATGCTACATTTTCTTTATATATTCACCTGTTGACAGACACCTAGACTGGTTCCATACTTGGCTATTGTAAACTGTGCTGAAGTAAATATGGAAATGCATGTATCTCTATAATACATTTACTTTAGTTCCTTTGTATAAATACTAAGGAATGGTATAGCTAGGTAATATTGTGGTTCTTTTGCTAGCATTTTGAGGAAACTCCAGCCCACTTTCCAGAGTGGTTGTATTAATTTGTAGTCCCACCAACAATGTATGAATGTTATTTTTCCTCATATCCTCACCAACATTTTATTACTTGTATTCTTGATGATTGCCATTCTTACTGAAGTGAGACGAAATTTCAGTGTAGTGTTGATTTGCATTTCCCTCTTTGCTAAGGATGTTGAACATTTTTTTCCACATATGTGACAGCCATTTGTATTTCTTCTTTTGAGAAGTATCTGCTTAGGTAACTTTCAATTTTTTAGGTATACTAATCTATATTTTCAAAGAATTTATAATGAGTACTATACATTTGCAGACTTTTTCAAACAAAATAAATTTTGAAAGCATAAAAAAATACCTTGACCTGGACCAAGAAATCAAACAAGATTTATTTGATTAAGACAGCATCCCTTTCTAAGGCAGAAAATACATAAAGAAACTAGGCTTCATAAAAATAAAGAACAAGAGCAATTCAAAATATCTCAGTAACTTCTGCACCATTTCTCCAGGGTACTTCCATATGATCCCTTAGTTCTGATTACCCTAGTATTTGCATGTCATTACTCAAAAACCAGATTCTTACCAGGTGCAGTGCCACACTCCTCTAATCCCAGTGACTCAGGAGGCTGAGGCAGGAGGATTACAAGTTTGAAGACAGTCTCAGCAACTTAGCAAGGCCCTAAGGAAATTAGCAAGATCCTGTCACAAAATAAAAAAATAAAAAGGGCTGGGGATATGTCCCAGAGGTTAAGCAACGCATGAGTTCAATTACTGGTATCAAAAAAAAAAGAAGAAGGAGAAGAAGAAAATTCTCTGAAGAAAAATCTGCAAAGCCTAGATTGGATCACATACCCACCCTGCCATCAGGGTAACAGAGACCTAAAAAGAATTGTACTGTTACAGGGCTGGGTCCTTTTAGGAAACTGAGGCAATGCAAACCCCTCCCATGCCCCAATTCTTGTGATCAAGTCAGAAAGATTTTAGACATTTTACTCAGAGTAAACTCAGGCATGAGTTTATTATAAGGGATAGGAAAAGGTAAAAGAGACACTCTCAAAAGAGAGAGTGGGTCTTCTCAGAGAGGAGAGGGACAGAGTGCCTCACCTACACTCCAGCTTTATTGGTGGTCCCAGAGAAGTTTCTACAGAATCCCACCCATGTCCACCTCATGACTTTTGACTGATAGCAAGATGACATCAAATTATCAGGTATCTATTGCCATGACCATTCTAGGTCACTTTGGCCCATTTTGACCAGTTCTAATTGAAACCTGTTCTCACAGATTTTATGGTTCAGAGGAATTGTCTGTATCTCTCTGCATTCTGGGATCTTCCCTTTGTAAGGGAAACAAAGTTTCCCCACTTCAGAGTAAATATTTGTCTTCTTATGGACATTTGAGGCTTGAATTTCCCCTGTAGATAGCATATTGTTTGTTGAGGAACATAACATGTCCTGGGGACTTTAAGCAAAACTGCAGGTAAATTGCTTCTTTAAATGGGAAAGCACATGGGGGTCAGCACAGTGGACCCACTTTATAGAATTATTCTCCTAACCTTGTTTTCACCATTCACATCTGTCTGTCCCTTTTCAGTCCAAACAGATTATATGGAGTGGTGAAAGGACTATTTATCAAAATTAAGTATTCTGATCAAATAAAACAAGTTGTACAATACCTGCAGTAAAATAACTACTTTAAAAAAATCATACTCAATGTATTGGCAATTATAAAAACACACAAGGAATTGACCAAATTCAGGGAAGCTCAGGGATAGCCAGTGAGAAAAGGAAAAAGACCAGAATTTGAGGAAATGTCTTTCACAGGGCACATTTATTGATTTAATATTATAGTGCTTGATGGGTAGTTCCAAATTCACACTTTCAATGGACTAAAATCAGTAGCCAAGGAGGTTTATTCTGGTAGAAACACCCAATGGTTTTGTTACAGAGCTGGGGACTTCCAAGAAGCTGAGGCAATCCTAAGGCACCACTTCAAACTCTGATTCTTGTTATCAAGTCAGAAAGCTTTTAGGCATGCCACTCAGAGTAACAGAAATAAGTTTACTGAAGGTATCAGAAAAGGGAAAGGGGCCACTCTCAAGGGAGAGAGTAGGTCCTCTCAGCGTGGAGAGGGTTGATTTCCTCTCTGGCACTCCAGTTTTATTGAGGATCCCAGAGAAGATTCCAGAGAGGCCTTCCCAGGTCCACCTCTTCACTTTTGACTGTAGCAGGATGACATACTGTGTGGTTCATAAAACATAGACTTTTAAATACCCACTATCATGGAAACTCTAAGTAACCTTGGCCCATGCTGACTAGTTCTAATTCTTAACCATACATTCTTAACAAATTTCATGATTAGATGAAACTATCTTTATTTGGTCACAAAAATCTCCCTCTGCAGGGTAGCTTTGGTTCCTCTTATCAACATCATTTTAGGCCTGCATTTCTCCTGTAGTTAACAGGTAGTTTGATAAGGAATATGGCATAGCTTGTTCACTTAGGCCAAGCAAGGCCACAAGTAAATTGCTTCTTAGAAAAGAAAGCACTTGGGGCTCATCACAGTGGACCCATTTTATAGAATTATTCCCTTAACCTCATGTTCCCATCATCACATCTGTCTGTTCCCTAACAGTTTGAGGGTTTTTTGTTTGTTTGTTTTGGTTTTTATTAGTGGTACAAAATTTAGAGTCAGATGCTTTCTGCACACCTGTAGTCACCGAGTGGTAGCAACAATGAGTTTTGTACTTCCCAAACTGTGACAATCTGGATAAAGCAGAAAGATCAAAAGGGTGACTATATTGTAGATTTGAACAACATACCTAAGAGTCATTCCCTAGGGAGGCAGACAGCAAAGAAGGAAAATAGATTAGTAATATGTGAGTGCCCTTTATGAACCACACAGTTGGCTAAGAACTTCATATATATGACCTTATTTTATCCTCACAATTCTATAAAGGAAGACCTATCCATATTTTAGAGTTCAAAATACAGTTCGAGAAATTAAGTTGCTTACTCGAATCATATATTAATTAATTGTAGAGCTGAAGATTCACACTCAGGTTTAGGGTACTGGGACCAGTTAAGCAAATTGGGATCAAGTCAAATTTATTTGAAGAGAGTCAAAATTACTCTGTTCCAGTCCATGAACTAATAAAGATTTTAATTCCTAGTCATTTTACTCATGTAAACAAATTAAAATTTAAACATATTAAGATAGTAAGAATTCTTGATTAACCGGACAGGACACAGTCTATGGACTAAAATATTTGGAGAAAGGGACATAATTAGGAGCCATGTGGAGGCAAAGCTAAGCACACTAAGGCACTTCAAGATGTAGAAGTCTATAGCAACATAACACATTTCACACCAAAATTACACCAAAACTTAACAAACTACAATTAAATATACTCACTTTCTGCAGGTCCGGAACCTAGAAATGCCTGTTTGTCTTTTTTTTTTTTTCTGAATGTCTCTCATGAGGTTGCAGATGTCACTGGGTCTGCAGTCATCTAGAGACCTGCCTTGACCTGGAGTATTCATTTTCAAAGCAATTCACTTGTATACCTGACAAGTTAGTACTAGTTGTTGACAGGAAATCTCAGTTCCTCACCACCTCTCCATCAAGCTGCTAGAGGATTTTCATGACATGACAGCTTCTTTCCCCAAGGTGAGTGATTCAAGAGAAAGCACACACTAGATACCACAATGTATTTGAAGAAGTATCCTTGCAATTCACAAATTATTATTCCCACAATATCCTATTGATTATGTTGATCCGCTCTATTTGGTTAGCAAGGAAACTACAAAGAGTTGTGAAAAATAGTAGGTGAGAATCATTAAGAACTATCTTGGAGGGAGATATCACACATAGATATAGATATGAGTTTTATCTTGATTTTTAAATGGAGCTAAGGGTACATACTTCTACTTGCCTCCTCGGGAAAACTCTAATGAGATAAGAAGTATAAAATAATAAAAACTCATTTTTTGAATTTAATTAAAATTAGACAAATTACATGATTTCTAGTGCAGCATGTAAAAAACTGTGAAATTTGTGGTCTTGTCCTCACAATAAGGAAAAAGCTAAAAATCAACCACTTTTATTAAATTACATCAGAGAATTCAACTCAAGGAAAATCACTGTTCCCAAAACTGGAAAAACAGACAAAAAATTTATTAGTTGACACACTAATCTCATGATAGAGTACACAGGATTTATTACCTGTACTATGTTCCTGCCAAAAATGTTTAATCTACATTCAACTGTTAAAATTCTACTTTAATCTAAAGTTACATTTTCCCCCTTTGTAAATTAAGTGTTAACCTGCAGAGTAATACTTTGAAACTGTGTGAATATCTATTTCTTAGTAACTTTACATTTTATGGTGATCTTTCCCAGAAACAATTATTATACTGGTGGTTGTACAATGGTGGTTTTCTATTTCATTTTTTCCACATTTATTAGCTGTCATTCATCTCTAAAAATAACTTTTCTTTCCCACTTTATTTTTTATATAATTATGGTCTTAGGATTATTTTTATTTAATATGTTATAATATATTGCCATTTCTTTTTTGTGTGATGGTGAAATTACTCTAGTTATGGTCAGTAGCACTTTCTTTTTATTATATTTGCTTTCTAGCACAAAATTAGGCTCTTAGTATTGGCTCACCTGTATTTTGTCTGATCTAGACCTGAAACTGCTTATTCTTCCAAGGATCTCATTTAATTTTATGGAGAATGATATCTAGCAACAAAGATCTGGGTACTAAGGGTATTCATTACTTCTGGAATGGTTTTGCTTCTACAGTTTTCTAACAGACACTGTTAGAATTACATTTTTAAAGAAATCATGAGTTCAAACTGGTAGTCTAATCTAAATATAATATCAAGAATTCTTCCTCCTTTTTTTCCCTTCCATATTGGTATCTCCCTATGGGAAATAATATAATTGTTGATTTTGTTATTAAAAGTGAGTGGACGGCCTGGGGTTGTGGCTCAGTGGTAGAGTGCTTGCCTAGCACACATGACGCACTGGGTTTGATCCTCAGCACCACATAAAAATAAAATAAAGGTATTATGTCCACATGCAACTAAAAAATATATTTTTAAAAAAAGTGACTGGAGAACTTTGTTTCAGAAATCAACTTTTTCTATTTTTTTATTCATAATGTTCTTTCTCTCTATGAATAACTATTAATAAGGAAGGAGTATTAAGTTGTTTCTGATTACACATTGCAACATTTCAGTTGTTTCTGGTTGCAAATTTATTATATGATTACTTGCTATTTCCAAATTATTTTCCATACATATTCCTGGGAGCTTTTATTTTTTTAAGCAGAATCATGATTGTTTTCTTTATTTTGAAATAAGACTCTACTTATAATTTTAAAACACATTGAGAAACAAAGTGAATTTATAATGTAATTACTTTTATTTCATGCCTATACAGTGCTTTTTAAAATTTCTTTTATTTTTTAAATATATGACAGCGGAATGCATCACAATTATTATTACACATATAGAACACATTTTTTCCTATCCAGCAGAATACAACAATCACTAGTATGGCATTATGTAAAAACGTGGATGTGTAACCGATGTGATTCTGCAATCTGTATATGGGGTAAGAATGGGAGTTCATAACACACTTGAATCAAATGTATGAAATATGATATGTCAAGAGCTTTGTAATGTTTTGAACAACCAATAAAAAAAAGAAAAGAAAATAGTATAGAAGTTTTCTACCAATAGTGGCACTTTGTACTCTGCAAATGAAAATTAGCTATATTCCTTTATTTAATGAATGCCTCTAGCAATTTCTCTGGTACAGGTACTATACTAGATATTATGTTTTATTAGCATAATAAAAAACATTAAAATTGGATAAAAATAACACATTTTTTCATATCTCTCTATATAAAGTATGTTCACACCAATTCATGTCTTCATACATGTACTTTGGATAATGATGTCCATCACATTCCACCATCATTGCTAACCCCCTGCCCCCTCCCTTTCCCTTCCAATCCTGTGCCCTATCTAGAGTTCCTCTATTTCTTCCATGCTCCCTCTCCCTACCTCACTATGAGTCAGTCACATTATATCAGAGAAAACATTCACCATTTTTTTGGGGGGTGGCTAACTTCACTTAGTATTATCTTCTCCAACTGCATCCATTTACCTGTAAATGCCATGATTTTTATTCTCTTTTATTGCTGAGTAATATTTAATTGTGTATATATGCCACATTTTTTAATCTATTCATCTACTGAAGGGCTTCTAGGTTGGTTCCACAGTTTAGCTATTGTGAATTGTGCTACTATAAACATTGATGTAGTTGTGTCTCTGTAGTATGCTGCTTTTAAATCCTTTGGGTATAGACCAATAGACCAATAGACCAATAGCTTGTTCAAATGGTGGTTCCATTCCATGTTTTCCAAGGAATCTCCATGCTGCTTTCCATATTGACTACACCAATTTGCAGTCCCACCAGCAATGTATGAGTGTGCCTTTTTTATCCTGGGAGCTTTTACTAATATAACTTTACCACTTCATAATAGGAGGGAAACGAAAATGTACTTTCAACATATGAGAGACTCATATGTAATCGCAGTTGTTTAGTTGGCACATAACAAGATATACCTTTCTTGGGATATTAATAAAATAGGGCAATTAATCTACATATTTATTTTTTTATGTATTTACACTCTTTTATGATGAGGATAGCAGGGAAGACAGATTAATACATGATTCTGACCGATATTTTAAAAGAATTTAACCTTTTTTATTTATTTGTTTTTATGTGGTGCTAAGGATCAAAACGTGTGCCTTACCCATACTAGGCAAGTGCTGTACCACCAAGCTACATCCCCAGCCCTTATGTTGGGTTTTAAAAAAAATTCTCTTTAGTTTTAGAATAATGTCCAAGGTTTATGTCTACCAGAAAATTATAGCAGCTATCATGAACATTTATGTATCTCATACTACAAAGAAAAAAATAAAAGAAAAAAACTACATAAGAAAGCTGAATCCTTGTTTAACAATAGTATGAGTTTAACAGAAGATTCAGCTCCCCAACATGAAAAAGGTGGTTATTATATGAACATATTGCATGAAACTTAAAATCTTGGAAACCATAATCTCAAGTATATAATGGTAATCACATGGAAACATATGATGATCTTGTGGGTTATTTTTTCTTGTAGTTTCATAGCAAATTACAGCAGGGTTTATTCATAGTTGAGATATGATTTCACAAAAGAGTATTACTGAGTTTTGAGGGTAATGCTTTTATTAATTTATTATACATAACAACTTTTTTGATTATGTTATGGGGCAATCAGGAAAAATTGTGTACATTTCATTTTTTCAGTCAACTTTAAGAAGTAAATTCAATGATTTGATCAATCATTCAAGTGATTAACTCCTCAAGTTGTCAGTTTACAATCAGAGAAAGGCAGTAAATGTAAGGTGGTATAATCATTCTATTGTCACAGTCCAGTAAAATATTCTGCTTTGGAAAGTTTCAAATGGTGGCTGTGTTACTCTTAGCTTTACCCATGAATCTCTTCCTGTGTTAATATTTCCAAATTTCAATTCAAAGAAACAGAATAATTACGAAAAAAAAGCATAAACAAAACTGGGTAGAATGATTTGTAGGCTTTATAAGTTATAAAAATAGATTTTTAATATCCCTAAGTATATTTATACCATATATTCCTATAAGCAATTTAAGGAATATACCTTAAATGATTCTTATATTTTCAATATTAATCTGTTGCTCTTTCCTCCTTTAACCCAAATTGTGCATGAAGTAACAAGCAAAATATCTTGGGAGGTACATTAACATTTTGCTAATAGATATATTAAGGAAAATATTTCTTTCTAACAGCTTAATTATATCTACAGAGAAAAAATATATATGGTGATATATATATATATATATATATATATATATATATATATATATGGGCCTTCCTTTAGATTATCTATTACCTTATATACATGTATAAATCCCTTTGCTCATTGAAATGGGAATCTACCCCTTTTTGAATTTAACACATAACAATTCAGTGTGAATGCTGAGCATGATGCTGTGAACTTAGGTCCATTAGGATAGAGAACTGACTACATTCTCCAAAGGGGGAAATAGTGTGAAAGAACTAGAGTCTATTGTATAAGCAGAAAAAAAAATATCAAACAGATATGCATCTTTTTAAAGGCTCAAGATTTCTGCAACAGGTTTGGGAGAGTTTTTTTGTTCACTAGGTAGGTAATATTGGAGGATAAATGATAATGGAGTATTTCTTAATGTAGAACAAATGATATTTACAGGATCCTGGTTTATGATGATAGTACAGATCCATTGCACTTTTCTTTATTACTCCTAGATTCTTGTGATTTATTAATATTGTCATGGAACCAGAGCTGAAACTTGAAGAAGTTAGCCTGTGCTAGTAGGCAATGCTTTCTAAAAAGTTTTCTCTTTGAATTGGGCAAATTTTCTTTGTCGTGGAATGTTCAGGGACACTTAAATAGATATATAAGCATGTTCCCTCATAAGATTTTGCTGAGAGTTTCGTTGAAAATAAAAGAGTCCTCTCTATAGTTGGGGTTCATATTTGACTAACAGAACGAGGGTCATGTGCTGGAAGGCAGAAGTCAAAGAGGAATAACAGGTCACTATATGCAAATCATCACAAGAAAGGAAGATGCCTGGTAATGTGGGCCAAATTCAAAATGTAACCTCATTTCTTTCTCAGAATTTTATTTGGTGTTGTTCTTTGTGTATTTTTCCATAGAAACTCTATAATAACCTTCTTTGTACTCTAGATTAAAGATATAACTTGTTCAGATTCGTATTGGGACCACATATTTATCAATTTTCTTGGTGAAAAATTGCATATATGTAATGTTGAATCTCTCTACATAGAAGCATGGCCAGCTTATCTGTGTGTTTTCCTATTACTTTTTTTTGGTATTTAAGTTTTCTTCAGCATTTTAAAAACCAATGAAATGGGAAATTTTATGTTAGTTTTGTATTGTTACACTTAAAGTAAAAAAGAATGAAGAAATATTATTGGTAACAAAAAGGAATTGAAAAATTGAACAATCCTACTCTGAGAAATAAACTAGATTATCTACTAAATTATTTTTCTTCCTGCAGGTGTTGTACATTTGTAAGTTCATTCCTTTATAATATTTTACTTTATAATATTGTTGCTATTATAAGTGCTAGACATACATTAATATATATTCCACTACCTTTCTGAACTCGTCTTTATTGATAGTTGTTTTCTCATTTTGTTCTCTTGTATTTTTAACTTACACAATTATATCACCTTCCATGAAAGATAGTGGTTTATTCCTCTCTCAATTTTTAATATTTGTATGTCTTGTATCTTCTCTAATTGTGTTAGTTATTTGTATGCAGTAAAATCTTAAATAATAGTGGAGCTTATGGGCATTCCAAACTCTGCACTGATTTTAAGGATAATGATTGCTGTGTTTCCCTATGATATTGAATTTTGGACTGAGATAAATATAGTTAATCATGTTAAAGAAGTATTGATTTATTGTTATTGAATTTTTTTTTAAATTGAGACTTGTCATTGAATTTTGTCAAATGCCTTTTCAGCATCTGTAGAGATGAGCACATAATTTTCTCCTTGAATCAATTGATATAATCAATTATTTTAATAGATTCTCAAATAGTGAATCATTCTTGATTCTTACAATAAATCCTACTGATTTGGAAACATGTTTCTTAAAATGTATTGTGGAATTCTGTTCACTAGCATTTTGTTTTGGTTTTTTAGTAGGTTTTTTTTTAAATTAAGACATGAATCACATACCACATATCCATTCTTTTAAAGTGTACGATTCAGTGATTTTTATTAAAATCACAAGGTGAGGCAACCACGACTTCTAATCCAGAATATTTTCATCTTGCCAAAAATCAATTTCTTACCTAATAATAATCACTTCTCAACTTCTATCTATAGGCATTGTTATATACTAAGTTCCTTTCTCTTCCCATGCATTTGTCTATTCTGCACATTTCATATAAGTGGAATAACACAGTACATGGCCGTTGCTCTAGTTGACTTCATTGAACATGTTTTCAGGATTCATCCATATTTTAGTACGTATCAGTGCTTCATTTATTGCTGAATAATATGCCACTATGTGGATGTACCACATTTTTATACATTAATTCATTGATAAACATTTGGATTTTTTCCACTTTTTGGCCACTACAAATAAAGCTACTATGACTTCCATGTACAAGTTTTGTATAAACATAAATTTTCTATTCCTTTGAGTATACATCTAGGTGTAGAATTCCTGGATTGTATGGCAGCTTTCTTGTTTAACATTTTTGGTGGAATTGCCAAAATATTTTCCAGAATGATTGTACTACTTATAGTCCTTCCAGCTATCCTTAAAACATATCCTTAAAAGCACTTGTAATTGTCTCTTCAAACATAACCACCCAAGGGAATGTGAAGTATGGGTTTGATTTGCATTTTCCTAATAGTTCTTGAAAATGTCATGTTTTCACAAGTTTGTCCATCATTTTTGGTGTTTTTTTAATTGAAAAAATTAAATTATTTGCCAATTTTTATTTAAATAGTTATTTGCCCTTTTATAGTCCAATGTCAAATTATTTATATGTTCTTGATACTAAACATTTATCAGATACATGATATATATTTTCTCTCATTCTATGGATTGCACTTTCACTTTCATGACACTATTCTTTGGAACACAAACATTTTTTATTTGATAGAATCCAATCTATTTATTTACTTTTATTGCTTTGCTGTAAGTATTGTATCTAAGAATCTACTTCCTAATGCAAGGTCAGAAAGATTTACTGCTATGTTTTCCTCTAAGAGTTTTATATCTTATTTTTAGGTCTTTGATTCATTTGCAGTTAATTTTTGTGTATGATGTGAGAAAAAAATCCAATTTCACCTTCTTTGCTAGTAGATATCAGGTTGTCTAAGTACCATTTGTTAAAAACACTCTCCTCCTCATTGAATTATTTTGGAACTCCTGTTGTAAATACATTAAACATACATGTATAGGTTTCTTAACTCCCATTTCTGTTCTATTGAACTTTAAGTCTACACTTATTCCCAAATCACTCAGTCTTGATTACTATGGTTCTATATATTGTCTTGATTACTGTAGTACTATATATTGTCTTTTGAAATCAAAAAGTGTGAGTCCTCTTTGTTTTCTGCAAGAGTGTTTTGAATGTACATGGTTTTTTTGCATTCTCAAATGAATTTTAGGATTAGTTTATCAATTTCTGCAAGAAAACAAAAAGGAAGCCAGCTAAGATTTTAAGAGTATTGCTTTGAACACATAGATCAATTTAGGGATTATTGTCATCTTAACAATATTATGTTTTGCAATTCATGAACATGGGATATCCTCCCATTTATTTAGGCCATCTTTAATTATTTTGACAATGTTTGTACTTCTGAACATCCAAATATTTACTTCTTTTGTTGCATTCATTGCTCTATTTCTTCTTAATTTTATTTTACATGAACTTATTCACATAATTTTATTTTTAGGATATTCACTGCTAGTGTACACAGAACAATTGATGTTTTTATGTTGATCTCATATATGATGAGCTTGATGAGCTTATTATTTAGTGTAATTTTTTGGATATTCCTTGGGATTTTCCTTACATAAAATCATAGTATCTATAAATAAAAACTCTTTCTTCCTTTACAATCTGAATGTCTTTTATTTATTTTTCTTGCCAAAATGCCCTGGCTAGAAATTTCAGTACAATGTCAAATAAAAGTTGTGAGAGCAACCTTCTCCTTATTTGAGGTGGAAAGATTTTAGTCATTCACCTTTAAGTATGATATTTGCTGTGGAATATCCATGTATATTCTTTAAAAAAATATATATGTATATATATTAAATAAAATATATATATATATATATATGTATATATATTACACACACACACACACACACACACACACACATGCCTTTATTTTATTTATTTATTTTTTCAATGTGTTGCTGAGGATCAAACCAGTGCCTCATATGTGTGAGGCAAGAGTATTGCTTTGAACACATAGATCAATTTGGGGATAATTATCATATTCATAAGAATATGTCATGCATATTCTTTATAGGTTGAGGAAAGATAACTTCCAGTCTTAGTTTGTTGAATTATATCTAGTAGGAAAGGATGTTGTGTTTTTTCAGATTCTTTTTCTTTATCTAAGTGATCATGTGTGTTTTATTCTTTACTAATGTGATTTATTAAACTGATTAATTTTAATAGGTTCAATCAACCTTGCATTTCTGAGATAGACATAAGTTAGACATGGTGCATATTTATATTTACATGTTGCTAGAATTGATTTGTTAGGATTTGTGGAAGACTTGAATCCAAATGTATAAGTAATAATGATCTATAGATTTCTTGTTTATGATAATTTTGTCATCAGAATAATACTGGCCTCCTAAAATATATTTAGAAATATTTCCTCTTCTTCAATTTTATGGACGAGTTTATGAGGAAATAATTTTTATTCTTAAAATTTTTGATAGATGCTGGGTGAACTGGTATATATAAGTAATCCTAGCCACTAAGGAAGCTAATGCAGGAGGATTACCTGTTCAAGGCCAACCTGGACAATATAACAAGACCATCTCAAAATAAAGTAAAAGTGGCTGGGGATGTAGCTCAGTGGTAGAATGCACGTGGGTTCAATTCCCAATATAAGACTAGTAATAGTAGTAGTGTACATTTTTAAAAATAATTGGGGCTAGTCGGAGGTAATTAGGTGCAGACATCATCCTTGCAAGGGATTAATTTTGGTCTCACAAAGTGAGCTAGTTCTCAAGAAAGTGAATTGTTATAAAAGAGCAAGAGTGACCACTCATTGATCTTTGGCCTCTTGTCCTACCATGTGATTGCTCTTATATACACACTCACCATTGCAATGCTTTCCAAGTTTGGTCCTCACTGTAACTGAGCAGAGATATGTGCCATGTTCTTGAACCTCCAAAACTGTGATCTAAACAAACCCCATTTCTTCAGACAGTATTTAGTCTCAGGTATTTTGTTATTGCAACATTAAATGGGCTAATACGCCATTACTGTGTTCAAGCTTTACAAAACATCTTGTCTGCCAACTTTTCCTTTTAGGTTTCTTGGGCATAGCCTTTTATTTGCTCCAACTGTTGTGTACCCCACCCCCAAATGCCACAAAGTCAAACGCTTATTAGTAATTTTTTTGGCAAATGACTCAAAAGAAAAGTTTTATCTTGGACTGAGCTTTCAGTCAAATCAAATACTGTCAACTATATAAGTAGAATATTCCTAGGGTTCATAAGACAGTTCAAATGAGGACAATTATCTGAGAATGATGCTTTAAAGGAGCTCAGACCTCATTCTTCACCCTGTAATGGTTTCCACTCTACTGGTTTTCACCATGCTTGTAAGCTGTTCATTTTTGCCATGGAGCTGGAGAGAATGGGATAAGAATAAGGCTGCTTAAATCACCACAAAACTTGTATTGCCAACATTCAAAAAAATTCTTTTCTGAAATAAATGCTTCACAATTTGCTGGAAATATTTGGTTAATTTGAAGAGGTCTAAAACTTTGAATATGATAATTTATTTTGCCAATTTTCAAATTAACTTATGGAGGAGAAAATTTTCAAAGGTCAAACTTTGCCACTTTGCTGACATAACTCTTTGAGAGTTTTTGCATTAATATACATAACATATGGATATACATGATATTTTTTGTAGAATGTTATTTTCTCTGCAATCTTTTCCAAATTTTAGTACCAGTATTAAATTCTTCATAAATAGAATTTGAAAGTTTTCCTTTATTGGGCAGTTTTATTATCTTTGTAATTATCTGTCTTTTCAAAGGTTTGGAGAATATCTTGTGAAAACATCTGTATCTCTTGCTGTTTTGGGGGAATAACACTTTGATAATTTTCTTCATTCACTCTAGAAATGCATGCGTTCAGATTTTCTATCTTCTCTCAGTGCAATTTTTCTGAGGTTTATATTCCTAGACTATTACACATTTCATCAACTTTCAAATATATTTTTATGGGTTTGAGGAAACTAGTTCTTTGTTCTTTCAAATAATTCTGATTCTGTTATTATTTCCTCCTTATTTTTCCTTACCATTTGGCAGTGATCCTTCCTCCCTCTTTTCATTAATTAGATTAACTGGAGATATATTTTTAGATTTATGCATGACTTTTTTTTTAAAGAGAGAGTGAGAGAGGGGAGAGAGAGACAGAGAGAATTTTTAATATTTATTTTTTAGTTCTCGGCGGACACAACATCTTTGTTGGTATGTGGTGCTGAGGATCGAACCCGGGCCGCACGCATGCCAGGCAAGCGCGCTACCGCTTGAGCCACATCCCCAGTCCCTATGCATGACTTTTGATGTTTTTAAATTTAACTCAAATTCTTTAATTCATTAATTCAAAGTCACTTTAATTATTTTACTGCTATATTTCTAATTTTAAGCCAGAGTATTAATTCAATTGTTTCCATTATGCCTTATTACTGATAGACACATTTTAGGCCCTCAATTTTCCTCTGAGAATTTCTTTCGCTATATCTCTTAGGTATTGATGTGTAAATCTTTTATTATATTTGTTTAAAAGATGAATACACTTCAATTTTGTATTTTCCCTTTGACTCTCAAGAACGATGAGGGTTTGTTTTTAACTTACAGACACAATTTATTTTCATGATTTAAATTTATTTATAAATTTCTAGATTTAAACATATAGTCAGAGATTATTCTTCTACTAGATCAATGTTAGTGAATCTGTAGAGTCTATTAGAAATATTTTCCTTCTCTATTTTTAGGTTATGCCATTTACTATGTATCAAATTTGTCTACAAATTATGTTATCTGCTTTTATATTATGTTTTTGAACATTTCATTTGAATACTTTGAGAGAGAATTTGCATCCAACTATTTAATTTTTATCTACTTCTTTTATTGCCTATGATATCTGATCTATGAATGCTGTTACTGTGTTACTTGGTGCTAGATAGATAATTCTATTTTATCTTACTTGTGAATTGCATCCTGTAGCTTTTTAATGTGTTCTTCTTTGTCCTTTTAAATACTTTAGGGCTTAATTCCACATGGTTTTGTTTTAAAAACCTAACCTCTGACTTCCTTTTGTTTGCATTTCCATTTATATTTTTATTTACCACCCTTATGAATCATTTTGTTTGGGTGAATCTCATATATATATAGCATAGACCTTGGTTTGATTTTTTTGATCTAATGTTATAGTCAAGTTTTTTTTTTTTTTTTTTTTTTTTAAGTTGGTGATAGAAGTCTGTTAACCTTTGCAATAGTAAGGCTATACTTTTTCATATTTTACAATAAAATAATCCAATAATATACTCTTTCCCTGTATTTGATTTTATATTGTCAAGCATACAACTCTCTCTTACTTGCCTCACCTATTACTATGCTTCATCATATTTAAATGGCTTATATTTATTCTCATCTAAAATGAATAAGATAATCAGTACACTTACTTTACCTCAACATTCTTTCTCATACTTTCTCCAATTGGCATTAATTATAAGAATGTTACATTTTTAAGGCATATGGTATTTACATTCTGTTCTGTCACTCTAGTCCTATTTTTCTCTGGCCTTAATTATATGATCAAATGTATTCAAAGTTCATTCCTAGTATTTTTTTGGTTTCGTTTGCTTTGTCATGACTTTTTTGTCTCAAAAATGGTCCTCTTGTAGTTTCCTCAAAAAGTATCACAGAAATAATAGTTTCTGAAATCTTGCCAATTCAAAACAATTTGTCTGTAGTATTTACACATGAAGGAGACTTTGAGTGGATACATATTATTGGCTTATATTTTCTTTATTTGAATACCATGTAGATGCTGCTTCACTGTATTTTTGGTATAGATTTTTCAGTGGAGAAACCTGAAACTATCTTGCTACTTTACTTATACAATGACTTGATCTTTTTGTCTGACCACTCAAATAATTCTTTCTTCATTTTAATAACCTATAACTCTACTAGGGCTTTTATCAGCATTGACTATTCTGGCTCAATTTTATTTTAGACATATTGTTTCTCTTATATATTTTTATATATGTACAGTTGGCTTTTTATATTTTTCAGTACAGACTCCTTGAATAATATGTTTAATCATTGGTTCTAGCCTACTATTTTAGCTTTCTTCCTCAGTTTCTCCAATCACAAATAGATGCACTTTTTTGGTCTGGCTTCCAAATCTATCATTTTTTCTCCTATCCCTTTTAAACTCTTTATTTATTTTATTATCATCTTCGTTTAATTTCTTTTTCAGAGCTGATGACTAAACTCAAGGCCTTATGCATGCTAGGCAAGCACTCTGCCATTAAGCTAAATCTCCAACCCTATTTCATTTAATTTACATTTTCAATATTTTAACTTCTATCTGAACGAAGAAAACATTTTTTTTCCTTTCAACTCTCATACTCAATACAGAATACTTTTTTGTTCAAAATTTGTGGGAATTTCTCCCCACCGTCATCCAATTCTAGGTAAATTATAGCATATCATATCAGAGTCATAACGTAATTCAATCTGACTCTATCTACCTGGAGATAGCATGAAATCCCACAGACTGAAGCCTCAGTCCCATAAAACTGTGCTTCACTTCAGATGCCCATGTTAAGAAGCAAGTTGTCACCTATTCTCCTGAGTATAAATAATAGATTCCCAAGACCCCTTTAACCTTCAATTAGCTTGTTAGAGTGGCTCATAGAACTTGGGAAAACAATTTACTTATATTTACCCACTTATTATAAAGTATTTTACAAAAAACACAGATGTACAGCCAGATAGGAGATTTTTACTTAGAATTAGGTATTTGGAAAGGGGCATGGAGCTTCCGTGCCATGTCCAGCCACAATACCTCTAATATCCTCTACGTGTTCACCTATCCAGATGTTCTTCAAACCCTGTCCTTTGGTGGCTTTATGGACTTTTGATCATATAGGCATGATTGATAACATCACTGGCCGTTGATGATCAACTCAAGTTCAGTTCCTTTCTTTTCCCTGAAGGAGGTTATTGAGGGTGGTTGGGTCAGAAGCTCCAACTTTCTAATCATGTGGTTGGTTCCCCTAACAATAAGCCCCACTCCCATGCAGGGGCCACCAAGAGTTAGCCCATTAGAATAAAAGATGATCCTATCACCCAGAAAATTCCAAAGGATTTAAAAGCTCTGTATCAGATGCTCCTATTACTCATGAAATTACAAAGGTCTTAGAAGATCTCTGTCAAGAACTAACTCAAAAACAAATACTAGAAAAAAAGGTTCTTGATAATGACTCTCTCTAGGAGAGTTTTTAGGGTTTTATATCAGAAACCATGGGTACATTCCAACACATTTATCCCTCATTATTTCATAACATAATACCAATCTTCTATAGTATCTTTTTTCTTTTGTGATTTCATCAGTTCTGTGTTTTTCTCAGATTTCTTCTCTTTATCTTCTAAACTTCTTAGTGATTCCTATTCTAATTTCAGTGTTTTCTATTGTTTCATCCTTTCTTTCTTATGGTACATTTCTGATCTGCCATCTCTATTTGTAAATGTGACTGATTCATTATTTTTAAGTATTTGTTTTACTGCAACATATTCTAGGGAATCTTCATTTGTTTCTAAATTTTGTTGTTATTGTCTATTTTTATGACATTTTTGTGCCAGTTCATTTCTATATTATTCATCATTGAATGAGTTGCATTTTCCTGGACCAGCTACCTGTATGTTGATTAGAGCAGAGACCAGTGTAACCATCCAGGCCTTATATCAAAAGAAGCTTTCCTTCTCTACCTCCACAGAGGCATCTGATTTCTTGCAAATATGGCCTGTGTATGTAGTTCTTTATCTAGCTGTAATTCTTTATTCTTTGAAATAAGCTGGATATGATCCTGCTAACTTATTTTTCACACCTAGTTTCAACAAAAAATATAATTTTTGCACTTATGGCATCTCTCCTTTCAAAAGTTGTTTGTGTGGATATTTTCTTAAATCCTTTACTCTAGACTAACTTGTCACTCTCCATATTCTTGTCTTCATCGATCCCTGTGGATAACTATATGATGACTATAAAATCCTAATTTAGTAATAGGATTCTTACCAAGAGGGAGAAGGAATAAAAGTCCCTAAACAATATTGAGGAGTGAGGAGGATACCAATCTTAACCTTTGAGAGGTGTGAATTGTGAAAAATATGCAAAATGATGCTAAGAAAAGGAATTGCAGATATACAGCAATTTTCTAATAATGGAATGGAAGTTTTCAGGAGTCAAATAGAAAGATCATAAGGAACCATTCTGAGTGGCTGAGTCTTCTAGCCATCTCCAAGTTTAAGTGTTCAGTAATTCCCCATTTGTGGCTCAGGAACTATGCCTGAGTTGTGGTCAGAAGTTCAATGCATAACTACTGGCAGAATTGGGCAAATTATATATCCTCTCTAAACCTGTATTTCCTTGTTTTCATAATGCTCTCATGAAGATTAAGGAAATTACATTATCTTCTTTCTTATTCAGTGTGGTGGTTCATTATGCCACACATTGTGATGTCATTGCCTTCTGAAGGATTCATTGACAGGGAGTAAAGACATATTTAAAACATTCCAGTAAGGTCTGTCTTCAGCTCTTTCCCTTCACAGAATGATAGTTCATTTACCTCTTCTTATATTTATTATCTTACATGCAATCTTGCTTTTCTGTCTTCATTTTCTTCTGCATTAGAAGGTCTCAGAAGATGTTGAGCTGATTATGGACTGTCTTCATTGATATAGCCTTACTGATGAGTTGGTTATATGATACCTTTTTTTCATAATTAAGTATGAGAACACCCCAACCTCTTCCTCCAATATCCTTTGGTAAAGGAAATATAGGAATGTATAAACTTTATATTCAATGGTATGTCCCAGAAGTTATGTTAAATCACATGAGACTAAACATTAAGCTGGGTGGTAATTTTAAAGATAGTTGAGTATTGAGCTAAGAGCTCTCTCACCATTCAACAATTTATCACAGAATATTGCAATTGTTTTATGTTTTTTCCACATTTATTTTTTCTTTGACTATCATCATAATCAAAATATGGATGACCAAAGCTGTTGCATATTGAATTGACAGGGTGCAGGCAATTAGGCATTGTTGCCTTGCTGATACATCCACTGTCAAAATGTGACAACAGCTGGCAGGGGTGAAAGATACCCTGGGAATATTTCTAGGAGCTCAAATGAAAAGCCTTTCCTTGAATGTGATAGATGTTGTTTATAGATCCCTTGAGGAGAAAGTGTCTCTCTCAATATGGCTTAAATGCTTAATCTCTGTACTACACTAAGAACACTGTCCGGGCTAAACAAATCATGTCCTTTTGTTCCATTTATATGCAACTGAACAAAGAGTTTCCATTCTAACACATTTAAACATTTAAACCTGACATGTCTCCATGCAGCAGTGTCTCTTTTTATTAGCTGTAGATAATATAGTATATAATTATGCAACACAATCATGTACTATATTTGTAATCTCCTCAGATAGAAAGGTGTTGAGTTATGCCAAATGAATCATGTAAAACACGTATGGATTCTTTGGTAATTGGCCAATGTCAGGTACTATAATTCAGAGGAATGAAAGGGCATACTAGTTTGATATTTGAAAAATGCCTATTTCCTACCAGATCACAACCTTCTAAAATAAACTTAACCATTGACCAAATTCAGAGCACAGCTGGGCCAACTGTAATATTGAATGCATTCTGAATTCCCATCTCCCCTCTCTTTTCATAAATTTCTATGGAGTTGTTGTGGGGAGTGCCCCACTTGGTTTCAGAGTGAAATGACAGTTTATTATTCATGAGTGACTGAGTGCATAGGGGATAGAGGTAGGGACTATGGAGAAAGAAGGGAGGAAAGTCAGAGCAGGCCACACAACAGTAATATGTTTGTCATAAGTGACTGTTATGTTATAGTAACCTAGCCTCAGTATTGCAAAAAGTAATAAGGAGAAATTATATCAGGCAAAAGAATAATTATGAATGTATCACACGATTTCTAAGGCACACAGTCTTTTGATGTTTTTTTTTCTTTTTTAAAGAATGCATCAAAATCCAACAAGTTAGCCTCTGAATGGATTTGCTTTCAGTTATTCTGAATTATGAATTCCAACTGAGTATCAGATGCTAAAAAGAGAGAACTGCCCTGCTGATGATTACCAGTTGAACAACAAAGCTCTTCAAAGTGGGTTGGATCTTTCCTCTGAAAAGTTCTCATTCTATTTAATTACATCACTGTATTACTAGAATGTAGAATGGTATGCTTCTTATTGAAGTGCTGGCAGCTCTATACAACTAACCACTGGCTGGTTCCTCAGAATGTTACCCAGCTATCATACCTTAAGGAAAGAAACATTACCTTGGAGATGAAGCTTGAAAAATAAAAGGAAATAAGTAAGTAAGAATCTTTACCATATTTGGGTCATGTTTTAACTTTCTCATGTTACCATAAGCATAGATTTATATTATTCTTCAATGTCTAGGGAAATAAACATTCCGTGAAAATTATCAAAAATATAGAGGTCACACAAACAGAAGATTTTCATCTTATGTGATCCATAGAGTTAAGCTGGATCATTAATGAGTATTGAATTCTTATTTCAGTTATGTGTTTTCTTTTTTGTGAGCTCTAAAATGCAAATAATCAAACTATTCCAATTTTACATTTGCAGCAGAAATTACCATTATTAAAGTTTTTAAGAAACTTAAAAGTAAGAGGTAAAAACTTTAAATATTGCCAGATGAAGGCAGTATCTCTCATGTCTTTTTGTGTGGGATTCAGGAAGTGCCATAATAAAGAATGAGCTCAAAGTTGCAAAGGAGGTTGTACCCCACCTGTTTCTGCTGCAAGAATGAAATTTTATGGTCACTCAGTTTCATGAAATTGGCTTCCCATTTTCTGTTAGTAGGTTAATACTTAAGAAGTAGTAATAGTCTGCATTTTATTTGATATTCCTCTTCCTTAGTATGAATGCAAGCTAAAGTCAGGGTAGAAGTAGAGAGAAAAACGTAAATATGAGAAGAAAGGTTAAATTTCCAAATAGTACTCATAATCTTTCTATCTGGCTTGACATAATAAGGTATTTTTAAATTTCGTGTTCTTTAACTCCTTTGAGTTCCATAGGAATAAAGAATATGAATGTGATAAATTTATACTCAACACATAATAGATCAGAAAATCACAATTATGCATAAAAGGACCAGGGATTATGCATGTGAGAATCACTGGGATTACTATTGAAATTAAAATTCCAGAATTATACCCAAAAACTATTGAAAGAAAATCTCCTAGAATAGAGGTAGGAACCTTTCTGAAGGTGGTAGGGAAGAAGGAAGCTGACCTAAATAATTTTGTAAAACAGTGTTTTGACTAGCCAGTATTAAGCTATAAACAACCACCAAAACATAAAATTATGAAAAACCTAGAATAGCTGGTAAATTTGTTTCTCACAGTGAAAGGGGTCAGCAATTCTGAAATTATGTGCATACTATCTTCAAACTAATGAGTAAATACGTTGATAACATGAGTCAGGTTTCCTGTGTTCAGAAAAAGAAGCTGCCAATAAGTAAAGAATGAATGCTAAAATGAACCCTGTAGTGCTGGATTAGACTTGGAGATATCACTATGAATAAATGGTGTGTGTGTATATACACACACACACACACACACACAAATATATAAATGAAATATAGATGTACACGAATGCGTCAATTAGTATATCTTCAAATATTTCCTAGCTCTGTACTTTGAGAGGGCTCAGAAGCAATAACACCTCAGTCATAAGGAGCATACCTGGCAACCAATTTTGCTTTCTAAATATTTCTCTTCAATAAAAGGAATCAAGGATATTTGGAGAAATGGCTGGTTCTGAGGCTAGGGCAGGGAAAATAGAAGATACACTTGTAGAATCTTATGTGAAAGTTAAAAAAAAAAAAGTGTTCAAGGAAAAAAAATAGTAAAAGGACTTAGGAGACAGTCTAAAAGAGCACCCAATGGCCAAAGGTGGAATAATTTGAGTAATAAAATAAATCATACTGTATTATAACATAAAGAATAAAATAAATATCCATGTCTCTACTGATATAAATATGTAATGGGAACAAAAAAGATGTCTTCCTTATAGAAGAATTTGAATTAATAAATGTAGATGAAATGAGAGAACTAAAAAATCACCATTAGAATGTCACATTAATAATTTCTGCAGGCAATAGCAATGAATTAATGCTAAAATTAATGGGTGAAACTTTAATGAAAAGGAGGATATGTATATAACCTCAAAGTTTCCTCCCCAAATGTTAATTAATGCAGTTGTTTTCTAACACATGTCCATAGATTCGTTAATACTTTTTCCTAGAACAGGTGGAACTTAATTCCCCTCCCCTTGAGTGTAGTTGGATTTAGTGACTCA
This sequence comes from Spermophilus citellus, assembly GCF_964194105.1. Lineage (NCBI taxonomy): Eukaryota > Metazoa > Chordata > Mammalia > Rodentia > Sciuridae > Spermophilus > Spermophilus citellus. The sequence goes on from NC_138190.1 coordinate 90,462,059, forward strand.
CTTATAATGAAAATGATATGAAAAAAATAGTAACTTTACAGTGTAGAAACTTAGCACACATTGCTTTGTCCATTCACTAAATACAGCCACACTCAATCAAGGTTAACATCACCTTGATAATAAGTTTTATTGATAGTATTGATCTCATGATATGATGCAATGAAAAGGTGATGTCATTTCTTTTAATACACATCCCCAAAATCTATAATATCACACCAGTCGTGAGAAAACATCAGATAAAAGTATCAAGGTCATGAAAGAAAAGAAAAAAGACTGAGAAAGATTTAGGAGACATACAATTAAGTGCACTGTTGTATCCTGTGTTGGATCCTGGAATAGCAAAGGGACTTTAGGATTTAAAAAAAAAAGAAAGAAAAAAGGTAAATTTAAATAAATTATATACTCTGACTAATAGTATTGTAATAATTTTAATTTCTTAATTTTGATAAGTATAACGTAGTTATGTACCATGTTATTATTGAAATCTAGGCTTAAGGGTATATCAGAATTCTTGTCTTAAGCCATCTTGTGCCACTATAACAAAACACTGTAGACTCAGTGTACTGTTATGGTGGCACAAGAAATTTATATTTTTACAGTTCTGGTACTAAAAGTCAGCTCAAGCTGCCAGCAAGGTCAAGAGGGGGTTCTCCTCCTGGCCTACGGACAGCTACCTTCGTCCCAGGTTTTCACATGGCCTTTCCTCAGTACATGGATATGAGGGGTCAAGGGAAAAAAAGAGAGAAAGAAAAAGGGAAAGAAAAAGAGAAAAATAGTGTCTCTTCTATAAGGATACAAATCCTGTCAGGTTAGGGCCCCACCTTGATGATTTTATGTAACCTTAATTTCTTTCTTAGATCCCCTGTTTCCAAATACAGCCACACCAGGGTTAGGGCTTCGACATATGAATTTAGGTAGAACACAAATTTTCTGTCCATAACATCTCTTTACTACCATTAGTAAAACTAAACTTATTCTAAAACATAGAATTAGAATGGAAAATGAAATAAAAATATAAAATAATAACTTCAGTGGAATCATGTTGATTTTACCTCATTAATATAGTTTGTTCTATTTATAATAGCCAAATAAGATCCTTAAAACTTGGTTGTGACCACTTGTACTTTCATAAACACTAATCTGTCTATAAGTATTTTTATGCATGGTAGTATAGCAGCAACATGACTTTAGTAGTGAAACACATAAGCTGCTAATAAAAAAAGTAAGAACTGACATTTTTATTAATGTATTATAAAATGTTATATGTATACCAATAAATAGACATCAATGAGGCCATGGATTGCAAAATCTCATTTTGACAGTAATCCAGCTCTCCAAGGTCATTGAGTAATGAGAAAAAAAGTGTCAACCATTTAAGTTAGAAAATAATTTCTGAACAAGTTTATTTCTGTTGCCTTTTCATTTCCTAAAACACACACACACACACACACACACACACACACGCAAGTAAAAATGCAAACTAATTTCAGTGGTTTGTTAATAACTGGTCTGCAGTAAATTAAACCTGGATTCATTCTGTTATATGTTTTTGGCAGCTTGGAACTCTATATATTTTAGTTTTTCTCTATTCCCTAAATGCAGATTGCTTGATGGTGTGTAAGAGAGCTAATTAGATATAAATACCAACCAGCACCCAAATAACAAGGATCATAATGATCATACAGTGAACAGCTGTGCCATTCGATAAATTGGTTTCTTTTCTAATACTGCAGCAATTCAAACATTTTCTAGCTCCAAAAATGTTTTTCCTCTTCATAGGCCAGATTCAATTTAAAAAAAAAATGTCCTGCTAATACATGACTTAAGAAGGCCAGAAAAATCTGAAGCTTTGCAAACTTTTGTTAAAAAAGCTGGACAGAATTCTTATTGATTGGGGCCTTCTCTGACTTGTTAACTGATAGCACAATAACACTTAGCAGTAATATTTCTGGGAGCAGTGAAGAAAGGGAATACTAAATTATAATTGATAATTGAGAATAAGTAGCTGTGTGGTATCCCCCCCAAATCACATGTATGAGACAATTCAAGAATGGTCAGAGGCAAAATGATTAGGGTATGAGAACCTTAATCTAATCAGTGAATTAATACACTGGTATGGTTTAAATGGGTGGTAACTGTAGGCAGGTAGGGTGTGGCTTGAGAAAGTAGGTCACTGGGGGTTTATATTTTGTCCCTGGTGAGCTGAGCTCTTTCTCTGCTTCCGTGGTGCCATATCCTGAACAGCCTTCCTTCACTACACCTTTTTGACAGAATGCTCTACCTCTCCTCAGACTCAGAACAATAGAGTCAGTCATCTATGAATTGAGATCTCTGAAATCATGAGCTTCAGATAAATTTTTCTTCCTTTATATTGTTCTCATCAGGTCTTTTTGGTCACAGTGATGATTAAAAAAAAACCTGCCTAAAACAGTGTCCTCTATAGAACTGAACCATATTGGTTATTTTTTTTAACCATTTTCTAATTTGATCTACCATTGAAAGGGAGGCAGGGTTTCAATGTCACTTTAGAGTGCCAGCTCTATATTTGATTTAATTGAAATTATTTAGTACTTATTTAGTACTTATTCTGTGAGTGGTATTATTTTAAGTGTTGGTAAGCTTAGATAGAAATTGTTCCTCCTTCCTTCAAGGAACTCCCAGTTTAATTTGAAGAAAAGACAAAACCCGCTTGATATTATATAACACAGTAAATACAAATAGTGATTTCTATATGGAAAAAAATTGAAGCATTTCCCCCAGAAAATAATGGAGGATTGGGGAGTTTCCTGAGATAAACATACCTGGAAGTTTTCTATGAAAAATTGATATTTCAGTTGACACCTAATGTAAGCTAATGAAAATGAACCACTCCAGGCTTTTGCAGAGGAAAAAAAAAAAAAACAGCAGAAAATCATGCTGTTTACTTTGAGATTGCATGTCTCAGTCCTGTTTTGAAGTTACCAAAAGCAGCTAACAATTTATAGTGAACAAAACAGTGCTTGAACAAGTTGCTACCTCCTGAAACTCCATTCTATTGATAGCAAAAATATTAAAGCAGGAAGGGGACATAATACAAATAGGAACAAAAAATGGGAAGAGGTAACAAGAAACAAAATGCTTCAATCGGGAAAGCAGATAGATGAGTGGAAATTGACTTGGAACACCAAAAGCTCAAAGTGAAGGAAGCCAAGAAGCAACCAGATTTGAATCATTGTGTCTCCAAAATATTTGGAGGATAGTGCCAGAAACCTCTGGATGGTGAATGAGGGGCTAAAAGCAGGAAAATTGGTTTTAAATATTTACTTAAACTTAGCAAAGATTTAGAATCCAAGCACCTTCTCTACTTCTTTACTTCACTGCCTTTTCGATGAGCATGGAAAAATAACGGAAGTCATTTCTCTACAGAAGGCAAAATATAGAGTCTCTGGAATGGGAGACAAATGAACATGAAGCACTAAATATTGGGCTACTGTTACTTATAACCACTTTTATCTTTATTTACAACTACTATTTATATCTATATGCATATTTATAACTACTGCTATTAAAACATATTATTAAGTGAAAGTTCACACGTTGAATACTAAGAATTTCATAATTCTAAGATTTCAGAATACTGACCATCAAGCTTATTCTTTAAAAATTCAAAGGTAAAATTTAAGAAATATCTCACAAAGTATAATAAACCAGCAATGAGATAGAAATAGGAGACCAAAGAAAATTAAAATATAAGACATATTAAAGAAATCCAACATTCAAATAATAGGAATTATAGTAAGAGAGACTATAGAATTTAGAGGGAATAAAATTATCAAAAAAATTATCTGATATGATTGGCTAAAAATGATAAAAAATTATCCAATAAGATCCCAAAGGACAGAGGATCCATTAAAAGGGCCTATCAAATTCCAGCACAGGACATAAAAATATCCCTTATCAGCCAGGCATGATGGTACAAATCTGTAATCCCAGTGAATCTGGAGGCTAAGGCAGTAGGATCACAAATTGGAGGCGAGCCTCATAAATACAGTCAGACCCTGTCATAAAGTGAAAAAATTAAAAAATAAAAAGGATTTGGAGTGTAGCTCAGTAGTAGAGCACTCCTAAGTTCAATTCTTACTACAATAAAATAAAATCCCTCACCAAAACACAACATAAGGAAAGGGAAAAAACAAAATTTCTGATAAACACACACACACACATACATACACAAATTTGTTCAGATAAGGACATTATAAAGACAAATTGTGCTTGTATTTGAATGTATGAAACATGATTTACAACTGGGGAGAGTTTGGGGCCAAATATTGATGAGAAGACTAAGCTGTCAAAACAGAAATAATCATTAAATGGAGGTAGAACTAAAAGATGAGTAGGAAAGGAAAGGTAAACATAATTTACTACATAGTTCTCTTCAGTTAAATATTTGATTGTTCATAATCATTTGAACACTAAGAAATTAACTAATTCTTTTGAGAAGGTGGGGTCCATAAAGTGTACTGGAGGCTGTGAAAAATAAATAACTCATGTTCCACAATATGAAGGACATAGATAATACCAAAGATGTGGTAATAATATTAAGTAGCAGTATAAATACATCATTTAGCAATATAAAGGTAAGTACTAAAATGATGTTATAAGAATGAGATTGTTTTTTTTCCATGTAGCCAGAAATATGGAATAGAAGGAGTCAGAGAAGTGTACTTAAAAAGTCTTGCAGAACTACTTGACTGTTTAAATCATGTACTTGTATACCTTTGATAAAAAGCAAACTATAGTAAAACAAAATAAGGTAAATAGCTGCCAAATTAGAGGCTTGGTCTCCTGTTCAGGAAAAGTATGGATTTATACCACAATAATAGCTCTAAATTTTTTGAAATAGGATAATGATAAATGCTGTATGAATGATTTATCTCTTGGTAATACTTAATTGCATCTAAATTCTATAGTAGTATCTGACTCCACTCTTTACTTACTTGTCCATGAGCACAGAGGCTGGATAGAGTTATTGCTCAATAAATGTTAATTTTCTCATTTGTCCCTTAAGAACTATTTGTCCTATATCATTTTACATTGGTTATTCTGATTTGTTGTTTTATTAGGGTTTCTCAACTGTATACTAAATATGTCACAATCCAATTATACCCCCAATTTTTTCCTTGCCCTACACACAGAACACTTTGGGGATGGGGAGAGGATTATGGCTAGACTGCAATTTCTGAAGGATTTATAGACTTTTGCCCATTTAAAGTCTCTGGAATTTAAAACTCCAATTTATATATAATCCTTAAGTTTCTAAACATACACAGCATGTGTGTGTTTGTACGTACAAACATATTTTTATTTTTCCCAAAACTTAGATTATATACTACATATTGTATTTTATCTTGAGTTTTAAAAAATTTAACAGTGTCTTATGAGTATTTCCTTTGTCAATAGACTTCCACAGTGTGATATTTTGAAGAAGTATTTTGTTCAATCATATGAATATGCTATAATTTACATAATCAATCTTCTACTATTGGGCATTTTCCCAATATTTCTTAATTATAAATAAGCTGATATGAACATCATTGTGTATTCACCTTTGTGTATATATATATATATATATATATATATATATATGATTATTGTTTTAACATAAATTTCTAATATTGGAATTTCTGTGTCAGATTCTTCTAACACTTTTATTCAACAATTCTATCTCTAGAAACTTAATATAAGGAAATAATTATGGATCCTTTAAAACATTTTTAAATCCATTTCTAATCTGCTCACTTATTAAAGAGAATAAAAGACTTTAAATAATTTAATGTAGTCAGATGACAAAAATTTGCATTTTTGCCTAATCCTCATCACTATTACAGCTCATTGACATAGAATTTCAAGAAGTTCTGGAAATTACCTGTGATCAACACATCTATGATATAATAAAACCTCATGCTGAGATATGGTGTTGAATCTAATTGGCAAACTGTTTGTATAGGAAAGTTGAGTGAGATATGTCTCAAAGACAAATTGAAGAGGACAAGTTTTGCCACAGAAAAGAAAATAGTTTTATACTTCCAATAAAGTCAATGCAATGCTCCTGGGCACAGTGGCACATGCCTGTAATCCCAGTAGCTCAGGAGGCTAAAGCAGGAGGATCAAAATTCAAGACCAGCTTCAGCAATTTAGCAAGGTTGTAAGCACTTTAATGATACCCTGTCTTTAAGTAAAATATAAGTAAAAGTGCTGGGGGGATGTGGCTTAGTGGTTAAGCATCCCTGGGTTCAATCACTGCTAACAAAAAGAAAAAAGTCAATGCTTTGATCATTTCATTATAAGAGTTCTATCTAACCATTAACATTATAGAATAATGGATAAGGAGACCTAAATTTCTCCATATGTGCTTTCATAAATTGCTTAAAACTAATTATATTTTTTAAAAATTTTATTTAAAGCAACTAAGTAGATAGGCTCCATGATAAGTAATGGAAACCACATTGAAAAGAGACCATGAGGGAAAAAAAAAGCATGTGTCTTAGCTGATAAATTCATTTTATGTCAATAAAAGTGTTGGTCACCACATTCTCTATTACAGTGAGAATATCCTGGGTGCTTGTTTAAAATATAGGCTTATGGCTCTATCCTACTGAGTGATTCTCTTGAGATGGAACTTGGACTCTCTGGTTTCAGATAAATTTCCCAGGTGATAGTTATTTAAACAAATATCTGAGAAACAGTACTCAGTGATTTTAGAGTATATAGAAAAACTTTTAGATTTCTTTTTTTGTTTTTGTTTTTGTTTTTGTTTTTGGTACCTGGGGTTGAACCCAGGGATGCTAAGTCATTGAGCCAAATTCCCAGCACTTTTTAGTTTTCATTTTGAGACAGGCTCTCACTAAGTTACATAGGGCCTCTCTAAGATGCAGAAGCTGGCCTTGAACTTGCCTCAGCCTCCCAAGTTGCTGGGATTACAAGCATGCCTATCTGCACCTGACAAAAACTTTAAATTTCTAAATAATCAGAAATGAATGTGTAATAGACAAGAGAAGAAAGTAATGAGTAGATAACAAATGTTTCCCCTCATAATCATTAAATCTGAAACATAAAAACATAGTACATACACAGGCACATACACTGCATATACACTCATGTTTTATGTTAATGATAAGAATACATTCCAAGAAATGTGTTGTTAGGTGATTTTTTCATTGTGTGAACATCAGAGAATATACTTACATGAAACTAGGTGGTCAAACACTTAATATGACCAATTGATACAATCAAGGAATGTGGTAAATACAAGATTATGAGACCATTCTCAGGTTAATATACCATATCTGGTCATCAGGAAATAGAATACTTTTTTTACAGTGATTTTTTTAAACTTTTTTTTAGTTATACACAGACACAATATCTTTATTTTGTTTATTTATTTTTATGTGGTGCTGAGGATCAAACCCAGTGCCTCACATGTGCAAGGCAAGCACTCTGCCACTTAGCCACAACCCCAGCCCTGTACAGTAATTTTTAAACAGAAATATATTCTAAAATAGTGTGAAAAGTATGGTGTAATAAATACATAAGCCAGCTCGGGAGGCTGAGGCAGAAGGATCCCAAGTCCAAAGCCAGCTTCAGCAAAAGCAAGGCACTAAGCAACTCACTGAAACCCTGTCTCTAAATAAAATACAAAACAGGGCTGGGAAAGTGGCTCAGTGGCCAAGTGCCCCTGAGTGCAATCCCAGGTACCAAAATACATACATACATACATACATAAGCTAATCATATAGTCATAAGCCAACATTATCAAATATTAGGTACTATACATAACTATATGTGCTATACTTTTACATGACTGGCAGCAAAGTAGATTTATTTATACCAGAATCACCACAAATACATAACTAATGCATTGCACTGTAATGATATAATGGCTACTGTGTCACTAGATAATAGGAATTTTTTGGTTCCATTATAATTTTACAGGACAATTATTGCATATATGGTTCATCATTGATTGAAATGTCATTATGTGGCATATGACTAGAGAATATTGCATCATTGATTTATAGATGTTTGCATAAATGTTATTAAATATGAAAAAGCAGAATATTTAACACAGTATATAATAAAATGCCATTATAATAGTTCAAAATATATACTTATACTAGATATCATGACATACTTTTATAATGCTATATCATTCAATAATTTATATCCTCAGTAATTAGAGTTTATTTGAGCAAGGAAGACACCATAAATAGATGGCAATTCCAAGTCTTTTTGTTAGTTGGTATGTCCATATAATAGAATCAAATTGAAGGGTTTTAAGTGAAAGTAATACCTAAAAATTGGGTGAAGTCTTATTTAAAAGAGTGGAAAAACTATTCTATTTCCTGATGACCAGAATATCAATATGATGGCTAGAATTCTGACATGATTCTGTGGCTCAAATAGCCAAATTGATTAACTTTTGAGAAGGATTAAACAATCAGATAAAAGAAGATAAAGTTATAATAACAAATTACTATATTAGTTTGAAACTGCCCCCATTAAGTGAACAACAAACTTGTTTTCAGTGTTACATTAGGTATTTATGCAACTCATATATAGACCTGATATGTCTTGCTGTTTAGAGAGAAGAGAGAGAGGAGCTGCTCAACTTCTAGGAAGTAAAACAGCAGAGAAGTCAGGCTTAAATGTCTATCTAAACATCAAATTCTTGTTCTTTGTAAAGACCAACAAAATTAACAAACTTTTACCTATACTGACCAAGGTAATAGAAGGGGGGTGATGTGAGAGAACATATCACTACTAATCTAATTGGAGGGAGATAGATTATAGAGGAAACAATGAACAACTGTGTAACAATTTAGATAATCTAGATTAAAAAGAACTATTCACAAATGATACAAACTACCAAGATTGATTCAAGAAAAAAATAGAAAATCTGAGATAAAAAATATAACAAGAGATTTAATTAGAAACTTCAAAACCTCTCCATACAGACACACCCACAAAAAAGTCAAGGATCTGACTTCGACGGTAAATTCTATCAAATATTTAAAGAAAAATGAACCTTCTCAAACACTTTACAAAAATGCAGGTAGAGAGAATACTTCTCAATTCATTCTATGATAATAGTATTACTCTGATACCAAAACCAGAAAGAATCATTTATAAAGAAGTCTACAATGTTTTATCTCTTATAAATTTAAAATCTTGAAAAAAATGATCTAAAACAAATTCCAGCTACATATAAAAAGATGTATAGAGCATTACCAAGTGAGATTTATTTTAAGCATGAAAGGTTGGCTTAATATCACATAATTAATTAATATACTGCACCATATTAATAAAAGGCAAAAGTACATGACCATCTCAAAGGACATAGCAAAAGCTATAGGTCTTGCTTATCAACATGACTTTTAGCTATTTATTTTGCACATGAATATGACTCATACTTTATTTTTAGTTTGCTTTTATATGAAATATTTCAGTGTTATGTATTATTTAAATAGGCAGTAGAGGGCTGAGTCTGTAGCTCATTGACAGAGCGCCCACCTCACACGTGTGAGGCACTGGGTTCAATCCTTAGCACCACATAAAAATAAATAAAGATATTATGTAAAAAAATAAATAGGCAGTAGATTATAGTGTGTAGTGGTTCTAACAATGAACTTCAGATCCAAACTATTTGAGTTCAAATCCTGTTTCCACCTGTCATTAATTTTGTGACCTTGGACAAGGTACTTAAACTTTCTTGATTTCAGATTTTCTCTGTAAAATTGTAATGATAACAATAGTACTTATCTCATTGGACTGGTGTGTGTTTTAAACAGTTAACATATGTACACCTCTGATAGTAGTGCCTGACATATATTAAGAGCTAAGTGTGTTATTAATACTATTTCTATGTGGGTTTCAGTAAGGAGAATAAGAAACTTTTCAATTAACTCAGTATGCCTACTACTCAGTATTATAGTTAGCAAAAGAAAACCTTGAATTACTCTGTCTCTTGACCTGTATTTCCCTCCAACTTCCTCATTTCTCTAGATAATATCATGGTCAGTTCTGCCTTTCAGATTAAAACTTCAGAGTCCTTGGAGTCTTCATTGTTTCTTCCTTATTGCTCAGTACACACTTTAAATTCATAAGAAAAATTTTCTCAATTCTACTTCATAAATATATTCTAATTTGTCCATAATTCACTACATCTACCAGCACCATCCTGGTACAAGCTATCCTCACTTTTTTTTTCTGTATGCCTCCTAGCTGGTCTTTCACATTGCTCTCTTACAACAGTGAAGTCTACTCTCCACAGCATCCCGAGTATTATTTTTAAAGCCTAAATCAAGTCATATCACTTTCCTGATTACAATTTTCAATGGATCCCTGCAATACTTGGATTACAGTGAAAACACATTACTATGCCTTCAAAAACCTTTATGGTAGCTTATCTTCAAAGACTGCAACCATCAATCAAGAGCTAGAGGCTATTTTCCTTATACTTGGAATTTAATTGGCTCTATGAATGTCTTTGACTGATAAGATGCAATGAAATTAACATTTTGGGGTTTTTGAGATGAAATCATAAGATATCAAGCAGCTTCTTTCTTCCTCTCTGATGGAAACCAGATGTCAAATGTATTAAGTATGACCATCCTGACACCACCATGCTCTGAGGAAGCACAAGTTAGTCATGGAAATGGAGGACGTGTGGATAAGTACCTATACACCAGGGGTATAAGAACCTTCTTGGAAATTCAGTCCAGCCCAGTCACCAGATAAACAATGTTCAGTGTCTTCAGCTGACACCATACCAAGCAAAATTACTGAGCCAATAGCTGTCTAAATTGCTGACCAATGAAATCCAGACAAAACATGAATTGCCTTATTAAGCTATGCTATCATGTTTGGAATGGCTTCATATGCAGTAATAGATAATAAAGGCATCCTTCATGAAGCTTTTCCCCTTACTTCCCTAGAATAATCTGAAAGTAAATTCCCCCTTTACCTTCTATCACAAAAATCTTGCCTAGTGGTCCTTAAAACCACTGTTCCTCTTGCCTGAAAATCTTTCTTTAGTTTTGAACATAACTAACATTTTTTCATCACTGAGGTCTCAGTTCAATTATCAGCTCCTCAAACAGTGCTTTCTTGGCCACATTATCTGAAGTAACTGCACTCTATCACTATGATCATCATGCTTCTTCATTTTACTTTTTAGTATTATTTAACATTATATGGAGTTATTTTGAATATTCACATATTTTTATTGCCTGGTTATTTTTATAAGGACAGGAACTTCTATTTTGTTGGCTCCTCTAAAATTAAAACTAAATAGTGCCTGGTACATTGTAAATGTTAAATATAGATTGAATGGATAAAGATGAAAGGATGTGCTCACATTCCAATAGATGTGAAGCGCTAACTAAGAGTTTCTGTAGTGAATAGTCTCAATATTCCTTCTCTAATCTTCTCTGTACCCTTTTCACATTGTTCCATGAGCCAAGGAGCTGGCTTTATGTCCAAATCAGCAGGGTTTCTTGCCCCCTAGCTTTTGGCTAGTTTGGGCCAATGGGAGGCATCAAAAGATTAGAGTTATGAGGAAAAAGGGGTCAGGGTATTTATTCTAATAACTTCTTCCCAGAAAGTTCACTAAGAGTTAGCTGTATTCATCTCCCAAAGGTCACAGCTCCCAGCTGGTGGCCCTCTCTTACAGTAGGGCCAAGATTTTCAGGATCTGGTAATATTTCCCTCCTCTTTTCCAGTCAATCTAAAGGAAGGATAAAAGTTCCTCACTGTTACCAGCCCTGAGTGTTTTGCTATTTCTTGTTGGTATTCCTTAATTCTGTCAGATATTTTAAATAGTCTTTTCATTTAAAATCTCTTCTAAATGCCATATTTTTTTATCCATTCATCTATTGAAGGGCATCTGGGTTGATTCCACAGTCTAGCAATTGTGAATTGTGCTGCTATGAACATCGTTGTGGCAGTATCCCTGTAGTGTGCTCTTTTAAGGTTTTCAGGAAATAGTCCGAGAAGGGCAATAGCTGGGTCAATGGTGGTTCCATTCCCAGCTTTCCCAGGAATCTCCATACTGCTTTCCAAATTGGCCGCACCCGTTTGCAGTCCCACCAGCAGTGTACAAGAGTACCCTTTTCCCCACATCCTCGCCAGCACTCGTTGTTGTTTGACTTCGTCATGGCTGCCAATCTTACTGGGGTGAGGTGGTATCTTAGGGTGGTTTTGATTTGCATTTCCTTGACTGCTAGAGATGGTGAGCATTTTTTCATGTACTTGTTGATTGATTGTATGTCCTCCTCTGTGAAGTGTTTGTTCATGTCCTTGGCCCATTTGTTGATTGGGTTGTTTGTTTTCTTATTGTCTAATTTTTTGAGTTCTTTGTATACTCTGGATATTAGGGCTCTATCTGAAGTGTGAGGAGTAAAAATTTGTTCCCATGATTTGGGCTCCCTATTTACCTCTCTCATTGTTTCTCTTGCTGAGAAAATATGGCATTTATACACCATGGAGTATTACACAGCACTAAAAAATGACAAAATCACGGAATTTGCAGGGAAATGGATGGCACTAGAGCAGATTATGCTTAGTGAAGCTAGCCAATCCCTAAAAAACAAATACCAAATGTCTTCTTTGATATAATGAGAGCAACTAAGAACAGAACAGGGAGGAAGAGCAGGAAGAAAAGTTTAACATTAAACAGAGACATGAGGTGGGAGGGAAAGGGAGAAAAAAGGGAAATCACATGGAAATGGAGGGAGACCCTCATTGTTATACAAAATTACATATAAGAGGTTATGAGGGGAATGGGATAACAAACATGGAGGGAAATGAATTACAGTAGATGGGGTAGAGAGAGAAGATGGGAGGGGAGGGGAGGGGGGATAGTAGAGGATAGGAAAGGTAGCAGAATACAACAGTCACTAATATGGCAGTATGTAAAAATGTGATGTGTAACCGATGTGATTCTGCAATCTGTATTTGGGGTAAAAATGGGAGTTCATAACCCACTTGATTCTAATGTATGAAATATGATTTGTCAAGAGCTTTGTAATGTTGTGAACAACCAATAAAAAATAAAATAAAATAAAATCTCTTCTAACACATTTTTAAAGTGTACCATCATTTCTGTTGCCTTTGTCTGTTTGGGTTTCTCTAACAATGTACAGTAAATTGGCAAGCTCATAAACAATGGAAATTTATTTTTCACAGTTCCAAGATGTCCAAGATGAAGATGCTAGCAGATTTGGTGCCTATTGAGGACTCACTTTCTTATAATGACTCCTTCTGACTCTGTCCTCACATGCTAGAAAGGACTAGTTAGCTGTTTGTGGTGTCTTTTATAAGGGTACTAATCCCAATCATGTGGGTATGACCTTATGATTTAATAACATCCCAGAGACCTCTCATTCTAGTATCATCACCTTGGGAAGAGGTAGAATTTCAATATATGAATTTAGGAAGTTTACAAACATTCAGATCATAGCACTTGCTATGACCCTAACAATTATTTTTCCAGTTCTGAACAGTACATCCTTACCATTCTTCTTTTGAAACTAGTACTTTTGGGAAATTATTGATCTATCAGTACACATATGTACTTACACACATTTGTACTCTCACACATAACATATCTGTTGTTGCTTTTGGAATTATTTCTGCTGAGGCTAACTTATCATCTCACTTTGTGGTTTCTTCTCTCAACACCTCCCAACACTCTGTGGTAACTTTTCATTATTCTTTTACTAATGTGACTCATATTGACTCTGAAGGGAGAGCACACTGAAGACAGGCAGTGGAAATAGGAGAGTTAAGACTAATGTAGCACACAATGAGAAGTCAGTAAACAACCCAGATTCATACGGTCAACAGTAAAGAGAACAAATATGGATGTGAACAAGGATAATTTGTTCTATTTTGTTAAGTATACAACCAAATTAGTGAGAATTTCTGTTGGTAAAGATGTTAGAAGTTTTGTATAGGCATTGGCAAGATGGCTGCTTTTATAAGTCTAAATGCAAGGACAAGGCAATAGTAACTTAAATTCAATGCAAAAATAATTTCTTTAAAAGTTAGATGGGATCAAATGACAGAGCAAACTAGAAGTAGAATTTATTGTTAATTTTAACCTGGATTTTTATAAATTGTTTTCATGAAACATTCATGCATCTTTAATCACAGAAGCATAAAGATTTATAGCTGGGAGACAATAATACTTTCTCCAAATCTCACTATCCAAAAAAGAAAAAAAAAAGAAAGAAATCTAGGTCTAGAATGATTGATCAGAAATCAAAACTTGGACTACAACTCCTTATGTATTTGTTTCCCAGTCTCTATTCTTTCCTTTTTATCAGTTGTTTTATAAATATGGCATCTATAATCCAGGATGTGATGGGATTGCAGAGGAAAGTCTGGTTGGCAGTTTACAGGGCTAAAGACCAGAGAATGGTAAACATTTTGCAACCTAGGAATATCTCTGCTTTAATTGGAGATATATATATATATATATATATATATATATATATATATATATATATATATGACAATTTTGGAAAAAATTCCTGGTTTTAAAAAAATGAGTGGGGCTGGAGGATGTAGCTCAGCAGTAAAGCATTTGCTTAGCACATGCAAGGCCCTGGATTCTATCCCTAGCACAGCAGAAAGAAAGAGGGGGGGGGAGAGAGAGAGAGAGAGAGAGAGAGAGAGAGAGAGAGAGAGAGAGAGAGAGATTAGAAAACTTTGTGCTATGCCATGCTATTAACTGAGGGACAAACTAGATAAAGAAGAAATCTGTAAGAAAAAAAAATCGTATTGATTTGGTTTAGTGTGGTGATCCACAGGCAAATGGTTAAACACTGTCTCTCCAAGGAGAAAAAATAAGTACTAATTTGTAGTATTTTCCAATTTCTATCTCATTATGATAGATTTCAAGCTACCAACATGATGTCAACCAGCTTGTAAAATTCCTGAAAATTTATAAGATTTCACAAACATTATGAATCAGCCCTAGCACACCTCTGACTGAATTCCTTCTATGTGCAATGTAGTCCCATGATTTTTCTGATTTTTATTGTTTCTTCCCTTTTTTTCAGTGAGGGGTTATTTACTGGACATTGAACCCAGGGGTGCCTAACCACTGAGCCACATCACCAACGTTTTTTATATTTTATTTATAGACAGGGTCTCACTAAGTTACTTAGGGCCTCAATAAATTGCTGAGGCTAGCTTGGAACTCATGATCCTCCTGTCTCAGCCTCCTCATCCCCTGAGATTACAGGCTTGAGCCACCACATTCAACCTCTGATTTTATTCTTGTCTTCCTATAACCAGCTAATAGGTAGGTTTGGTCATTGTACTAATAAAAGATAAAAAAGCAGTTTACAGGCCTTGAAATTATTCTTCACTGTTGAGTTGTTGTGGGTTATTTGGTTTTTTGTTTGTTTATTGGTTTTAGGATTAGGATAGGATTTTCGCACAGGTAAATGTGGGATCTCTTAACAAAAAAGTAACATATTTAAAGTGGAATGCTAACAAAATGACTATGGATGAAATCAGTGACTGTTCTGGAAGTGTATCAGAATGTTTACACACATATAGATATTTCCATGTACAAACAGCATCTGCTTTTATATGCACAGAGGTACTGTATTATCAAACATAAAGAAAATATCTTTGCATGAGTTGCTGTTCTTACTTCATCTCCCTAGGAAGCCATTCAATTACATCCCATTATTCTCTTTGACTCCAGTGGGTGTTCCATGCCCAGATTGGCTCTTTTTTTTTTTTAACCCCAATGACCTCTTTCCACAAGTCTCTCATATTGCTCTACCTCCTACTGCCCTTGAAACACAGACACAGATATAAATTTCCACATTAAAAGAGAAAAGTTTTGAGAGAAAAGAAAAGGAAAATCAAAGATAGAATAATTGTTCAAATACTTATATCAAGGTCCTTCCAATGTATATAGACTCTACTTCCTCCTTTCACTAGTCCAAAGTATGTGCGGAGTGTTACGTATCTTACATTATAACAGCCACATTCCCACCTTAAACTATTTACCTTTTAACCTAATCATACTTATCAAAATAATTTCAGCTGTGTCTCAACTTTTTTGTGCCATATTCTTAACTTCTGTGATTAAAATACCAGTGATAGTAGAACTCTCCATTTTCTCTCATTTTCCACAATTTCTTCCAGAATATATACAACATGTAAAATAATTAAATATTAAGAAGTTATAATGTTCACAGAAGTCTATCTGCCTTTTTCTAATCTGTCTATATAACTTGGTAAAAAGAATAAAACAAAGGTGAGAATCTCCATGCCAGCTTATAGTTTTATTCTATCTTATGAAGAAATTTTATGACTGAACATAGATCTTTCACTAACGATATTTCCTGTGATGTATTTTTAACAGAGTTGAAAATTACTTTCATTACTTTAAAATAGAGTCAAGCCATATGCAGAAATCTAAGCAGACAAATATCATAGTCATAATTATTAATTTCCTCACTACCTTTTAATAGAGTAATGATGGCTATCACTCTAACACTGATTTTGTTAGTTCACATAATACCTGATGCCCTGACAATTTAATGATACCTTCCAATTAACACATACTTATTCATCTTAATTACCAATAAATGCCTTCAATAGATGAAGGTCCTTTAATTCTCACACCCATTGCCACATCACTTATTTTTTATCTTCAATAAGCATAGCACACTTTACCAATACTAGGAAAAGTGCTGACATTTTCTATTTCAAACCATGCCATCTAGCTTGACCTATTGTTCCCTATGTTACAAAAGTTGACACTATGATGAGAGAACAGGTGAGTAGGATGAGTAATCACAACTAGATTTCAGGCTGAAAAATGAAGTAAACTGACATTGCAGAGTTTCCCATTTTCAATTAATCAGGGAACTATCTCTATTGGCTTCATTTGTAAGGTGAAAGAATGTTTTCAATATCTGATGTGAAATTTCATCCAGAAATCTGAAATTCAAGCTGTGCACTTTCTGCCTCTTTCATCACTGCCAGTAATAAAGATTTTGCAACCAGAACTTAGCTGACAATTTGGTTGATGATGCATGAGCCACAATAGAAAGCACTTTGGCACTTCCTGAGTGGTCTTGGTGTTGAATTCATAATGGATCAAAAACTCAAGTCTACGAGAAAGTTAAAATATGATTCAAAGATGCTTACTGATGGCAAGTCCAGCATTGCTAGAATAATGGGGATCTAGTACACCAGTTCAGTTTTAATTAAGATATCTAAATAAAGTAGAGGTTAGAGACAAGATACAAAGAGCAATTCAACTTTTAAAGAATCCAAGATGTCAAAAATTTATGTGTCTAATTTGTTGATTTGATTAATTAATTATACTAATTTACAACCTTATATGCATTGGTAAATTTAGAGGAATTCATCAAAAGCACATGTATGTAAGGCTGTTGAACTGATAAATGATGTCTATATTATTCAAAACAAAAATTGGAGAGATTAGTAAAATGTAATATATCTTTCTTTTTGCTAATGACTAGTCTATATAAGATTGCTTTGTCCACTTGACTATACTCTGACATGAAACAAGTTGGGTAATGAAATAATTATACTATCTAGTACTTTACTTTATTTCCAACAGCAAGCCACTAAATTTCTCAGCCTTCCTCACTATGGTGATTTATGCTACATCCCACTGTTCTTTAGAAAATTATTCTCTGTCAACCCCAAAAAAACTCAAACCCAAGCATTATATGACTTCCCTTTTTCTTCTTCTATTTCCATCAAAAGTGTTCACTATATGGAAACTCCTATAAACTTGAAGGGCCCCACCTATTCCTGTTTTAGCTGGCATAACTTCATTCCTAATACATTGCAATGGAAAGTCTATAGAATCTTGCCTCTTCATGAGAGGAACAAGGACAAAGAATACATGGAAACTAATCTTTAGAGTCTGTCTTCTATGTGGCAGAGATGATGCTAATAGATAGCTATTATCTGTTCAATCATTAAAACATCTTTAGCATCATTTACAAGTGAGAGAACTGAAGAAATGAAGTTTCAATTCCGTTTCACTGGATTCCATATTCCATACAACATGTCGCATTCAAAATACTCACCTGACTGAAAGAATTGAGAATATACTTAGTAGTTTGTGAAAAATAACAAATTGGGTCAGGTGGCTAACATCATTCCTAAAAGGAACAAAACACAAGATGAAAAATAGTCATTTAATAGAGGAAATAGAAGTTCAGTAGTGTTTTTTTTTTTCTGAAAAAAAAAAAAAAGAGCTTGTCTCTATAGGTAGCTTCTGGTTTGATCATTTTGAGGAACTTGACCAGAAATTGTAATGAGTTTCCTGGATTTCCACACTATTGACAAATCCAAGTGGCATTTTTTCTTTTAAATTTTAAATTTATTTATTTATTCTAATTTGTTATGTATGACAGCAGAATTATTTAAATTCATATTACACAAATAGAGCACAACTTTTCATGTCTCTGGTTGAACACAAAGTACAGTCAGACCATTCCTGTTGGGATACGTGCACTTAAAGTAATGATGTCCATCTCATTTCACTATCTTTCTTACCCCCATGCCCCTTCCCTTCCTCTCCTTCCCCTTTGCCCTATCAAAAGTCCCTTCATTCCTCCCATGCCCCCTCATCCCCATGATAGATCAGCATCCACATATCAGAGAAAACAGTCAGCCTTTAATTTTTTGGTATTGGCTTACTTCACTTAGCATAATATTCCCCAGCTCCATCTATTTCCCTGCAAATGCCATGATTTTATTGTCTTTTTTAAAAAAAAATATTTATTTATTTTTTTAAGTTGTACACAATACCTTTATTTTATTTATTTTTATGTGGTGCTAAGGATCGAACCCCGGGCCTCACATGTGATAGGCGAGCGCTCTACCACTGAGCTACAACCCCAGCCCCTTTTATTCTCTTTCAATGCTGAGAAATATTTCAATGTGTATATATACCACATTTTCATTATTCACTTATCTACTGAAAGGTATCTAGGTTGGTTCCACAACTTACCTGTTGTGAATTGTGCTGCTATAAACATTGATGTGACTGTGTGTCTGTAATATGCAGGTTTTACTTTCTTTGGATATAAACCAAGGAGTAAGACAGCTGGGTCAAATTGTGGTTCCATTCCAAGTTTTCCAAGGAATCACCATACAGCTTTTCCATATTGATTGCATCAATTTACAGTCCCACCAGCAATGTATGAGTGTGCCTTTTTCCCCACATCCTCGCCAACACTTGTTGTTGTTTGCATTTTTTTTTTTTTGGTACTGGGAATTGGGCAGGGGAACTCAACCACTGAGCCACAACCCCAGTCTCATTTTGTATTTTATTTACAGACAGGGTCTCACTGAATTGCTTAGTGCCTTGCCATTTCTGAGGCTGGCTTTGAACTCTCAATCCACTTGTGTCAGCCTCCATAGCCGCTGGGATTACAGGCGTGTGCCACCTCCCTGGCTATTGTTTGTATTCTTAATAGCTGCCATTCTTAATAGCTGTCAAGAGCTTTGTAATGTTTTGAACAACTAATAATAATAATAATAATAAAGAAATAGACACATAATAAAACATCTTATACATTAAAAAAATAGCTGCCATTCTGACTGGAGTGAGATGAAATCTTAGAGGAGTTTTGATTTGCATTTCTTTAATTTCTAGAGATGTTGAGCATTTTTAATATATTTGTTCATTGATTATATATCTTCTTCTGAGAAGTGTTTGTTCAGTTCCTTGGCCCATTTATTGATTGGGTTATTTGGTATTTTGGTGTTAAGTTTTTTGTGTTCTTTATATATCCTAGAGATTAGTGTTCTATCTGATGTGATTGTGGTAAAAATTTGTTCCCATTCTGTAGGCTTTCTATTCACCTCACTGATTGTTTCTTTTGCAGAGAAGAAGCTTTAGTTTGAATCCATCCCATTTATTTTTTTATTTTATTTCATACTCTCTAAGACTCTTATTAATGAAGTAGGGGCCTCATCCAACATGATAAAGATTTGGGCCTACTTTTTCTTCTATTAGGCATAGGGTCTCTGGTTTAATTCCTAGGTCCTTGATCCACTTTGAGTTGAGTTTTGTGCATGGTGAGAGATAGGGGCTTAATTTCATTTTGATGCATGTGGATTTTCAGCTCAGCTGAGATCGGTTTTTGTGCTGGGTAGTGACTGTGCTGAGTAATCACAGCTGGGGAGGGGGAGACGGGTAGGGAGTTGGAAACCAGGTACCTGTTCAAATGGAGGTCCGCACTGATAGCCACGCCCACCAAAAAATGGCAAGAGAGATTTTCCAAGATGGAGTGGGTCTGCTTCCAGCGCAGGGGTGTCTGGTAAGGTGTGGGGAGCTGGGATGACCTTGTGCTGTGGCTATATTGCAATCATGTGACCTGCGTGGGAGCAGAGTGCAGTTGATTAGGTGATTCTGCTGCTCTGCTTGAGAGCCCTGTGTGCGCTAGAACTGCAGGCTTTGGGTCCAGAGACCAGGAGTCTTTCTGGAACACAGAGGCTCAGATTTCTGTGCAGGTGGTCGCAGCTCTGATGGTTTCTGCGAAAATCTACTGTATGGGGGTCCTGTTGCATGCTCTGAGATGTTGTATTCCGTCTAGGTGAGACCTCGTGGAGATGCCATCTGACTGCTTTCTTGGTTTAATGACACAGAGCAGGCAGAAACAGTAACTCCTCTATTCCGCCAACTTGGATCCCTCCTCTATCTTCTTATTGAAGTAATATTTTGCTTCCTGTATTTGCTTATGTAGCTCTTTATCAAAATGATCTTTAGCTGCCTATATTTGCTCTCTTGTATCATCCTTTAATTCACAAAAAAAATTAATTATGTACATCCTGAACTCCTTCTCTGTTATTTCTTCTGTTGTGCTGGCTATGGATTCTAATAATATAGTATCTTGATTTGTTTAGGGCACTTTTTTGTTCATGTTGTTCATGTGTCTTCCCTTCTAGCATTGCAGATCTGAGGCATTAGAGTTTTAACCCCATAGGCTTATAATGTCCCTGCAGGGTTCCAATACCTCTTCTTTAAGGGAGAGAACAATATTAATAGATCCCAATACAAACAATATACAGCCTTAAACCAAAGAGCTGCTATGAAGGCATTTTCAGTTTTGTCACAATACACAGAAATGGTGAGTTCGAGTATTATCTTCAATATAAATAGTAGGTTTGCAAAAGGGTCTACAGTTTCTGGTGATGGACAAAGACAGAACTGGGATGAGGTATAGGATGAGAAGTTAAGTGGGTAGAAGGTGAGGATATAGAGTTTTTAGATCTTAAGAAGGGTGCAAGAAGAATCTAAAGAAGTTGGTTAGTAGCAGGAGAAGAGAAAGAAAGTGATTTGGGGAGACAAGTAAGTGGAAAGACCATAGTGAGTGTACAAAAACCAAACAAACATAATTAAAGAAAAATAAAAACTGTAAAAATAGGAGATAAAAGAATATACAACACAAATGTAATATACTATTCAGACATCCCAGTCATCAGTAGTCTAATTCAGGAAAAGTACTTGATTTTACAGATGCTGAGGATGTGAGGGTGATAGAAGAGAGAGAGAAAAAAGTTTTCCTTCAAGGGATGATACAAGGATTGTCTTTGTTGGAGTTCAGTATCTTTCCTGCCCCTTCTCATCCAATAAGTGGGGTTTGTATGTTGTTTGTTGTGATCTCCTCCCTCAGGATGGTGAAGGTTTTTAGGGTGGGAGGTTTGGTCTTGGGGGCAGAGCTCCTGGAGGTGGAATATAGCATTAGCACATCCCCAGTGGGATACTGCTCTCCAAGGATGTCCTTTGGGGCCTGCTCATGTGATGTAGGTACCTGGTCTTATCTCCTTATATTGCCTTTAGCCCTCACAATTCCTGGTCTCTAATTTAGTCTCTAAACTGTATATCATTCATCCCTTCACTTTCCTCTTCCCAATCAGAAATCATTCTCTCTGGAGGTCTTGTGGGCTGTGCTCTGGGGGTGGCACATCCATTGCAGAGAGCTGTTTTATATTGGACAGTTCAGGACCAGATTTTGTGAGCTATGGACCAGCAGTGTAGATGCAAGCACTGTGCCACGTTAGTGGCTACGGGGAAGAGGAGGAAGATGGGGACTATAGATACCTTGATACTGCTTCCAGGCCCCAGCCATTGTTCCAAACTGGGAGTTGCCCCCAGTAAAGATGTTGATGAAGGTGTATCAAGAGGGAAGCAGCTGCTTTCAGAGATGGGGTGTCCGGTTGGGTGGGGCCAGGCGGTGGTGTTGGGCAGCTGGTTCAGAGATGCAGCTCTGTGGTGTGCAGTGTTGCGGCTGGTGGCTGTTTCCAGACCCTGTGTGATATCCCCAGGTGCAGGCTATTGTGTGTAGGGCATTGGTTGCAGTGTCCCAAGATGAAGACAACCAGGGGGGCCCCACATTATTAGATGAGGGAACACACAGGAATGGTGGCTGGAGGTCCTGCATGTAGGCAACAGCCAGGTGTCCTGCATGGGAGTGGCATCTGGGATTCCTATGCGGTTGGACAGCCAGGTGTCCTGTGTGGGCGAGTGTCCAGGAATCCTGCACTGACACTGAGGCCTAGGGACCTGTGCAGGCATGTAAGATGGGATTACTGCATGGGAGCAGTGTTGAGGGGGGCCTCTAAAAACTTGTAGAGAAACTGTATTCCCACTACTTGAATCCCAGGTCATGTAGCGACACAGAATGCAGCCTCCCTCTAGCCTGCCATCTTGGATATCCCAAGTGGCAGTTTTAATATCATGTAAATTTACCCTGACAGTTTAAATGAAAAACACGCATGATAATAAATTATGGGTGGTTGACTAGGCTCCAAGAAGCAGAGCTAAATCTATTTATCTTAAGCGTTCATAAGTTAAATACAAGTGAAGAAGTTAAAGATATGGCAAAGACAATAATTTATATTTCTGAAATCATAAATAGTTCATTCTTGTTTTGTGAGGTTCTTTGATAATTATTCCTTTTACTTTTGGAATAATTGAAATATTAGGGAGGATGCAGAAAAGAATAACAGAAAGATGGGACATATGACAGCATATTAAAATAACTGAGTTTGTGATTTATTTATTTGAATATTATGCTGTATCCTTATGTAAGGCTCAAATTATTGAATTAAGAGTATCGAATACTATCAAACTGACGATAAGGGAAATATAAAAATTTAAAAGGCAAAGTTGAGAAGAAAGTAAAAAACATTAGATATTGTGATAGGTTACTTGCATATGTTATTTAATTTTATACTAGCACTTAATTTTTGAGTTTTCCCCTTTCTAAAATTACAAAATTGAGTCCTAGAAAAATTAATTGATTTGTCCTAAACCAACCATCTAAAAAACTGTATTAAGTTTGCAAGTACTGCAGTACTGCTAGAGTATAAAGAAGGCATAGATGCAGAAGCAAGAAATGAAGTAAATGGCAGAGAACAAGGCTAGAAGAACAGGTAGAAACCAGATTATGAGTGTTTTATATATGGACACTTGTATCTAAATGACAGGTTACTGGAGAGTTTGAAGTGAGAAGAAAATGGTTAGATTCAAGTCAGAAAGGTATCTTTGGTAATACAATGAAGATTGCAAAGGTATAAAGACGCATGACTAGAACAGAAGTGCTCTAATGAAGTAGCAAGTTATTATAACCTGAACTAAGGCAGCATCAGTAGGAAAATAGAGTACAGACTATGCCAAATTTTTTTTGGGGGGGGAGGTTCCCAGGGATTGAACTCAGGGGGACTCGACCACTGAACCACATCCCCAGCCCTATTTTGTATTTTATTTAGAGACAGGTTCTCACTGAGTTGCTTAGCGCCTCACTTCTGCTGAGGCTGGCTTTGAACTCACGATCCTCCTGCCTCAGCCTCCCTAGCCACTGGGAATACAGGTATGCAACAAAGCACCCAGTGCCAAAATATATTTTGAAAGTATAAATAATATTTATAAATGACAGCTTAAATGTAGGTGGTGAGCGAAAAAGAAGAGTTCATAAAAATTTCAATTTTTAACTTGAATCACCATTAGGAGATTTATATGATACATAGAGATTAATGAAAGATGAGGAAGACAAATTTGTATATGAACATACAGAGTTTACATCCAGGCATATTGAGTTTAAGTTGGCACTAATATCTAGGTGAATATTTCTACCAGACAGTTGGAGGCATAGGTTTATAGCTGAAGAAAGGGATATGAACTTGTTATATAAATTTGAAAGTCAAGGATTTTTAGGCAGTAGTTTAAATTGTAGTAGAAAATGACCCTGCTCAATAAAAACATGTAAAGTGAAAAGAGAACTGACAACAAAATCCTGCAGGACACAAAGTTTAAATGGCATGTGGAATAAGGTGAGGAGACACTAACATAGCTTTTTCTATATGAGGAGCACTTTGCCAGATGCTGTATACATATGCATCAGAGAAATAAAGTGGGGTGTGGGTGATTGAGCAGAAGTCCTGAAAGACAGAACTTTAAGAAGGAGAGAGTTGTCAACAAAGTCAAATATCAAAGATTGGTTAAAGAAAATATCCAAAATATTGGGCAGTTAGGAGATTATTGGTAGCCATTTTAGAGTAGCAATGTAAGAAGAGGTCAGAATGTTATGGGATAGGAGCTGAAGCAGTGTAGGCAATTATTGTACACACATTTTTTTTTAATTTTCAAGAGACTTGGCAATAATGAGGGGGTACAGAGAGGAGAAGAGAGCAAGGTAGATTATAGCTGCATATAGAGTATAAGACATATATAATTAATGACACATACATTCCTCTCTTTTGTTGATGTACCACTAGCCACATAAAAACAGTATTGTTATTCTCTTGACCTCTCCCTGGACTACATACTGACTTTAACAATTTGATCAGCTTCAGGCCAATGGCCATTAGTCAACCTACTGTCTTCAATCTAGCTTTTCTTGGTGGTCCCTATTTGTTGTTGTTGTTGTTGTTGTTGTTGTTGTTATTATAATTATTATTATTATTATTAACCCGGGATTGAACCCAGGGATGCTTAATCAGTGAGCCACATCCCCAGCCATATATGTATATGTATATATTTTTTTCTGTTTTCTTTATGTGGTGCTGGGGATAAAACTCAGGATCTCATACATGCCAGGAAAGTGCTCTATCACTGAGTCACATCCCCAGGCCTTTTTAATTTTTTATTTTGAGACAAGGTCTTGCTAAATTGCTAAGACTGGCTTTGAACTTACAATCCTCCTATCAGCCTCCTGATTTGCTGGATTATAGGAGCTCACTACTTTGCCTGGCCATACTTACAGTTTTTGTTTGAATTAATTGGCTTCTGTTTACGATAATTTGTCTGCACTGGTTCTATTTTGTATCATTATACATAAGACTGGGAAGTCAGATATTGGTTTCACTTTGAGCAATCGAAACAATTCAGCATTTCCTGCTCTGCACTGTGAGAGATTTCACAATGATCTGTCACTTCCAAATAGCACTACTTGACCCAGTTTATACTAAACATATATCATAAAACAAGGAAAAAATATTGGTTAGAGCAATTATTCTTTTAGTTGAGTTTAGAATTATGACTTATGCCAAAATATCATTTAAATTTAAAGCATCCCTTTTTCTCCCATCTTCATTTCTTTGTCTTCCCTCCCTTTATTCCCTCATTCTTCATGACTACTGGCAATTTGATCGCAAATTTTGTGCATTTCACAAGCTATCTTTTTGCTGTCTACTTTTTACTTCTCTTTCCTACTGTGCTTAGAGTCACCAAAGAAGATGGAAAGCAAATGTTTATGCACTCTTTATTTTTTTGTCATTATCAAAAACATGAATCATTGTGCGAAAAAGTAGCTTTTTTCCTCAAAAATTCCAATATGCTGACTCTAAATGTACTAATCTTCCTAAAGCTTAAATTCCTATCCCAATCACTACCTCATAATGCTATTGTCTGTGTATCTGAAAGTTACATATATGAGTCTAAGAATAGAGTTTTGTAAAATAATAATTAATGTGTTTTTCACATTTGACAATAATGGTATTCATGCTTATTAAAGCTTTGCTTTCAACTTTTAATTAGTCTTTATAATAATAATTGATATTTTTCTGCTGCATACAGTGCAATCACTAGCTTTAAAGAAATATAGAAATTTGGTAATTAGCATTTATACTGCTAATGAAAATGTGAAAATATTGAAGTTACAAATAGATGTAATGGTAATCACTGACTTTCTACAGTCTAATTCATATTTGTTGGCATCCTGAAAGTTAACAAATTTACCAGAGCAAACCAGTTAATATTGGAATGCTAAAATTTGGGGGTGTGGATACAAAAAGAAAAAGTAACTTGTCAGTGAATTGGCACATTGTCCCTCATAAAGAATTGTTATCTTCAGCCATTGTCTAAAGCACTTGATTTTTGCATTTCTAATTATCTCAATCGTTGTTACCAACATACCAGAATATTTTTTCAGAACAAATGTATGGTTTATTTACTTTGTTTTAAATTGTATGTTGTTTATACTATTCAGGATGGAGGACAAGTTTCACAAAATCAAATTACTGGCAGGATGTTGCTGTAACAAAATGTCAGAAACCACTGGGCTAAAGCTTGGTGTGCACAAATTTCTGTTCTGAAAGCTTACATAATAATTCTCTCAGTGGTGGTCCAAATCCAAATCAGATCACATCATAGAAGAGTGATTTTGTATTCTCTGTGCTACTTTCAAAGTACTCTCATTATTTCATCAGCCAACAAGTGAATGAAAGTAAAGAAATATGTATTTATAAAATGAAAAAGATTAGCAGGGTGATGTGATTGGTGGATGGTATTTCAAAACCACATGCATAACTTTTTAAGACCACATGGCCAGAAATCACTTAGCCACATTACCATTTCTCATTTTAATACAGCCATAAAGATCTTTAGCAGTTACGCACCCCCTCAATATTTGCCTTAACCCTTTAATGCCAGCATATAGCTGATGTTTTACTCAGAAAAAAAAAAAAAAACAGAAAAGCCATAGTTTTAGGAATGAGGAAGGAAACATTTTCTCCTGTTCAGAGAAAGATTATAACTCTTTTGCACTCGACTCAAATCAAGAAGAAAATACATGCATACACACTCATAAGCAATCTTTTAACTGAAAGGTTAACTTTTCTGCAAAGTCTGAATTCTACCTGAATCATAGAAACTTCAAACGGTCTACAAGCCATCTTCAGAGATATGGATAAATTTGCAAGGCTATTAAAAAATGCTATGGGCTTTAGATTTCAACAGAGTTCAAAAGCTGATACTTTTATTTGAAAGTATAATTTTCAAAGAAGTAAAAGGAATATCTATAAGAAAGTAAACATTTTTTTTCCTCTTGACTCATTTTACTGAAAAGTGTTGCCTGTAAGATGAGGAAGCATATATGACATGGCAAAAAATGTTGATTAAAATGGTGTATAATTAAACGTTCACAGAAAAATGGACAGTTAGAACAGTGTATGCTGCAGTGAGCATCTTATATTAACATTTGAACATCAGTTGTGATGAAATGTCCAAGCAGCTTCCTTCTGTATGTTCTGCTTCTTCAATATAGGCATTAGGGTCTGATTAAAACTTGGCAAAAATCACTGAGCTATTCTGCTTTTGCTTTCTATCTGAGACGTCAGAGTGCAGAAAGTTTTAATGAAGCTGAGGACCTAAAAAAAAGTTCCCATCAATTTCTACTTCTTTCCAAGTTATGCAATAAGGCATAATTTTGTACGTCAAAATAACTCCAAATACTAGTGTTTTCTTAAAATAAAGGCTATGACATTTTTTGTGTCCTAATAACCCTAATAAATGGCAGGGCCCCATATGGCCCAAGCTATGAATGAAGTTACATTTAAAAGAATGATAAATTCTAGTAGGCCAGTTTGTCCCAGAAGATTTAACCACCATTCCATACAAAAAAAAAACTTAAGAAAGTTGGGCACAGTGGTGCATGCCTGTAATCCCAGCAGTTCAGGAGGCTGAAGCAGAAGATCCCAAGTTTGAAGCCAGCCTCCGCAACTTAGCAAGTCCCTAAGCAACTTAGTGAGATCCTGTCCCAAATAAAAAATAAAAAGTGCTGGGAATGTAGCTCAGTGGGTAAGTGCCACTGGATTCAATCCCTGCTAAAAATCTTCCCTGCCTTCTCACACCTCTTAAGTTCTTTCATTGCTATAATGCTCTTTTTTTTTCAGTTTCTCCTTCCTTGACATATAGAACACTGCTTAGCCCTTTGAGGGAAAGTTATCTTCATTAGATGGCTTCTGTTTTCGTCAGCTTTTGCATAACTGTGACCAAAATACCCCAAAAGAACAACTCAGTGGAGGAAAAATTCATTTGGGCTCACAATTCCAAATGACAACCAATTCTATAGCTCTGGGCCCAAGGTAAGGCAGCACATCATGTGGGAAGGGCCTAATGGAATAAATCTGCTGAGATCATGGTGGGGTCAGGAAGCAAAGATAGGGGGATACAGGGAAGATACACCTGTCCAGGACAAACCCCCAGTGACCTATCTCCTCCAGCCATGTTCTTACCTATCTACAGTTGCCACCCATTCAGTCCTTTCAAACAGGATGGACTGATAATGTTACAGCTCTCATACTCCAATTATTTCACCTCTGAATATCCCTGCATTAACTGGAGCTTTTGGGGGAACACCTCATACCCAAACCATAACATCTTCCCTGGCACAGTACACTCTAAAATGACTAATGATTCTTGAGCTCAAGTCCTTCCTGCCTGTTTCCTACTTTGGAGGAAGTCTCCAATCTTCAGAGTCCCTTGGTAAATGTCATTCTTCTCTACTCTCACTACCCTTTCTCAAGAGTTTATCACAAAATATCTCTCATTACACTGGAACCCCCCATTGCACCTAGCACATTCCTAGGGATTTTAGCTATTTTAAACTATTACTTATCCAGGAAATACTTCTTCCAGCTCCTTTTTTTTTCCCTTGCCACTTTAGCAAAAAAAGAGGTAACAATGCAACTTTATTCTCTATGAGGAATCTTAAAACACACTCAGGTGCTGAAGTACCAAGAATGTAATCCATGAGATTAACACTATAGGGATGATATGCATTAAAATAATACAAAAATATGGTTCTGCACCTAAAACTGACTGTGACATCATCTAAATTAAACTGGTAGCAGCCTCTGAGAATCATGTCCCTCTTTCTGATATCTCTGAGCTAAGAGAATATTCACAAATGAATGAAGCATTCTCTCATATGTGTGTGTGCGCACACACACACACAATTCTATGAAAAAGTAAATTGAACATTGAGACAAAAAAATGTACCACTAGGTCACCTCTTGATCTTCTACATTGAAAGAGAGGACCAGTGGCATAAAGAAAGTTAACTAATTCTTATAAAAATTAAAGCAATATAATATTTTTATTGCTGATGTTCTATCTTTGCTCACATTTGGAATCGCTTAATAATGCAAGGGTTTGTATTGCTTGAACACAATATAAACAAGATTGACAAAAGGCAGACTAGATAAAACAATGCCCATATGAATTGTAAAAAAAACCACAAAACCATGCAGGTGGACCCAGTTCAAATCCATGCTGTTCAACCCCACATGTTTGTCTTCTGCCACTAAATCCTTTCACACCTTTTTACTAACTTATTATGTTACTTACATTGATTTTTCCAAGCACACCTTCTCCATGATCCCAAACCCATAATTCCTGTTCCTTCTAACTTGCTGCAGTGACATACAACTGTAATTCAAGTGACTTGGAAAGGAAGAGGGCAACTTCAAGGCCAGCCTCAGCAACTTAGCAAGGCCCTAAGCAACATAGCAAGACCATGTCTTAAAGAATAAAAACAAACAAACAAAAAAAGGGGTCTGAGGATGAAGTTCAGTGGTAAAGCAATTCTGGGTTAAATCCTCCATTGGATTTTGGGGAAACGGTTCTAAACAATAATTCACTTTCTACTTTCCCAAGAAGACTGAGAGAGATAAACTTCTGACTTGTCTCCTCTGAATATTAAAATATCTTTCACTGTAATTGTCCAACTATTGTTTATCCTCAAATTTTGTTTTTCACCTGGACTTTGCTCTTGATCCCATCTTGTCCCATTTCCTCTAAAACCTTGCTTGATTGTTTATTCCAGGTTATTAGGTTAAGACTTGAAATTAGCCCGCTGACTCATTCTGTTTTGTCTGCAGAGATTTTTTTTAATAATGCTTTTAAATGGAGCATGAAGTCTCAACTTTGTCTCAGCCCCTATTCTTTCTTATTATACTACATTCACTAGCTTCAGTTAGTTTCCTGTTCAAATTCTGAAAATGTATGAGCTTCTGATGCCAACTTTACATCTTCAGACCTATTCCCTGAGTCGTTTGCTTCTATTTGCACTCTTCAGACTCTTTCTATTCTAAAAATACAAATTATCCCTTCTCTGGTCCATACCATTCCCTAGAGCTGCTATCTGATTCTGATACTTCTTTGTACCACCGCATATTATTATTATTATTATTATTATTATTATTATTATTATTGGCATACTATTCTACCTTCCCATTTACTCTAATTCTCTGCTGGGGAGGGGGCCACACATGCACACATACATCAAGAATTCAGTTATAAATGTAAAAATAATACATATTCATGAATTATACACCTGACTCACTTAACAACTTTGAAAAATAAATTAACCCCTGGGACTCAGTTTCTCTATTACAAGCATGTTAATATTTTCTCTGCTTGCTATACAGTGTTGTTTTTTAACAAAATAAAGGAAAAATATAGAATACCTTGTATTCTATTATTTAATGTCAATTAAATGCCAGGCTGTGTTGTATAATTTACATATTAACTCATTTACTTCTCACAATAACCTAATGAAGAATATGTCATTATTATCACCATTTTATAGGAATTAGACTGTCATTAATTGAATTTAAGTAGCTAGCTCATGATTTTACACAATGAGAGAATGGTAGAGCCACAAAAAATATATGACTCAAATGAAAATATTTGAGAACTTTTCAAGTTCTAGGTTTAAGAACACATTGTTTTTTTTAAGGATATCAGTCCAATATAGAAAGAAATTAACATAGCTACTGGCACCTTCTGACTCTTAAAGTCATTTAACTCTATCTAGCTTGTAGACTCTTATGGTACATTTATACAATATTCTAGAACCAGATAGGACTTTTTATCCAGTCGTGTGTCTATCTTCATATTCATTCACAATGGCCTTATTTCTAAGGGTAGATAGACAAAAGAGGACAATGTCTTTTTTATCCCTAAATATAACTTCTTAAAGATCCAATGGATGAATTATCAACTGACAGCAGTGCTCTTGTAATTTAACCACAGAGGTATAAACTTCAATTCCTACTTGTTTTACTTTCAGGAAATGCTACGAATTACAGCTGATAAGAAAATTGCAGTTATGTGACAATTTTGAATCACCTTAATTATGAACATTAACCAGAACAGGAAACTTACCAATTACGCTGATATGCTCAAACGAAGCTGCAGTAACTAAAAAAAGTCAACCTTGTTTTGCTATTTTTTAATTTTTAAAACATCTACACTATTGTAGAGAGAAGCACAAAAGACTTCTAGCTGAAAATGAAATATATCATCAAAATGTGTAAGTCCTTTAGGTATTATCACTGACTAAACAATAGTATTGGCAAGTCAAGTCTAAAGAATAAGCAAAGTAGTTTGATATCAAGAATTCTGGAAAGGCTATTTGCACATGCACACCTTAATTCCAGTGACTTGGGAGGCTGAAGCATGAGGATTGCAAGTTCAAATCCAGCCTCAGCAACCGTGAGGCAATAAGCAACTCAGTGAGACCCTGTCTCTAAATAAAATACAAAATAGGGCTGGGGATGTGACTCAGTGGCTGAGTTCCCCTGAGTTCAAACCCTACTACCTTCCCCCCCAAAAAATAAAAGAATTCTGAGAAGATCTTCTGTCCCTCTCCCTATCTACTTTTATATTGTAGCCTAAGTCTGAAATTCCTAGAATTAGGAATTAAAATTAGAATTAGAATCTAAATTTTCATTCTTCAGCACCCGGGCTGAAGTTGTAAAATCTCCCAAGGCAGGCATCACACTAA
Source organism: Spermophilus citellus (assembly GCF_964194105.1). NCBI lineage: Eukaryota > Metazoa > Chordata > Mammalia > Rodentia > Sciuridae > Spermophilus > Spermophilus citellus. The sequence continues at coordinate 90,494,194 of NC_138190.1, forward strand.
CTTACCTTATTCAAACTGAAATAGAAATGACTGATACAAGCTCTTTCTCTGAAAGGAGATATTTTTTTTTAAATTATGAAAAGTTTCAGGGACTGCCTTTATCTCAGGCTTTTTATTTTCCAGTCTTGCAAAAATAATTTCTTAATTAAAAAAATAGATATCTTCACTTGTATCCCCTGATTAGCCAAACTACTTAATGGTCGCCTACTTTAACAGAAAGCTTCTAAAAAAAAAAAAAAAGTTTGGTTCCATATCAAGATCCTTCTTGCTGTTTTTACCTCATAGATATTGCTCATATTGTTAGCCTTAATATCCTGATCTTTTATGTTGCAGAGTGTTTGTTCAGTTTTCTTACTATTATTAATGCCCCCGAGTTTTTCCCAAGGTGCAAAACTTCTTATTCACTCTGCTCTTTAACATCTATATGAATATTATAATTAAAGCTAATCACCTGCATGCCTACCTTTCTGTTCAGGAATTAATGCCTTCATTGGACTTCTTCCAAATGACCATGAGCCTGATTAGGAACTTCCCAACATTATGCCTAGCCCCTCATCTGTTTCTCCATTTTGCCTCAGGATACCAACAAAAGCTTGTTTCTTTCACTCTGTATGAAATACTAATAGGTCCACCATAGTACAGAGAGTTGATACAAATCTGAATATTTCTTGCCATGTTTAAAACAGAGAATAATGCTGATGGCAGGAATGAGCAAGAAAGCTGTTAAGGTGGCAATTAAACATGTGAGCCCTGGAGTGAATCCTGCTTTCAAATTCTAACTTCTCCCTTCACTAGTTTTATGACACTAGGCAAGTTCTTTTGCTACTTGGTCTTAGCTTTTTCTTGTATAAAATGGTGATAACAATACAGTTTATCTCAAAAAGCTGTTTTGAAAATTAAATATTAATTTTAAATTATAATTTTAATTATATAAGCATAATTTTTATTATAATTGTAGGTGAAGCATGGAAGAAGCACAGGAAAATGTTCAATAAATGTAAGCTGTTAATATGAAAGAGCTAGGCTGTGCCATGGTTAAACTTATTGATTTTGGCTAGAAGAAAAATAAATCACAATGGCAAGTGATTATCAAAAAGATCTGAGGTTGCATCCAGCTTTTTAAGCACATCAATATGTTTAATGGCAACTGAGGGTACCAAATATTGAGGGTACTAACTATTGAGGCCTATGCCTCAATGGTGGGATTTAAGCACAGCCATTTGCATCTGTTTGTGTTTTACAGTTTGTTGAGCTGTGTTTGCCTAGTTGTTATATGTTGTTTTATTTGCTTTTCATTCCTACTTTCTTTCACTTTAATGGCATTTTGCCAAGCTATGGCACTGCAATGTGTATCTGTTATTGTGCTACTTTCCCAGAGCAAAGGATATTCATTTTTTAAAAAAGAATGCTTGAAGGTAAGGTCATATAGCTTTAATAATATTTGGTATGCAAGGGAATTCAATGAGATGTATATTTTGCTTTCAGGGAATAGAAAAGTCAGGTTTCAAAGGCCTCCATGAACTCACATATTTTGACTATTGAATTAAGCTCTAAATAGAGATGCTACCAGGGGGTCATTGGAGAAGAACACTCATCTCATGCTATCTGTAAAAAAACAAACACAAATCAGCAGGCTTTCTGGGCCAATGACATTTCCTTTCATCCAGGCAACCTGACACACATGTATCTCCACAAACAGATTGTCCTTCTGGGGAATATGAATGCAGAGTCAGCTAATGAATAATATGAAGGCATTCCGACCAAAATGTAACATGTGGAAAAGAATGGTCTTGTGACCTTGATATTGTATGGACTAAGGAAAAATAATTAAAGAAACAAAGCAAACAATAACAATGAAATCTTCGAAGAGGGCAAACTTGGTCTGGTGAAAGGCAAGCCAATCGCTGATTCAAAGTATTTCATCTTTCCTTATGCCCAAATGTATCTTCTAAGAAGCAAGAAAGCACATTTTGAATAAATACTATATGAAGAATTATAAACTTCTAACAAAGAAGAAAAAATAGAAAACACAGGTATACGAAATTAGAGCTGGGGTGTCTCAAATTGAAGTAGATGTCTCAAATTGAACTTATATAAAGTATAAGTCTAGTGATTACTAGTGACAAGTTCTTAAAGCCACTACAGGTGTCAAGCAAAGGACACTTGGAGAGATTAGTAAGGGAGGAAACATGGACTTTGTAATGTTCTTACCAGTAATATGCATTGCAGGAAGAAACCATGTCAGCAGTATTATCTTTTATCATGAAGGACAATGAGATACCTAACAGCTGTTTCACATTTTTAAAGCCATTCCAATCTCAATGAAACATACTTGGGAAGAATTTGGAAAATAAGCCCTTCCCAAATTCTACTATAATGAGGCAAATACCATTAGAAACAAATTGGTTGCTTGAGGCTGGCTTCCACCTCATGGAGATAGTAAAAGGCCCTGGAATCACAAACACTGATATCAATGAACTTCTGATCACAAAACATTATGTAGAAGCTCAGCAGTTACTTTCAAATTTTATTTCTCTTGCTATAATTAAACAGAAGAAATATAATTTTTAGGACATCAAAGTGCCTTAGCCCATATTATAAAGTTAGTAGGTGCCAAATCTCAGTTATAAAAATGTGGGTGTTTTTATATCAGAGGCCACGAAAGAGAAGATGGCTGAAATGAATATGGATTTTTAAAAATTCTAGCAAAAAATCTCATAAGATCTATTCTCTTAAATTTTTAAGTGTCCAATAGAATGTTGTTAACTACAGGCACAATGTTATTCAGCAAATTTTTAGAATTTTTCATCTTGCCAGACTGAAATTCTATACATAACCATATAGTAACTCTGTCCTTTCCTCTTCCTCCAGGCCCTGGCAACCACCATTCTACTTTCTGTTTGTGTTTGACTACTTTAGATTTTTCAGAAGTGGACTCACACAGTATTTGTTCTTTTGTGACCAGCTAATTATTTTTTAGCATAATATCCTCAAGTTTCATCCATTTTGTAACATATGACAGGATATTCTTCTTTTAATATGGATTTTAAAAAACTTCCCTGAAACATGCTACATCTGAAATATTTAGGTTCCACATATATATTTACTTCTGAACTGAGAATTTACTATTTAATATACTAAAAACTAAACATATTTTTCTTTGGCTATTAAATTTTATAATTTCATATTCAAAGTTTAAATAGCAGTCACCCCTAACAAAAGAGGTTAAGGTAAATTGACAGGTTTTTTTAACTCTTCAGTAATAGAGAGCCCAATAGAATAGAATAAATATATACTTCCCTTGTAGGAATTTGGTGAATGCAATAATCTGTCAATTCAGAGAACAGGCAGTTTTCATAAAATTAGTTTATTTTTCATTTGGTAATAAAAATGCACGTGACTATTCATATTTTCAGAAAAAAGATTGTAAATATTCCAGGAAAATATATGGGGTAAAGGACACATTGAAGAAGAAAGATATAGGAAAGTAGAAATTTAGGTAAGAATGATGAGAAATATATTGCATTTCCAGATTTCACCAATTTTCTGTTCATACATTTTCCTTACCTCCAATGACAAAATCTTAATCAGTCCAGGGATTATGAAAGAAGGGAGAAACTTTGTGACCATTGTACCAAAGTGTTATGATTCACTTTATAATATGCTTTGCATTTGTAATATAACTGCTATTTGGATAATTATTATAATTTGGACTCAACCATAATCTGTTAAATTAAGCATTTGTTGAAAATGTTAAATATGCAAAACACAGTACTAGGCACCATAGAGAGGAAAAGATGATTGAAGAGACAATTTCAACTGTTAATGTCTATGGTCTAGATATAAAACATATTTTCTCTCTGTGGCTTAAGAATAATTAGTAAATGCATTAACAGGTGCAAAATTATAATAAAATGTCTGACTTTCAGCAGATGATGTGTTCCTGAAAGTGTACTCATAAATTTAATTTTATCAAGTTAAATTACTTCTAGTGAAGAAACAGTAGCTTAATTAGAGAAATACTGTTTAAGAAGTTTTATAAAGCAAAGAGTTTCTATCTAATTTATCTTTTACATTAATCTGTATTTTCACAAATTTGTCTAGCTTCAAGTGAGGTAGAAGTACATGTTAAAAATGGAAAACATAAATGTTCAATAGACATAAAGACACTAGTCAAAGCAAAGCAGTGTTACCCAAAGAAAGTTTTGAAGCCATAGGATTCTTTATAGATCATTAACAAGGTTGTTATGGTAGACTAACTTTTAATACTCTGCTAGGGAATAGCATTAGAAATCAGAAGATCAGACAGTGGACCTTAGAGTTTGGCCTACAGGGAAAACTCTGGGCCTTCTGGTTGGGCCAGAAGGAGAAAGGGAAGAGTTAACCCCTAATGTGAATGTGGCTGGTTTTCCTGGTTTGCAAGAGACCAGAAAGAAGCTAAAATGGTAGTTAAGTCTTCCCTGATTCTGAGACCAGGGACACGTCAGCCAGACAGCCTATCTGTGTTATAATCATTAACCTAAGGGATAGACACCATTGACAACATTGTGGGACTTCCATCATATAGAGAACTCAAACAAATGTGTGTCATCCCTAATGAGCTGACAATACATGGCAATGAAAAATGACAAATCAAAATTACCCAGAAATCAGGATAGGAATATTACTTAGAACAAGTAGAGCATATGCCCATCAAAAGAAAGCCACTGAGTAATTTGCTAACTAAACAATTGAGTAAATACATTTGAGTAGATGATAGTATATACTGAGCTACAAATTAGAAAACTAGAAAATCAAAAGAAAAAATATCTGAAACTTAAAGTAGAATTGTGCAGAGTGAAAGAAATCATGGGGAAAAGATAAAAGCCTTAGAAGGTAGATCTAGGAGATTTAATATGCAAATGATAAGAGGTCCAGAAGGATATTGGGAACAGATGTAAAAGAGGCAACACTCATACAAATAGCAGAGTAAATTTTCTCTGAACTAAAGAAATAGCTAACCTCAAAGATGGAAATGGATCACCAAATTCTAGTCAGAATTGACATGAAAATATACACTTGTAAATTTACTGAACTTTGAGGACAAAGAGAAAAGTCTACAAAGTTTTTATTCATTCAGGAAACGTTTATTAAACACTGTGTCAGTCACTATTCTAAGTAAGCATTGGGGAGCAATTCTTTTTTTAGGGAGTGCATATATTCACATCCATTGCTGCTCTCTTCCTTTGTCAGGCCCTCTGGGAAAAAAACCCAGTCCTGAATAAATGTAACTCCATAAACTTCCTGTTTATATTCATAAAGTTGAATGTGGCTAGAGAAAAACACAAGACCTTGATGACAGGTTTCATTAAATTAATAATCAGCAACCTCATGTAGGTCCCAACTATTTCCAAATAATTTTATTACATTGTCTTATCAACTTAGCTCACATCTCTCCCAGATGAGCATTTCACATTTCTAATGTTCTCAAACCTCCACCCCTTCTCTGCCTTGGTGCTCAGCTGATCATATACTTCCTAATAAATTAGGAAAACTGAAGTAATCAGATGATGATATTCGTAGGCTCCCACTACTGTTATGTTGGTCACTACATTGACATTATGGTATCCACCACCAGGCACACTCTCAGATAAGTTTGCCAAACAATAACAAAACAAAATCTCAAAAAACAAATAAAGATTTTTAAAGTCACATGATATATTAAATAATTTAAAAGGTACAACAGAAAGAAATGGGGAAAGAAATCTAGCATGTCAACACACTTAGGATAAAGAGGTTGCACAGACCACTCTAGCTGAATCCTAGGTTCCTATGTCGTCCTTCTGTTGCATCAACTTTCCCCATCTGTCATGTGGCTATGAGGACAGAGATGAGGTTTGAAAAAATGGAGGAGTGAGCTCAAGCAAAAGGCTTCTGTGGTTCTAGCTTTATAGGTAAGTTGCAGAGTGTGCTTGACCAATAGCTGTAGCTCACTGATTAGCTTGCTAAAGCAATTTAATCATGGCTTTATCCTTGCTTCTTGGGCAGAGTATTTTGGGGGCCAGAAAGGAATTACATTGGCTGTTGCCAATGAATAGCCAATTTAGAGATGACATAATTGTTAATCTAAATGAGACACCATGGCATCCTATGATATGATGCTTCCATTCCTTTCTACCTGAAAGTAACACTCTTGCTTGATCCATTAAATATTCCATTTATTCCATCTTTAATAGGTCATTTATCTCTCACATATTACTAATTTATTACCCATATTCAATATGTCTTTTGATTTCTGCCTATGATTCACAAGCTACATGTTTACTTATACTCATCATACCTTATGGACATTAATAGCTTCCTTATCTGATTAACACTGTCAAAAACAAGGAAGAGTATGAGAGCCCATGTTATTTGCAAGCTAAATTAGTTTGCAGTTTATTGTAGCAAAATAAAGAGAGAGAGAGAGAGAGAGAGACAGACATTGACTGACTGACTGACTTTTGGTGAGACATAAAGGAGAGTTTATTTCCAAAGCAATAGCAATAGCCAGAGTATGTATCATAATTTTGCACCAGTTGTCTGAACCCTGATTCCCACAGGGTAATGTAACAAGAGTTGAGTGAAGCCTGCACACTTAGTGGTTTATAGTAAAAAAGAGGAACCTTTTATAGTGAGTTGCAAGCAGACCTAGCCTTTGCCCTGGAGGAAGACATTATCTTTATTATACCAGAAAGTAAACAAATCTGCCCTTTGTTATGGAAAGAGAGAACTCTCTTTTTCAAGACTGTTCAGAATATAACCATCCTAGGGGAAAAATGCCTCTATTCTCAAGATATGCAAAAACAAGAGACCCATGGAGAATTATCTCCCCAAAAGCGATTTTTGTGAGTTTTATTGATTCTGTTTTTTCTTCACAACCTCCTTAGTGGAACTAAGTATTCCCAACTAACACATCAATACACATTAGACCACCTACATCTGTATTCTGTATCTGTGCCCATATACTCTGAGGGCTCTACTCTTGATTTCATAAGTAGAAATGAACTGTCCATGCTCCTATATAAGGCCAGTGACCAATCAGTTCAATTTTCTTCTATCTGCTTAAGGCCTTGCTCTAAAAATTCCACCTCTGTGGTGCAACATAAATTATTTCTTGCTCCTCTGGATCACTTCTATCAGTATAAAAAACTACTGTACTACTTATGTTAAAAAATAACTTTACATGCCACTATATGTCATTATTACATCAAAATTCCTCAAAAGAGTTATTTATAATTGTTTCCAACTTGTCTACTCCCATTCTTTCTTTTTGTGTTACATCTTCCTAATTTGGCAAATTCTTTATGATTATGAAATATCTTTTTCTCTAGTAATATTATGTGTCTTAAAATATGATAATCCCAGATATTCTGAAGGCTAAGGCATGTTGGCAAGTGTAGCTCACTATGGTTACTGTTTTCATGGTATATATTTTTAAACTCTATGTCTTTGAACCTAAAGTATGGCTCTTGAAAACAAAATATAATTGAATAATACTTTTTTTTTTAAAGAGAGAGTGAGAGAGGAGAGAGAGAGAGAGAGAGAGAGAGAGAGACAGACAGAGAGACAGAGAGAGAGAGAGAATGTTTTTTAATATTTATTTTTTAGTTCTCGGTGGACACAACATCTTTGTTGGTATGTGGTGCTGAGGATCGAACCCGGGCCGCACGCATGCCAGGCGAGCACGCTACCGCTTGAGCCACATCCCCAGCCCTGAATAATACTTTTTAAAAATATCTAGCAAGAGCTGGGGTTGTAGCTCAGTGGTGGAGTGCTAGCCTCACATGTGGAAGGCACTAGGTTTGATCCTCAGCATCACATAAAAATAAAATAAAGGTGTTGTTTCCATCTAAACTAAAAATAATTTAAATCTAGCAAGATAATGTTTATCTTTTAATAGGTATGTTTATTCCATTTTCATTTAGTGAATTATTGATATGGTAGGGTTTAAATCTGCCACTTTAATATTGTTTTCTACATAGCTCATATCTTTTTGTTCTTCTGTTCCTTCTTGACTGTGTTTTCAGGCAGACTTCTGTGAAAAGGCAAATAGTGAGAGTTTTAGGTTTTGAAAGCCAGGTGAGCTCTGTAAAAGGAATTCAGTACTTTCACAATAATATGAAAGCATCCATAGACCACACATAAATAAATGTATGATCATGCTGTATTCCGATAAAATTGTATAAAAATAAATATTGGGGCCAGACACAGTGACAGATATCTGTAATCCCAGATACTCAGAAGGCTGAGGCAGGATGGCAAGTTTGAGGTAAGCCTGGGCAATTGAATTAGAAGCTATCTCAAAAGAAAAGTAAAATCCTCTAGGGATGAAGATCAGAGGTAAAGAAATTCCCCAGCACATGTGAGGCCCTGGGTTCAATAGCCAGTACAACAACAATTAAAAAAAGAATAATGAGTCAGTTGTAGTTGTCAGCCTATAATTTGCCAACCATAATGTTAAATATTTTTCAATATATCATTTAATAATAAGTGAGTATGTGTTATAAACAAATATTAACATTGTTCTGTTTCTTTGTAGTAATATTTTGCCAAAAAATTTTTTTGGACTGTTTTGTTTTAATAACTTGCCCATACTTAAAACTAACCCCCTACTGTAGCCACTGATGTCTTTGTAATTTTTTTATTCTTATTTTCTATATTTAGACTAGTTATATATTATATGATATATAATAATATATTATATAGCATAATATATAATATAGATAAATGTATATTATATTAATATTTAAACCAGCTTCCAAGGGTCATCTCTTTACCTCCATAGCTTAGAGGTCAGCCAGTGGTTTGGATACAAGTTTTATTCAACATCTTAAGCCTGAAAAGCATCTACCCAAAGCCAATCTGTGTATGGGTTCAGTATTCAAACTTGAAGTATTACCAAGTATCTTTTGGCTTTCATTTCTGCTGGACCTTCTTGAGACATTCCTACATTTATAATTTTCCTTTTAACCTAAGAAGTATGGAAGACTTATATCCTCTCTTTTGTCATTATTTCTGTACCAGGGATTGAACCCAGGGGCACCTAACCACTGAACCACATCCCTAGCACTTTTCATATTTTATTTAGAGACAGGATCTTGCTAATTTGCTTAGGGCCTCGATAAGTTGATGGGGCCGGATTTGAACTTGAAATCCTCCTGCCTCAGCCTCCTGAGCTTCTGGGATTACAGGCATGTGTCACTGAAACTGGAGGCACTCTCTCATTTCTGGTATCTTCCCATTAAATTTCTGGTTTTCCTCTTGCTTACCTCAACTGGAATAGAAATCTCTGCTGGCAAAACTGTGGATTCCTTTCATTTTTTTCTAACATCGTATATCATTTTCAGCCAGAAAAGCCATAAGTCTCCCCAGTTAGGCAACATCTTGTTGTTGTTATTGTTTTAAGAAGGAGCAAATACTATCATTTTTGCTGACCAAGCAACTTAGCAAAGAGGTAAGGAAATGAGAGCTCACTGGGCAAATACATTATGATACTTATATTCTCATTATCATAAACTTCTGCAGTTTTTCAAGAATAAACATTTCTCAGTTTGTTGCTAGGCTTTGCTCAATGTCCACTGCCATGAAATATTTGTTTTTGACAAGGTTGTCCAGTTTTATAATTGTACTTTGCCACCAACCAGTTCACATCGCCTTAACCAGAAGCCTCATTAACATTCTCTTAAAATAATGGAATGAAACTGGAAATCAATGATAAAAGAAGGAAGGAAAAATCCTACATCACATGGAAAATGAACAATATGTTACTGAATGATCAATGGGTTACAGAAGACATAAAGGATGAAATGAAAAAATTCTTAGAGATAAATGAAAATACAGACACAACATATCGGAATCTATGGGACACAATGAAAGTAGTTTTAAGAGGGAAATTCATCGCCTGGTGGTCATTCCTCAAAAAAAGAAAAAAACAACAAATAAATGAGCTCACACTCCAAATCAAAGCCCTAGAAAAGGAAGAGCAAAACAACAGCAAATGTAGCAGAAGGCAAGAAATAATTAAAATCAGAGCGGAAATCAATGAAATTGAAACGAAAGAAACTATTGAAAAAATTAACAAAACGAAAAGTTGGTTCTTCGAAAAAATAAATAAGATTGACAGACCTTTAGCCATGCTAATGAAGAGAAGAAGAGAGAGAACTCAAATTACTAACATACGGGATGAAAAAGGCAATATCACAACAGATGCTACAGAAATACAGAAGACAATTAGAAATTATTTTGAAAACCTATATTCCAATAAAATGGAAGATAGTGAAGACATCAATAAATTTCTTAAGTCATATGATTTGCCCAGACTGAGTCAGGAGGATACACACAATCTGAACAGACCAATATCAATGGATGAAATTGAAGAAGCAATCAAAAGACTACCAACCAAGAAAAGCCCAGGACCGGATGGGTATACAGCAGAGTTTTACAAAACCTCTAAAGAAAAATTAATACCAATACTTTTCAAGTTATTTCAGGAAATAGAAAAAGAGGGAGCTCTTCCACATTCATTCTATGAGGCCAACATCACCCTGATTCCGAAACCAGACAAAGACACTTCAAAGAAAGAAAACTACAGACCAATATCTCTAAAGAACCTAGATGCAAAAATCCTCAATAAAATTCTGGTGAATCGAATACAAAAACACATCAAAAAAATTGTGCACCATGATCAAGTAGGATTCATCCCTGGGATGCAAGGATGGTTCAATATACACAGATCAATAAATGTTATTCACCACATCAATAGACTTAAAGATAAGAACCATATGATCATCTCGATAGACGCAGAGAAAGCATTCGACAAAGTACAGCATCCCTTTATGTTCAAAGCATTAGAAAAACTAGGGATAACAGGAACTTACGTTGACATTGTAAAAGCTATCTATGCTAAGCCTCAGGCTACCATCATTCTGAATGGACAAAAGTTGAAGGCATTCCCTCTAAAATCCAGAACAAGACAGGGATGCCCTCTATCTCCACTTCTATTCAATATAGTTCTCAAAACACTGGCCAGAGCAATTAGACAGACGAAAGAAATTAAAGGCATAAAAATTGGAAAAGAAGAACTTAAATTATCACTATTTGCAGATGACATGATTCTATACATAGAAGACCCAAAAGGGTCTACAAAGAAACTACTAGAGCTAATAAATGAATTCAGCAAAGTGGCAGGATATAAAATCAACACGCATGAATCAAAGGCATTTTTGTACATCAGCGACAAAACTTCTGAAATGGAAATGAGGAAAAACACTCCATTCACAATATCCTCAAAAAAAATAAAATACTTGGGAATCAACCTAAGAAAAGAGGTGAAAGATTTATACAATGAAAACTACAGAACCCTAAAGAGAGAAGTAGAAGAAGATCTTAGAAAATGGAAAAATATACCCTGTTCATGGATAGGCAGAACTAACATCATCAAAATGGCGATATTACCAAAAGTTCTCTATAGATTTAATGCAATGCCAATCAAAATCCCAACGGCATTTCTTGTAGAAATAGATAAAGCAATCATGAAATTCATATGGAAAAATAAAAGACCCAGAATAGCAAAAGCAATTCTAAGCAGGAAGTGTGAATCAGGCGGTATAGCGATACCAGATTTCAAACTATATTACAGAGCAATAGTGACAAAAACAGCATGGTACTGGTACCAAAACAGGCGGGTGGACCAATGGTATAGAATAGAGGACACAGAGACTAATCCACAAAGTTACAACTATCTTATATTTGATAAAGGGGCTAAAAGCATGCAATGGAGGAAGGATAGCATCTTCAACAAATGGTGTTGGGAAACCTGGAACTCCATATGCAACAAAATGAAACTGAATCCCTTTCTCTCGCCATGCACAAAAGTTAACTCAAAATGGATCAAGGAGCTTGATATCAAATCAGAGACTCTGCATCTGATAGAAGAAAAAGTTGGCTCCGATCTACATATTGTGGGGTCGGGCTCCAAATTCCTTAATAGGACACCCATAGCACAAGAGTTAATAACAAGAATTAACAAATGGGACTTACTTAAACTGAAAAGTTTTTTTCTCAGCAAGAGAAACAATAAGAGAGGTAAATAGGGAGCCTACATCCTGGGAACAAATTTTTACTCCTCACACTTCAGATAGAGCCCTAATATCCAGAGTATACAAAGAACTCAAAAAATTAGACAATAAGATAACAAATAACCCAATCAACAAATGGGCCAAGGACCTCAACAGACACTTCTCAGAGGAGGATATACAATCAATCAACAAGTACATGAAAAAATGCTCACCATCTCTAGCAGTCAGAGAAATGCAAATCAAAACCACCCTAAGATACCATCTCACTCCAGTAAGATTGGCAGCCACTATGAAGTCAAACAACATCAAGTGCTGGCGAGGATGTGGAGAAAAGGGTACACTTGTACATTGCTGGTGGGACTGCAAATTGGTGTGGCCAATTTGGAAAGCAGTTTGGAGATTCCTGGGAAAGCTGGGAATGGAACCACCATTTCACCCTGCTATTGCCCTTCTCGGACTATTCCCTGAAGACCTTAAAAGAGCATGCTACAGGGATACTGCCACATCGATGTTCATAGCAGCACAATTCACAATAGCTAGACTGTGGAATCAACCCAGATGCCCTTCAATAGATGAATGGATAAAAAAAATGTGGCATTTATACACCATGGAATATTACGCAGCACTAAAAAATGACAAAATCATGGAATTTGCAGGGAAATGGATGGCACTAGAGCAGATTATGCTTAGTGAAGCTAGCCAATCCCTAAAAAACAAATACCAAATGTCTTCTTTGATATAATGAGAGCAACTATGAACAGAGTAGGGAGGAAGAGCAGGAAGAAAAGATTAACTTTAAACAGAGACATGAGATGGGAGGGAAAGGGAGAGAAAAGGGAAATTGCATGGAAATGAAGGGAGACCCTCATTGCTATACAAAATTACATATAAGAGGTTGTGAGGGGAATGGGAAAATAAACAAGGAGAGAAATGAATTACAGTAGATGGGGTAGAGAGAGAAGATGTGAGGGAAGGGGAGGGGGGATAGTAGGGGATAGGAAAGATAGCAGAATACAACAATTACTAATAGGGCATTATGTAAAATTGTGGATGTGTAACCGATGTGATTCTGCAATCTGCATTTGGGGTAAAATTGGGAGTTCATAACCCACTTCAATCTAATGTATGGAATATGATATGTCAAGAGCTTTGTAATGTTGTGAACAACCAATAAAAAAATTAAATTAAAAAAAAACATTCTCTTAAAAAATTTTAATTAGGATTTTGACCTGACTACTCCACCAAAAAGTCACCAATGGTCACCACATTGTTAAATTCAAGTTTTAGTCCTAGCTTTCTTGGCCCATAAGAAGCATTTGACATAATTAATAACTCTCTCCTTCTTGAAAAACTTTACCTGGTCTCCTGGGCAACCATTTCTCTTTTAAAAATCTTCTTACATCACTGGCTATTCCTTATGGGTCTTCTTGGCTGGTTCCTTCTAATCTTTATGACCCTTAAATATTGAAGAACCTGAAGGCTTAATCCTCAAATCTTTTATCTCATCGATCTATCCTTACTGCCTGGGTGGTCTCATCTGTCTTAGGGCTTTAAATAGAGCCTAGACATTGAAGACCCTCAAATTCAGATACACTTTCTCAAACCAGGAAACATGAGAAAAATTAAGTTAGGAAACAGAATAGTTTAAAAAATAAAAATGATTGCAATGAAATCAAGCTTATACATTATTATATTGGGAATGTATTGACTTCTTGAATTAAAAAAATGAGCCTGGTAGATGAAAAAAAACTTTTTAGAAAGAAGTCTAGCTAACACACCTTCTATAGGAAACATTTTTAAATCAAAATAATAATGAAAAGATTAGAAAATGAAGAAAGGGCAAGAGGATATCAGAAAAATGCCCAAATACACCAAAGTAACACTATTAAAACAACAGAAAGCAGAATTTAAATTTCAAAGCATCTTGCAGAGTAAAGACAATAACTATGTAGTACAAAATGTGGAATTTACAAAAAAAAGTATTTCATATAGTTTTTACACTAGAAAATATGAACTAACTAAGCAAAAATTTAATATAGATTCAAGAAGAAATTAATGAAAATATAATTATGGTATAACTCAGAGTTGGACATACTAAATATGTTAAATATACATTAATAATATATTTTAATATAATAATGCACTCTAGAATAAACACATGACAAAGGTAAGGTGACACTCTTTCAGGGAAGTATGTTCAGATGCAATGTTAAGTGGGCAGACCCATTCAGATTCTTTATAAATGTATAGGTTTTATTTTATTCTTTTTAAAATATTTTATTCTAACTTGTTATCTATGACAGCAGTATACATTATATTTCATATTACACATAGAGCACAATTTTTCTTATCACTGGTGTATATACAAAGTATATTTACACCATTTGTGTTGTCATACATGTACTTAGGGTAATTATGCTCATCTCATTCCACCATCTTTCTTACCCCGATGCCCCTTCCCTTCCCCTCCCACCTCTTTGCCCTATCTAGAGTTCATCTAATCCTCCCATACTTCCCCTCTCAACCCCACTATGAATCAGCCTCCTTATATCGGAGAAAACATTCAGCATTCAGTTTCCTGGGATTGGCTAACTTCACTTAGCATTATATTCTCCATCTACATCCATTTACCTGCAAATGACATGATTTTATTCTCTTTTATCGCTGAGTAATATTCCACTGTGTATATATACCATAGTTTCTTTATCCATTCATCTACTGAAGGGCATCTAGGTTGATTCCACAGTTTAGCTATTGTGAATTGTGCTGCTATAAACATTGATGTGGCTGTGTCCCTGTAGTATGATGTTTTTAAGTCCTATGGGTATACACCGAAGAGTGGGATAGCTGGGTGAAAAGGTGGTTCAATTCCCAGTTTTCCAAAGAATCTCCATACTGCTTTCCATATTGGCTGCACCAATTTGCAGTCCCACCAGCAATGTGTGAGTGTACATTTTCCCCCACATCCTTGCCAACACTTACTGTTATTGCATTCTTAATAGTTGTCATTCTGACTGGAGTGAGATGAAATCTTAGTTTTCATTTGCATTTCTCTAATTGGTAGAGATGTTGAACTATTTTTCAGATATTTGTTGATTGATTGTATATCCACTTCTGAGAATTGTCTCATCAGTTCTTGGCCCATTTATTGATTGCATTATTTGTTTTTTATTTTTTTGTTTTTTGGTGTCTAGCTTTTTGAGTTCTTTATATACTGTAGCATTAGTGCTCTATCTGATGTGCAAGTGGTGAAAATTTGCTTCCAAGATGTAGGATTTCTGTTCACCTTATTGATTGTTTCTTTTGCTGAGAAGAAGGTTTTTAGTTTTAATCCATCCCACTTATTAATTCTTGATTTTAATTCTTGCACTATAGGAGTCTTATTAAGGAAGTAGGGGCCTAATCCAATATGATAGCGATTTGGGCCTACTTTTTGTTCTGTTAGACGCAGGGTCTCTGGTTTAATTCCTAGGTCCTTGATCCACTTTGTGTTCAGTTTTGTTCATGGTGAGAGGGGTTTAATTTCATTTTATTGCATATGGATTTCCAGTTTTCCCAGCACCATTTGTTGAAGAGGCTATCTTTTCTCCAATATGTGTTTTTGGCAACTTTGCCAAATATAAGATAACTGTAATTATATGGGTTAGTCTCTGTGTCCTCTATTCTGTACCATTGGTCTAGCAGTCTATTTTGGTGCCAACACCATGCTGTTTTTGTTACTATTGCTCTGTAGTATAGTTTAAGGTCTGGTATAGTGATGCCCCCTGCTTCACTGTTCTTGCTAAGAATTACTTACGCTATTCTGGGTCTCTTATGTTTCCAGATGAATTTCATGACAACTTTTTCTGTTTCTATGAGGAATGTCATTGGGATTTTGATTGCAACTGCATTAATCTGTATAATGCTTTTTGTGGTATGGTCATTTTGACAACATTAATTCTGCCTATATAAGCAAGGGAGATCTTTCCATCCTCTGAGGACTTCTTTAACAGCTTTCTCTAGCAATCTGTAGTTTTGATTGTAGAGGTCTTTCACCTTTTTCATTAGGTTGATTCCCAAGTATTTTATTGTTTTGAGGCCATTGTAAATGGGGTAGTTTGTTTCCCTTTCTGATGATTTGTCACTGATATACAGAAATGCCTTTGATTTATGAATGGTGATTTTGTATCCTGTTACTTTGCTGAATTCATTTACTAGTTCTAGAAGTTTTCTGATAGAATTTTTTGGATCTTCTAGGTTTGAATCATATCATCAGCAAATAGTGCTAATTTGAGTTCTTCTTTTCCTATCTGTATCCCTTTAGTTTCTTTCATCTGTCTAATTGCTCTGGCCAGTGTTTCAAGAACTATGTTAAATAGAAATGGTGAAAAAGGCCATCCCTGACTTGTTATAATTTTTAGAGGGAATGCTTTCAATTTTTCTCCATTTAGAATGATGTTGGCCTTGGGCTTAGCATAGACAGTTTTACAATGTTGAGATATGTTCATGTTATCCCTAGTTTTTCTAGTGTTTTGAACATGAAGGGGTGCTGTATTTTGTCAAGTGCTTTCTCTGCATCTATAGAGATGATCATATGATTCTTATATTAAGTCTATTGATGTGATGAATTACAGTTATTGATTTCTGTTTGTTAAACCATCCTTGCATCCCTGGGATGAACCCCATTTGATCATGGTGCAGTCACTATCTTTTAAATATCTTTTTATATTCAATTTGCCAAAATTTTATTGAGATATTTTGCATCTATGTTCATTGAGATATTGGTCTTAAGTTTTCTTTCTTTGATGTGTCTTTGCCTGGTTTTGGAATCAGGGTGACATTAGCCTTATAGAATAAGCTTGGAAGTCCTCTCTCTTTTTCTATTTCCTAAAATAATTTGAAAAGTATTGGTATTAGTTTTTCTTTAAAGCCCTTGTAGAACTCAGTTGTGTATCCAGTCTTGGGATTTTCTTGGTTGTTAGGCTTCTGATGGCATCTTCTATTTCATCACTTGAAATTGATCTGTTTAAATTGTGTATATCATCCTGATTCAATTTGGGAAAATCATATGACTCTAGAAACTAAATGTCTAGGTTTTTACTATAACAAAACTAGCCTTTCAGGTCTAGGGATGTGGCTCGTGTGAGACCCTGGGTTTGATCCTCAGCACCACATAAATATAAATAAATAAAACAAAGGTATTGTGTCCAACTACAACTAAAAACAATATGAAAACAATTTCAAAAACCTAGCCTTTCAAGGATAAGTTTCTTGATGGTTCTTAGATCTCTTTCTGCAGGTCATCTGTACTTTAAATCAATATCCACTGTCCCCACCTTTCCATATACAGAATAAATCTACCCAACATTTAGTAGAATTGAAGCATAAGAAATATTTTTAGTTCCTTCCTGCATCATTCATTGTTTTAAAAAATTCATACTTAGCCATGATTCTATATCAAGTATTATACTAGTTTCTCTTATCATAAAATAATGAAAACAACAGACATATTTTCTGCCCTCTTGGATTTCAGGCTTTAGTGGAAAAGTTAGACAATAAGAATATATAATTATCATATGTAAGCAAATTGATTCATTATTTGATTATTAGATGTACTTGTTTTATATTTAACCACCTCTGATATCTGGATATGTCTTATGGTACAACATAATTTAATTGGCAGGATTTATAGTTTGATTTATGTAACCTATAAAGTTATGGGGCATCTTACAATAAGAGCATCTAAAATTCATTGAAACAAGTATTCACAAGCTGGGATATATATTATGAAGAAAAAAAACAGAAAAGAGAAGAATATGGATGCTAATACTTCTTAGTAATATGAGGATCAGAGAATGTTTTTCTGCATATACTTCATTTGCTATCATTGATCCTCACCAACTTCTGACACTCATAAATATGATTCCTTACCCTCTGACCTTTTAATGCAATCCAAGAAAGAAATCACTAGGAGTATGTAAGTGTAATATTTGTTTGGAAATATTATCCTAAAATAATGGTATCTGCTACATTATGTCCTGAATTGTGGTAGTAGAGATGAAAGTTAAAATAAATGAGATTTGTGAGATATTCAGGACACAGTGTCAACAGGATAGATTGGATGTGAGAAATAAGGGGGTTTAAATCTAGGTTGACAGATATAAAATCACAATGACATATGCAAAACAGTTATGTTGAAGATTCATTAGAATAAAAAAAAGTAATTTTTCAAAGTAATTTCAAATAGTACACATGAAAACCTATGTATTCTCTAAGGACAAAAACTGAGACTTTAACTCAGTAAACTCATACATTACACAGAAAAATGTTATGTGCAAAATAGGTATACTTTAGAACCCATATCAATGAAGCAAAATTGTCTAATATATCTGAACAATCCATGATTTGGATCTGCTATTTAATCCACATGACTACTTAGTATTATTGATGGTAACTAGAAAATAATAATTATGCAAGGTGATTTTAATTAGGAAATCTCAAATCCACTGAGAATAATTATGTTTCTTTAGCCTCAAACAACACCAGGATACTATTTTAAGTCTCTAAAGGCAACCATAGAAAAGTTAATATTTATTAGTAATAATGAGACCAGAGAAACATTTTTGAAAGAACTGTCAATGCCTGGGAATTGTATTATCACCATGATGATGTAACATATAGTTTTGGAACCTATAATAAGCAATTCTTTCTAGTTACACATGGATGCTTTTCAAGATTTCCTATCTCATTAATTATTTCCATAATAATGTCAGATGGTATCCTAATCTTATAGATACCAAAGGAATCTGTGATACATAAAAAGAACTTGAGATAACATTGATACTGGTAACCAGAAATAAATGGGGCAGCATAGCACCATATTCGTGTCAACTAGAAGACTTGAATCCCCTAGTTCAGCTTCAGCTTCCTCATATTTAAAATCGGAAAACAAAATTTTGTCCCGTGTAAAATTTACTTTAATATGATTGAAAGAAATAACATACAATGATACAGATGGGATTATTATTATATTCTATTTTATGTAATGAGATCAAACAGTGTTCATTCATTAAGGTTTGACTTTTTTATTTTATTAGAATGCTTGTTTCTAATTAGACATTGTCTTAGTTTTATGTCCTAGTGCAACTATCATCTTTGCATTGCTAGTCCTAAAAACAAAAGCTCTTGAAGATATGATGGTAAAGTTTACAATGGAGTAGCTCTGAGTGATATGCTTTTGACTGCAAGCAGACACAAAGGCAAAAATCACAAATTGCATAGTAGGTTGCTACCCTGAGCTTTCTTCTCCCATTGGAGAATCTTCACTACAGAAATGATGCATTCTAAAATATGAGAACTTTTTCATATCCTTATCCATCTCTTCAGCAGACTGTTTCTTTAAATGCAAAGAAAAGGCAGGTTTACTGTGCTGCAGTATTCATAACTTAAGAACTGATTCACTCTACCATAGTGCAACTTGGGCAGAATGATAAACAAGAACATTATCATTTTGCAGGGCAAGACATGGCCCAATTTAAAAATAACTCTATATTATTAAGAAGCACTTGAATATCATATGTCATTGTCCAAAACATGCACCAAATTACTATGAACAAATTTTAAATGCTCATATTTTAACTGATAATTCAGTGACTATAAAGTATAAATTCCTTAGTTTAAGTGCATATGTATTCTTTGTGATGTGTTGAATTTATTCCTATGTACTGTAATCACTGAATGCAGTGAGCATATCAATTTTGAGTTTTACTCAAGCTGCAGGTAACACCAATTACTGAGCAAGCAGTTTGACATACGCATTGAATGTATTTCTGTGCATAAAACATAATTATCCTTCAAAGTTGAACAATATGTCCTTATTAATGAATGCCAATATAGATACTTGATATTATTTTAGATGGATTTAGATGTATATATATTTCCATACTCAAGCAATTGTATTCACAGTTTCTTCTCTAATTTTCTAGTATAAACCCCGCCTATTTTATACAACAGGAAGTCAACATATTTCCTAGGGCAAATAATTAAAGGAACCTTGAAATATTTGGGCACTAAACCAAAAGACAAATATCACAGCAAACATGGAAAATATGCATAAGTCAAGTTTTAAACAAACAGATGTATGTGTTCTCCTTTTCGGGTAAGGATAAACATTTATAGTCTTTCTTTAAAATATATTTGAATTGCTGTTTTCCCTCCCTGCTGACAAAACAGATTAGTCTAGATGATTTCTGTCCATAAAAGGTTTTGCACTTGTGACTCAGCAATTTAACTGCTACAAAATTACCCTTTTGGCCAGCATTCTCTTTGTCAGATTTAGAGAGAAATTTGCATTTGTCGTTTTGGTTCTTTCTCAGTTTACAGTTCTCCTATCATTTATATTCTTCCTATTTTTTTTCCATAAGAAGTAGGATACCACTGTGAAGAGGTTGTCTCTTCCTCTGCCTAACCATCAGAAACTTCTACCTACAGATAATGCAAAATGTTTTAAAACAATATTGATAGCTTTAAATTAGACAAAGTATGCAGGTTAGATCTAATTTAACCCAGCATCATCTTCGTTGGTTACATTTTTAGAGCCAGCATCCCTACCTCATATCTACTTTGTACAATAGGTATGAATAAGGTATGTCAGAATATGCAGTGAAATTTAAACAAAAGATATGGCATGTGTTATATTTAAATGACACTTGAAGAGTACTCTTTGGTTTGAAATCACAAATTTGTGCAAATCTGAAGCACAGTTATCTATCCTTCGAAGCTTGCCTCTTTCACTTCCACACTGTCTCCTTAAAGCCATAAATGCATTGAATAGTTAGTAGAACTAAGCTGAAGCATGAAAACAAAGTCTTAGAGGACCTTAGAGTACTGGAGGAAGACTCTTCTACCCCATATTCTGCATTTACCTTTTTGGATATTTATTAAAACTGTAACTTAGGTAGAGCACCTCTGAGGAAGAGACATAACCATTAGTCATCTTGGTATCCCCCATGTGCATTGTAGTGTGTGCCACATGGGACATACTGAATAAATTATTGATACATGAATAAATCAATGAATGAATGGCCTAACAAGTAAATAATTCGTAATCAGCCCAGAGTATTCTATATATTCCAATAGAAATTGAATGGGGATATATATATATATATATATATATTCATTCTCTCTGAAAACCCAGAAGAGGCAAAGGATTGATCCACCTAGAGAATATGATCTGTTAACTGTCTCTCTCTCTCTCTCTCTCTCTCTCTCTCTCTCTATATATATATATATATATATATATATATATGTATATATGTATATATATAAACATTTACTGAAAGAATAGCCAGAGGGATGGTTTGAGTGCCACCAGATCGCATTCTCTAAGTGGATCAATCCTTTGCCTCTTCTGGGTTTCAGAGGTCAGGAGTACATCCTAATACAAACTGAATGAAAACTCACACTAGTGCCCACAAGCATACTCTATGCAGGCACTGGGGCATTTAGATATGCTATTATTCTACAAATTTACTCATCAGATACAATCAACCCATTAAAAGAAGCACAAATACAAAGAAACCCTGTTAAATCAATGCTTGCTTGCCTTAGTGAAACAGAATCAAATGAGATAAGGTAAGGTACTGGATTGAGTAACCTCAATACCATATTGCCAAGGCCAAAATCAAACAACCTAACTAATTAAGATGTCTCTTCTCTCTGTTATGCCCACCCAATGGCTAATCAATTTTGCATGTATTTAGTGGCTCTAACTCATTACCTAGCATTATATAAACATGCCATAGAGTAAACTAGCTCAGGCATATTTGAAGTGCTGATTCAGCATGTGTTTCTTTTAGGGCCACAGTTCTGCTTAGAACATTTTTTGTAAAGAGTATCTATCTGATAGCATTTGCATGTTAAAATCTAGTTTAAATCACACACATGGATAGTATGTATCTAACTTTTCTCTATTAGACTTTGGAAAATGTCATTAATTTGTTTTATGACACATACTAAATGTTAATTCTTTTCTTTTTTTCAAATGAATAATGGTCCATAATAAATTTACAACATTTCTGTTTTGACAGATTAATTACATTTGCCATATTCTGGTAGCACAATGGCAGGGGTAAAAAGCTTCAAATTAAGCATTTCTAGAATAATTTTATACTTTAAAAGATGTGTTTTAACAAAACATAATGATGACTAAAGATGCTGAGATGCTGAAAATATAGTGTGCTATACAAAAATATGAGATTCAGATTGAGAGATTATAGTAGATAACTTATTAGTAGAAAAGAAAAATACCAAATCCTGAGTGGAAATGTAGACACACCTATTATTTAGAATACTTTCTCACATGGCTGGATATTATGTGCATTATTCTATGTGAAAAGAAAAATAAAGGAATCTTCAATTGTGAATAAGCATACAAAGTTTTCTTGATAATTTTCAAGGGAAATTATTCTTATTCTTGCTGCTGTAGACATGATTTTTAGGGATCCAAGAATGTATCTTATAAAATTCATTGCTGGTAGAGAATGAATGAATTTGTGCTTCTTTTCAGTGCTCTTGTTACTGAATTCCTAATTGTCTGGATAATGAAATGTAAGTTCTGTTTTGGGGACAGATGATCTTTAAGGTTCCTTCCATCCCCAATATTAGACATGTCCGTGATTCTAATAACACCTAGCTTTTATTTACTAAGACAGGAGAAATGTGAAGCACAGAGATGAATAAATCTCACTTTTCTTCCTAGAACTCAAGTTCATCCATAGAGGTTAAAAAGAAATTCTACCACATAGGACTAGCTTAAGGAGACTAAATAATATCCATTGTTAATTTTTTTTACTTTAATTTCAAGCAGCTTCTCCAGTGAGTAAGTGTTGCTTGGGATATTAAAATTATGTGACTTCTAAGAAGAGTCAAGTTCACTGCCATGAAGAGATCTTTGAAGGTAAAAATCAGAGTGCTGAATAAAAGATGTTGATTATGCAACCAAAGGAAAAAAGACAGGATCTTGGCAGATCTTAGTAAAAACTCCAAGTGCTTAAAAATATTTGGGGGAGCGATGAAACTTCATGCTTAATATGTAAGAAACTCTTTAGAAAGGAAAACAATGCATCTTAATAGAAAAGACTGAACCCACCCACACAACTTTCACCTTCCCAGAATTTGGCTACACGTAGTTCAAATGGCAGGAAATTGGCATTTTAATGTTCTGTTTGAGAAGGAGAAAGATAAATTATGAAAGTATAATTAATTTTTCTGTGATCTGATAAAAGTTTCAAGAGTCACCAATATTTATATTTTAGCACATCATGATGCACACTCAATTATTTGTGCCAAATTCTGTCCAGAAATAAGTATGCCCTATTCTGAAAGGGAAATCTGCTATGTGGCAATATCTATGCAATATTTTCCTAAGAATTACACTTACTGTAAACAATGATTGAACTACAATTCTGTGAATGTATCTGGGATCTTGAGAAATAAAAGAATGCCAATTATCTTTGCTGTACTTAATTATTTCAAGAAGTTAATTTATCATCTTCATTCCCCTCATATTATTTCAGGACTTGGGTGACTTAATTCATGATTCCACTTAGTAATATAAGCAGGCAGGACAAACAACAAATGTAAAATCCAACCTATTTCAGGAAACAACCTTTGGGGGTACTCTTACAGCAATGGAAGTTAAATTTGGAGGTGTAGCCAATTGAATAGGGGTATACTCAAGAAGTAGAGAAATCAAACCCAAATGAGAAAACATTGGAGTACCAAATCAAAAAGCAGGATATCAATAGCTAGATAAGGGGTGTGATTTGAATATCTCCTCCAAAACTCATTTTGAAATTTAATGGCCATAGTTATGGTATTAAGAGGTAGGACCTTTAAGAGGTGATTAGGTCATAAGAGCAAAGACTTCATTCGTGGATTAATGTTATCCAAGGAAGAGGTGAGTTATCTTGAAAATGGGTTGTTATAAAAACAAGTTTGGTTTTCTCTGCTTTCTCTTGCTTCTACCTTGATGCTCTGTCTCACCCGTTCTCTCATCGTGTGATGCACTTTCTAAATGTTACAATGCAGCTCAAAGGCCCTTGCCAGAGTCCAGCATCATTCTCTTGGACTTTCAATTTTTCCCCACTGTGAGAAATATTTAAAAATCAACCACTATGAGCCACATCCCCACCCCCCTTTTTAAAATTTTCTTTTTTATGCTGAGATAGGGTCACAGTAAATTGTTTAGGGACTCACTAAGTTGCTGAGGCTGGCTTTGAACTCGTGATCCTCCTGCCTCAGCCTCCCTAGCTAGTGGTATTACAGGTGTGTGTCACCACGCCCACTTATGATATTCTCTTGAAGCAGTAGGAAATGGGATAAGACAACAAGAGACTAAAACAGAGACTTTGTGACAGATAGTCCCTAGATTTCTAGGCAGGAAGAGAAATAGTCAAGAAGTCCATCTAAAAGTGGCTGGAATAGTAGACAAGGCAACAGACTATAATCCAGACATAGAGAATAAAGTTCCATGGGACTCATATAATACTGAGAGATAAGGAAAGTTGAAACTCACATCCAGCAGAGATAACCCTATGCACCTCAAGCTTTTGGTCAGATTAGTATAGAAGGAAATGAGGGGGATACAGTAATAAGGAAGTACTCACTACCAAGAACTGGTGGTGTTTAAGTATTTTTAACTGGAAATTATAAAATATTTAATGCATATAAAACAATGTACTTAATACATATTGCCATAGTAAAAACATAATAATAAAATAAACACCTGAGACCACAGTTCCCAAACTAATTGCTATAATTTACTACCACCATTGGCTTTACCTATGTGCTTCTTCCCTATTTCATCTTCCTGCTTTCCTCCAGAAGTAATAACTTGATTTTCAATTTCATGTTTATTATTCACTTTTTAAAAAAATAATTTTGACACTTTTGTTTATACATAAACGATATATTATTTGTTTTTCTTGCTTTTCAGCTCCACAGATTTTTCCATTTTTCATTTGTGAGCTATAATTTGTTCCTTTTCAGGGCTATATGATATTCTATTTTTTCAACATATCAAAGTGCACTCTTTCATTTATTTGTCTATCTTCCTAAAATTATTGATAATAATGTTCCTATGAATATTTCATATACACTTCTCCTGGTTAACCCATACAAGAATTTCTCTAAAACCTACTCTCCTAAGTCAGAATTGCTGAGAGGTAGGATATGCAAATGTTCAACTTTACAAAATAATACCAAATTGTTTTTCAAGGTCAAATTTACTTTCCCCTGCACACATTCTGAGTGTTTCTATGGATCCCTATGCTTCCTGACATTTTATATTGATATTTCTAATTCTTTACAATGTGTAAAATGCTATTTCATGGTGCTCTTAATTTTGTTTCTCTGATTAGCAGTGAGATAAACATCTTTTAATATTTTTATTCTCCTTATTTGTTTTACATATTATAACATTCCTATAATGATTCTCACTCATTTTAGCTATCAGGTTATAGTTTTTACTTATGATTTTGTAGTAGATTTTTAAAACACTGTACTCTAGATACCAATCATTTTGCATTACATGTGTATTATAAATATGATTTTCAATTTCAGACTTGCGATTTCACTTTCAGTAATGAACAGATGTTTTCATTTTAATGTAGTCTAATATATTAATCTTATTTTTATGGTTAGTATTTTTGCATTCTATTTTTTTAAATAAAAGCATCACTACAATGGGCTGATAAAAGTATCCTCCCATACTTTCTTCTAAAACTTTTGTTTGCATTATTTTAACACGTGATCCAACAGCAAGTACTTGAGCTAGAACAAAATAGAGAAACTTTGTGATTCTACAGGTTCTTCTGAGCATTTACTGTATTTGAGGTACTGTGCAAGGGGCTGGGTCTCTCATTACCTCCTTTGTATTTACCTCTTTACAAACAATTCTTTTGTTTAACTCTCTACTTTCCCACATAATGAGTCTGTACTGATAATCATGACTTCAAGAGTAATTAGAATTGTCTTCTTAGATTCCATGCACCATTATTAGTTAAGTTATATCTGATATTCTAGTTCTATTTAGCTACCACTACCCACATTACCCAAGTGTTAAGCACTGTCTTAGTAGTACAGATTTCACAGATATCCTAGGCACTTTTATGCAAGGTAGAAGTTATATGTATGAAAAACATGCCTTTCATGATTTGCAAAGTATACTTCAGTAATATATGTGTATAAGGAGATAAAATGGGACTATGTGGTGATCCAGAATAACTATAACAATAATAAAATCACCTTAGATTGTTCTAGGAGTTTTGTACAAAATACTGGACTTGGTGCCTCACTTTGTCTCCAAATCAAATGAAGAAGTACTGCATCAATTAAACAAGGTACTCATATCACTAGAGCACCAGGTTAGAAAATTAAATGTTTAGATGGAAGAAAAAATAGAAATTATCACTTTCTATGTAATTCAGAGGGTATCATACTCTCCTTTATAGATATTTTCTCCAGCACTACAATAAATGTGCTCTGATAGTTATCCACTAGATGTAGGTGATGGCATAACTCAGAATGATCTTGTGTCCAAAGAGGTGACTTCAAGTTCTGGGAACTGGTGAATATTTCTTGTGGAATATTTATGATGTGATCTTAAATTATATTTGCTATGGATGTGTTCTGAATTTAAACTCAGAAGATGAAATAATTGCCTTCTTCTCAGAGAAGCTAACATGTGTCTTTGCTGTTTCTTTTCAAGTGCCCGCTTGGCCTAGGAGCAGAACACTTCGAAGGCTAAAACTATGACTTTGTGCTTGTTGATTAATATCAATCAAATCACTTAAATAAGCTCACTCACCTATTGATTCCAAAATAAACTCAAGTTTCTAACAATTATGAATTCATAAATGAACTATAGTTCAGACCATTACACCTATTTGACTTTCTTATTAAAAGGTAATATGAAGGATTGCTTATGCTTTAGTGTGATAACTTTCAACACAAATGCCTATGATTCATTTATGATGCTGATATTTGCCATCCATATCAAGTTATGCACTATTCATTATGAAATGGAGATGCAAGTAGCAACTTCTTCAGAGTGACTATAAGAGAAGATCATCTTTCTGTTGCATGCCATGTTTGATGTTGCATAGGATTTGTGGCTGTTGGAAACTCTCAGTTGTGATCCATTGACCATATTTCAAAATACCCTATCTCCTACTTTTTACTGTCATTGTTGTGCCACAATTTTTTGAGACCCAGTAACTTTGTATTTATAACAATTCTTCTGAACTCCCATTTTATGGTTGGTGTGCTTGAGTTCACCCACAAACACAGGTAATAAGACACTTTATAAATTCCCACAAGTCTAAGACTACTGGCAACATAGCAGCTTAATATACACCCAGTTTATTTTATTTTAAAACTCATATTTCTTAGCATTAAAATATTCCTGTAATGTCGCTGCATCTATTATAATAATGATGATATAACTTCACATTTAGGGAATTCTGGGTAGTTTCTAAGTTCTTTCAATATATATTATCTCATATTATCTCTATAATAACTTTATGATATGTCCAACAGGTTTCATGTCCCCAAGTTAACAAATGAGAAACTAATACCTAAGGAAAGTTAAGTGTCATACTCAGACACACAAAAAATATTATAAATATCTGGGCCTGACCTATATTATTGCCCTTACTTCTTTAAAATAGGAATATTTGAATAGCTTATTACTTTCCCAAAATTTCCTCTGAGCTCTAGCATAACCAAAAAATGTTCCATAGAAACACTTCAACCAGAAAAGCTATGGTTTTTTCTTAACTTTATCAATATTTGAGCCCTGTATATTACTTTTAATGAAAAGAATGTGTAAGGATACACACACACACACACACACACACACACACAAATAAAAAGTTTACCAACCACCAGAACAGATTATCTCCACCTCTGAGGTTCTTTCTTTTGTGATTAGTCAGGGGGTAATATACAAAAGTCTTTCTATTCCCCACTTATAACTTTAGTATTACTATTAGCATATTATTGTCACTTTTATCAGTTAGTAATATGTAAAAGTCATCCTATTTTCACTAAAAATTTCAAGTGTAAAATTCTAAACACACACATATACAACACACATCTGTTGGTTTGGGTTTAGCATACCTATGGGTTTGAAGAACATGATCACATAATCTTGAAAATAACAGGAACTCGATTGCCC
Organism: Spermophilus citellus; assembly: GCF_964194105.1. Lineage (NCBI taxonomy): Eukaryota > Metazoa > Chordata > Mammalia > Rodentia > Sciuridae > Spermophilus > Spermophilus citellus. The sequence continues at coordinate 90,522,511 of NC_138190.1, forward strand.
CATTCAGTTTTAGAGGATTTGTGGTTTAAAGACAACTAAGGCAGTTATTCAACACTAAGTGATATAGAATTATGCAGAGGCTGATAAAGACATCAGCTGCAATTAAACTGTAAGAAGAAAAGACATAGTGATTTAGGGGGAAAAGGTGCCGACCAACCAGATTTTCATATGTGTTTGAAAATCATATTTGCACCAGGGATGATGAATTTATTTTTTTATACTTTTTTTAAGAGAGAGAGAGAGAGAGAGAGAGAGAGAGACTTTTTTAAATATTTATTTATTTTTTAGTTCTTGGCGGACACAACATCTTCGTTGGTATGTGGTGCTGAGGATCGAACCCGGGCCGCACGCATGCCAGGCGAGCGCACTTGAGCCACATCCCCAGCCCGGGATGATGAATTTAATCTATTTTCAAGGTAGCAAAAGTGAGGTATTGTATATCATATAAAGTAATAGTTCAAAAATATTATCACTATATAAGGAAAAATAATTGGGAAATAAAAATTTTAACTGTTTTTACAATTTCTACAAAAAATACTGCATAGGAATGAATATAATAAAAATATATGCAAGACTTATAAGCTAAAAAGTACAAAACATTATGAATATATTAAAAGGGACCCAAATAAATAGAAATTGGAAGAGTCAAGTTGTTAAGATGACAATTCTCTCTATATATCCATAAATTCAAAGCAAAACCAGTCATAATCCCAGAAGGATATTTTGTAGAAATTGACAAGCTGATTCTAACATTTATATGGAAATGTAAGGGGCCTAGAATAACCAAGGAATTTCAAAAAAGGAATGAAACTGGACATTTTATTCAGTATAAATTCAATATATACTACAAAGCTATAATAATCAACAAATAATGGCACAGGCATACAGATTGGAGAACCCAGTAATAGACCAAAGTAACAGAATGGAATACCCAGAAATAAACCCAAACTTCCATGATTATTTGATTTTTGACAAGGGTGATGAAACAATTGTTGAAAGTCCTTTAAAAACATGCGCTAAAGGGTTAGGGTTGTGGCTGAGTGTTAGAGCAATTGCCTAGTATGTTTGAGGCACTGGGTTCAATCCTCAGCACCATATAAAAATAAATAAATAAAATAAAGGTCTATCAACAACTAAAAGAAAAAAATGTAAAAAAAAAAAAAAACTGTGCTAGAGTAACCCACCTTGGGGAAAGGAACACAATCTTGATTTTTTTCTTTTTACTTTTTTTTCTTTCTTTCTTTTTTTTTTTTTTGTACCAGGGATTGAACTAAGGGGCACTCAGCCAGTGAGCCTCATCCCCAGCCCTATTTTTGTATTTTATTTAGAGACAGGGTTGCACTGCGTTGCTTAGTGCCTCGCCATTGCTAAGGCTGGCTTTGAACTCACGATCCTCCTGTCTCAGCCTCCAGAGCTGCTGGGATTAGAGGCATGTGCCACCACACCTGGCACAATCTTGATTTTAACTTTATATTATACAAAAATTTAATTTGAAATGGATCATGGACTTCAACAGAAAAGCAAAAATAATGAAGCACAATGTAAAAACAAAACCCTTTGTGACTTAGGGAAAGCACAGAAAGTAAAAACATAAAAAAAAATACTATGGCAGAAAATCTAAAATTTCTTATCAAAATATGCATTTAAGAAAATGAATACATGTTTCCAGTATATAATGATCAAATCAGGATATATAGTATATCCATCACCTCAAACATTTACCATTTCATCATAGTAAATAGGAAAGTCAAAGACTCAGAGAACACAACTGCAAAACATGAAAGACTGGTGTTCAGGGTGTATATGTAATTAATAAAAACTACAAGTCAATAATAAAAAGACCAAAAACCAAATTAAATAAAATTGGCTAGTAATTTGAATAGCCATGCATAGGTGGCCAATAGGTACATAAGTGGCCAATAGGTAATGCTCAATACCATTAGCTATCAAGTGAATGCAAGTTGAGACCACAATGAGATAGCATTATACATTTACTTACTATAATTGAACAGACTGACAGCACTAAATATTGGTAAGTATGTAGAGTCATTAGAAGTCTCATGCATGTTGGTAAGAATGTAAAAATATTAAAATTAACTTTAGAGACATTACTGGAATCTCTTTTTATGATGGTTGATTTTAGGTGTTAACTTGAATGAATTAAGGAATACCTAGAAATCCAATAAAGCATCATTTGGTTGATGTCTATGAGAGTGTTTTCAAAGCAAGTTAGCATGTGAGTACGTGTGAACTAGGTAGGGAAGATCTACTTTCAATGTGGGTAGGCACAATACAATTAACCAGGGTCACAGAAAGAACAATTATTAAAGATAAATCAGTCTCCCCTTTCCCTATCCAGAGTGGGGATACACTTATTTTTGCCTTGGACATAAAAATTCCAGGCTCTCTGGCCTTTGATTCCATAAATTACTCCAATAGCTACCTCCCTGTGTTCTCAGGCTTTCTGCCTCAAAATGACAGTTATATCTACCATTGGATTCACTGATATCTTAGAATGATATTTTTCAGTCTTGAAATGAACCACATTGTAAGTATTCCAAAGGTTTCCAGCTAAAAACAGGTTGTTCTGGAAATTCTCAGTGTCCATAATCTCACATGCCAAACATCTTATATATCTCTATCTATCTATCTACACACATACATATGCACACACACACACACACACACACACACACACACACACACACACACAAGCACACTATTATAAATGGACACTATTGGTATATATACACATAGTGTATATATATATATATATAGTATACATGTATGTGTGTATAGTATATACATATAATGTATATGTATATAATATATATAATAGTATATATGTATATAGTATACATACATTTTATATACATAATATATATACATATATTTATGTATACATATAGTATATGTATACATAAATATATGTATATGTATTATATATGTGTATACACATATACTATATGAATATAGTATATACATGTGTAATATATATATATATATATATATATATATACACCATGTGTATATACACCAATAAGGTACGCTCACAATATTGTGTGTTTGTGTATATAATGAGATACCATTATACATTTACTTACTAACTATAATTAAAAAGACACATATACATTATTAGTTCTTTCTCGATAGAGAACTATGATTGATACACTTATTAAACTTATAGGAATTTCTTGTAGGACTAAATATGAATCATCCACACCTAGGCATACCCAAGATAAATGAAAACACATGTTCACAAATTAGCTAGTATAAGAATGGCTGTATTAGATGTGACTTCATAACAGCCACAAACTTAGTGGCATAAAACAAAATATATTTATTATCTCATGGTTTTATGGGTTAAGAACCCAAACTTATGTTAGCTGATTCCTCTGCTTAGAGTCTTGAAATGAAGGTTTCAGTTGGGATACATTTTCGCTTTGAAGATTAACTGGGGAAAAATCCATTTCAGAGCTCATTTGGGTTGTTGGAAGAAGTAACTTCTTTGTGGTTGTGCTCCCGAGGGCCCCAGTTTCTGGCACATTATTAACTGAAGGTTGTCCTTATCTTTTCACCATATGACTTTCTCAACATGGTTACTTACTTCATCCAAGCTGACTAATATGAGAGACTCTCTATAAACAGTCTGCTAGCTATATAAGAACTTCTAACAAAATCATAGGAGTAACATACATATTCTGTATTCTCTTGGTTAGAATTAAGTTACAAATATTCCCTACACTCAAGGTGAGGGGAATACCAGGCAGTAAAAATCATGGGGAAAGCAGCCTAGAATCTATTGACCATAATGTTTATAGTGCATTTATTCATAATAGCAATATATATATATATATAGCAATATATATATATACTGGTAAGAGCTAGGGTTTTCATAAGTAGGAAAATTAATGAACAAACTGTAAAGTTCATTTACAAAGGAACAGTACTCAGAAATAATAAAGAAGTGCAGATACATGCAATGGCATTGGATAAATCTTCAAAACATGTTTATTATTGAAATGAGCCTTAAAAGATTGCATATTATATTATTCCATTTTTGTGAAATTCTACAACAGGAAAAATTAATTTATGGTGAGAAAAACCAGAACAAGGCCTGGGGATGTAGTTCAGTGGTAGTGATTGCCTAGTGTTCTCAAGGCCCTGGATTCAAATCTCAGTACTGCATTAAAAGGAAAATCTGGGCATTTTGATACATGCCTATAATCTCAGCTACTTGGGAGGCTCAGGTAGAATGATTATAAGTTTGAGGCCAGCCTCAGACCTTATATAAAAATAATAAATAATTAATTAAAAAATGAAAAACAGAACAATGGTTATTCCCTAGGTGATGGAGATGGTCTTGGTTGGAAAAGGACATGAGCAAACTTTCTGTGATGAAGGAATGTTTTGGATCAGTTCCACAAAGCAAGTTTCTGACTGGTAACTCAGCCTAAATCCCTAGTGTTGTTAAGGTTCAGGCTGTATCCAGGACATTACTGAAATGTACACTACTTTCTATGAATTTTTTCCTGAGTTTATCATTTAGTTACTTTTCAAAAATGTTTCTGAGATAAAAAAATTTTTTGATATGTTTTATTAAAAAACAATTTTAGATAATAAATATAAAAGAGGCAATAGAATTAGAAAAATCACCAGTTCATAATTCCCAGTATAATAGATTCAGGTGATGATTATCAACAGATACTAAACTCATCGGGTCAAAAAGGATATTAGGAAACATGGAAACCACATACTCTCAAAGTATCACCCCACAGATGACATATTGATTATAAAAAAGGAAAGATATTTATAGTGGAGAAATCTGGCATAAAGATAAACAAGAGATATATGTAGCCTCACTTAGAAGGAAATTAACTGGAATATGTGTTATAATACCAACATAAATTACACAACATTGTCTGTGGATTTTTTTGCCAAATATATTAGACTTGAATAATGAGGAGAAAATCTGAAATATGTGATCTAGACTTTTTAAAAAGATAATTTTGATAAAAGGCAAAGAGAAATATTTTAGATCAAACAAAGCTGAAGAGATATAACTATCAAACACAATAAGTGAGTTTTGAATAGATCCTGGGTTTAAAAATAAATCTCTAAAGAACTTTGGGAGATTAGTTGGGGAAATTTGAACATACACTATTTGATGATATTTCTTTAACAGTGATAAAATTATTGAATATGATACTGGTATTGTGATAATTTAAGATATTTTTCTTGTTTTCAGGATATACCTACTGAAGTATTTAGAGGTAAAGTTTCATGCTATCTGAAACTTCATTTCAGATGGTTCTACAAAATAATAGATAATCGTGATCTATGAATGACAGAGAAAGGAGGCAAATTTGTCAAGATGATAATAATTGGTGAATCTAAGTTAAGTGCATGTTTGCTCCTCTTTCAGCTTTTCTTTAGGCGTTAAGTTGGTCAAAGTGAAAAAACAAAAGGTGAAATTATAATTCCACTTCTAGCCATAATGGAGTACTTAGTGCTAGACTAGCCCTCTTGATATAAATAACAAAAACCTGAACAATATATATGGAAAAATGATTTTCAGATAGTGGACAATAGGTAGTATAGGATACAATTACTGACAGAAGAGAAGCACAGGAGTTGAGCCCAATTATCACCCTGGCTTTCTGCCAATGGTCTCTTTTCCTATTTCATCACATGCAGGTGGAGCACAGAGGACAGCACTCTTGTTGAGCTGAAGAGATAGAATTCAGAGTTAGGTACTGTGTAGCTGGAATTTATGAAGCAAATGAATAGACAATAGTGAAATATATAGAGAAGAAGCTCCAGAAATCTGCAGAAAGGTCCCAATAGGTCTTTAGCTGAATACTAAGCTGCATATGTGCAAGGAAAAAAAAAAACTATTGGGATTCCATGAATTGAATGGAAAGTCAAGTTTGCAAAGTACTAGCAGTCATTCAAATTCTGACCAATCAAATAGAAGAGAGATTGCTGAACATCACGGTCATTTAAGAGACTTGAGAAAGAACACACCTAAGTCACATGGCTATTTCAGCTCTTGGACAACTACTACTCTACACAAGCCCTAATGAAGTTAAAAACAAGCCTGAAAAAATCAAGCTGATGCACATGTAAATGGGTTACCTACCAGAAAAAAATTTAGTATGTCTTAAAAGAATATAATAGGCTGGTCATGGTGGTGCATGCATGTAATCCCAGCATCCCAGGAGGCTGAGGCAAAAGGACTGCAAGTCTGAGGCTAGCCTCCAGAATTTAAGGAGACCCTGCCTCAAAATAAGAAATAAAAATGACTGGGAATATAGCTCAGTGATAAAGTGCCCCTAGATACAATACCCAGTACCAAGATAATTTTTAAAAATGGAAAAAACTTTAGAAATTCAAAAGTATAGCATTCAGAATATATAACATATACTTTAAAAATACTAGATGTGAAGAAGTATGGTAATGTGACCCAAAATCAGAACATAATCAATAAAAATGAATTACAAATGAAACAGATGTGGGTATTAGCAGAAAATCAGTTCAAAAGAGCTATTATAAATTAGTTCAAGAATTATAGAAAAATAGGCATTATGAGTAAACAGATGGAGAAATTTCAGCAGACAAAAGGAAATTATAAAAAGAACCAAATGGAAATTCAGAAATGAAAAGCACTTCAAAACAAAAATAAGAAATCAATACATGTGCTTAATAGATTTAGCACTAAGAAAGATCAATAAACTAGAAAATAGGACGACAAAACTATATAAAGGAAAGCTTAGAAAGAAATAAATCTTTAAAAACTGAACACTGTCTTAGTAAACTGAATGAGTCAAATACACAGCAATGCTTTCCCAAAATGAGAGGACAGAGGCTGGGACATAAAAAGAATGCTTGAAGAAATAACAAGAAAATTTTTTTTCAAATTTTCCACAGACCCAAGAGTCTAAATAAACATGAATGAGAATAAGCACAAAGAAAACCGGACTTAGGGACATTGCAATAAAATTACTTGAAATCATATATACAGGGAAAAAAAATGCACATCACCTACAGGAGAAAAAAAATGAGAATGAAGGTTCCTTATCAGAAATAATATAAGCCAGAAGACAAGGGACTGACATAATTTGATTGATTGATTGATTGATTGATTATAGCACTAGGGATTGAACAAAGAGAAACTCGTTCGCTGAACTACATCCTCAGCCCTTTTTAATTTTGACACAGAGTCTGGAAAAGTTGCTGAGGCTGATTTGAACTTTCAATACTCCCACCTCCACCTCAGTAGGTGAGTGGAATACTCACTGAGATTACACACATGCACCACTACATTCAGCTTGGACTGATATCTTTAAATATAAAAATAAGTATTGATCTAGAAGTAGATATGCAGTGAAAATATACCTCAAAATGAATTCACATTTTCAAATAAAGTTGGCTTGAAGAATAAGAATCCATAAGAAATGAAAGATACCAGCCAGAACTTAAAGCTACTGAAAGTAATAAATAGCCTGAAAACAGAGATAGGATTATGATAAAGGATGGAAACCCTAATCATATCAAAGTTAAAATGGGTATGAAAAATATCAGAAAAGAGTAGTCCTCAGGACACAAATATCACTAGCAGAAAAAAGAAAGACTTTATATAGATAAAATAATATTAAGAATACATAAAATTTGCAATACATAATGTGTGATTAGTTTCATATTCCTTAATAACAAAGCTTCAAACTCACAGAATTATAGGAAGAAACAGGCAAATCTATAAATCTATTGTTGGAAATCTTAACATTCCTTTCTCAATAACTGCTAGAACAACTGGACAAAAAGTTAGGTAGAATATATATGATTTGAGATTGCTAAAAAGATGGCGGCGGGAAGTGAGTAAGCCGCTCTGTGCTCCGCACCGCCGCGTCTGAAAAGATGAGGTAAAGATCATTAAAGGAGATCTGTCGACAAAAACCCAGCACCGTGTCAAGAAAGGGGCCTAGGTGGAGTGAATCCGCCACGAATCCAGCCAAGGTGGAGGGAGTCCATCACGACTTCAGCGGGAGCAGTAAGGCTGCAGCCCCAGCTGCACGGCTCTATTGGCCCCATCTCCTTCTCCTCTCCACCTCTCTGCTTTGCTTCTCCCCAGCTGTCTCTCCTCCCAAGCTCAGTCTCTAAATCTAGATCTCAATTTCTTTCCCCCACCCCGCCTGCTCTCCCGCGCGTGTCCGGTACCCGGCCCGCGCGGCCCCGAGGTGCCGCCTCCCCTCCCCCAACCTGCACCACCTCCCCGGGGGTCCCGAAGGCCGCCGCCGCCGCCTCCTGCGGAGCACCATAGAGCAGACTCTTCACCGCGCGAATGAGCTGCCGAGTTAAATGAAACAGCGGATAAGATGAGTGACAATTTAAAATCCAAGTGATCCGAGAACACGCACTGAGCCCTGATCGGCTGAATTCAAACTCCCGGTCACCTGCTTCCCGCAGACAAACAGCTATGACTCAGCATTAATCCATCCGGCTGAAACAACTGGTCAGCCCTTCTCATCCTACGAAGGTAAATGCCTACCGAGCCTTCATAAGTAGTGGCCACAGGTTTGAAATGGGGCTTGGGAGAGACAGTAAGGACCCACCCATTGCATTGGTCGCCCGGCAAAGGGAAACGAACTGTCGCCATTTGCAAGAGACACCACTATGGCAGAGAACTGACGTCATCAGACTGCTGCGGAGGAGATAACTTCATTGAAACCTGCAGCTACAGGTGTGTGATCCCCTAGCCTTCCCTCTCCACACATCGGGGAAACCGTAAGGGCCCCACCCAGCTCTCCCGTGAGTGCTACAGCCAGCCCGAGGGAATCAGAGGTGGTGCGGGACCCGCGGCGCAGAACTACCGCTCCCACCAGGGCTGATTGCTGAGGTCTCTTGCACCAGCTACGGGGAAGTGGATACCGGAGGGCAAGTAAAATCCGCTGAAGATTCTCAGCCCCAAGCTCTACAAACTTAGGGTTTGAGGGAATGGCAAACTGGAAGAGTGTGCCCAGTCGTTCATGAAAACAGGGCTCCCGGGAGCAGCAGACCTGGCGTGTAGCCAGTATTGTGGTGAGAGGAGCCTGGCTAGAGAAAAAGCGGGAAGTGACTAGACACAAGAGGAGGACCTAGACACTCAGGACTGGAGACTCGCTCAGTCTGGGAGGAGCTACTGCACAGTGATTGGTTCCGGCGTATTGACAGGAGAAACTTGACCTGGGGGGCACAGCGCCACCTACTGGAAGAGAAGTTAATCAAACTCTAAGACTGCATTTATTAGGTTTTTTTTTTTTTCTTTTTCTTTTCTCTTTTTTTTTTTTTGATTTGGTTTTTTCTTTCATTTTCATTTTTCTTTCTTGTTGTTTTATTAATTTTTTTTACAAAATATTTTTTTAATTTTTTTCTACTAATTTAAATTGTAATTTTTCTCTTTTTAAAATATTATTATTATTTTTAAAATTTTTTTCTTTTTTTAGTTCCTATTTTTTTCTTCTTTAGTCTTTTCATTTTTCTTATCCCCCTTTCCTTGAATTCTACCTGCCTACTCTCATTCTCTTTAGTGACTTCTTCCCTTCCCTTCAAATACCTTTCCTCCCAAGCATCAAATTAATTTATAGGAGTAAACAGTAACGCAGCAGTCAAACAGAACAAGAAGTAACATGAGCAGCTTCAAAAACAAGGAAGAAAAGGAGTATAAACAATGCAGGACAGGCTAAATATTCAGGATGACCTAGAGTCATCAGAAAAATGGTCATATAAAGAACTCAAGGAACACCTTAGACAGATGGAATGGAACCTTAAAGAGGATACAAGACAGCAAATTCAAGCAGCGAAAGAACACATTGAGAATGAATTTCATAAACAGATAAAAGAAGAAGTTAACCATCTTTATCAGGAGATAGAGATTATAAAAAAATAATCAAACAATAATTCTAGAAATGAAGGAAACGATAAACCAAATTAAAAACTCAATTGAGAGTATCACTAACAGAGTGGAGCAAGTAGAAGCCAGAACGTCATATAATGAAGACAAAATATATCATCTTGAAAAGAGTCTAGCCAACTCAGAAAGGCTGGTAAAAAGCATGAGAAAAACATCCAAGAGTTATGGGATAACATAAAAAACCAAACTTACGAGTCACCGGGATAGAAGAAGGTACAGAGATTCAAACCAAGGGAATGAGTAACCTGCTGAATGAAATAATTACAGAAAACTTTCCAGAAATAAAAAAGGAAACAGATATACAAATTGAAGATGCATAAAGGACACCGAGCACACAAAATCACAGTAGACCAACGCCAAGACATATTGTTATGAAGATATCCAATATACATAACAAAGAGAAAATATTAAAAGCTACAAGAGAAAGGAGACAGATTACATTCAGGGGTAAACCAATAAGGTTAACAATGGATTTTTCATCACAGACACTGAAAGCAAGAAGGTCATGGAACAATGTATTTCAAACACTGAAAGACAATGGATGCCAACCAAGAATTCTGTATCCAGCAAAATTAAGCTTCAGGTATGACAACGAAATAAAAATCTTTCATGATAAACAAAAGTTAAAAGAATTTGCAGCCAGAAAACCAGCATTGCAAAGCATTTTGAACAAAACATTACATGAGGAAGAAATGAAAAACAATAACCAAAACCATCAGTGGGAAGTGCCTCAGTAAAGACAGAGGGCGAGGGGTAAGACAATCATGGAGAAACAAACTAAATTTTTTTTTTAAAAAAAGGATAAACAATCAAACATGGATGGAAGTTCAAACCATATATCAATAGTGACTCTGAATGTTAATGGCTTAAACTCTCCAATAAAGCGACATAGGCTGGTATCATGGATTAAAAAAACAAATCCAACAATATGCTGCCTCCAGGAGACACATCTGATTGGAAAAGACATACACAGGCTGAAGGTGAAAGGATGGGAAAAAATATACCACGCACACGGTCCTCGTAAGCAAGCAGGGGTGGCCATCCTCATATCGAATAAAATCGACTTCAAGACTAAGTTAATCAAAAGGGATAAAGAAGGTCATTATATACTGTTAAAAGGAACCATTCACCAACAAGACATAACAATTATCAATATTTATGCACCAAATAATGGTGCTGCGACATTCATAAAAAAAATTCTCCTCAAGTTCAAGAATCAAATAGACCACAACACAATAATTATGGGAGACTTCAACACACCTCTCTCACCATTGGACAGATCCTCCAAACAAAAGTTGAATAAAGAAACTATAGAACTCAATACCACAATCAATAACCTAGACTTAACTGACTTATATAGAATATATCAACCATCATCAAATGGCTATACTTTTTTCTCAGCAGCACATGGATCCTTCTCAAAAATAGACCATATATTATGCCATAGGGCAACCCTCAGTAAATATAAAGGGGTGGAGATAATACCATGCATTTTATCTGATCATAATGGAAGGAAACTGGAAATCAATGATAAAAGAAGGAAGGAAAAATCCTACATCACATGGAAAATGAACAATATGTTACTGAATGATCAATGGGTTACAGAAGACATAAAGGAGGAAATCAAAAAATTCTTAGAGATAAACGAAAATACAGACACAACATATCGGAATCTATGGGACACAATGAAAGCAGTTTTAAGAGAAACATTCATCGCCTGGTGGTCATTCCTCAAAAAAAGAAAAAAACAACAAATAAATGAGCTCACACTCCAAATCAAAGCCCTAGAAAAGGAAGAGCAAAACAATAGCAAATGTAGCAGAAGGCAAGAAATAATTAAATCAGAGCGGAGATCAATGAAATTGAAACAAAAGAAACTATTGAAAAAATTAACAAAACGAAAAGTTGGTTCTTCGAAAAAATAAATAAGATTGACAGACCTTTAGCCATGCTAATGAAGAGAAGAAGAGAGAGAACTCAAATTACTAACATACGGGATGAAAAAGGCAATATCACAACAGATGCTACAGAAATACAGAAGACAATTAGAAATTATTTTGAAAACCTATATTCCAATAAAACAGAGGATAGTGAAGACATCGATAAATTTCTTAAGTCATATGATTTGCCCAGACTGAGTCAGGAGGATACACACAATTTGAACAGACCAATATCAATGGATTAAATTGAAGAAGCCATCAAAAGACTACCAACCAAGAAAAGCCCAGGACCGGATGGGTATACAGTGGAGTTTTACAAAACCTTTAAAGAAGAATTAATACCAGGGCTGGGGATGTGGCTCAAGCGGTAGCGCGCTCGCCTGGCATGCGTGCGGCCCGGGTTCGATCCTCAGCACCACATACCAACAAAGATGTTGTGTCCGCCGAGAACTAAAAAATAAATATTAAAAAAAATTCTCTCTCTCTCTCTCCCTCTCTCTCTCTCTCTCTCCTCTCTCTCTTAAAAAAAAAAAAAAAGAATTAATACCAATACTTTTCAAGTTATTTCAGGAAATAGAAAAAGAGGGAGCTCTTCCAAATTCATTCTATGAGGCCAACATCACCCTGATTCCGAAACCAGACAAAGACACCTCAAAGAAAGAAAACTACAGACCAATATCTCTAATGAACCTAGATGCAAAAATCCTCAATAAAATTCTGGTGAATCAAATACAAAAACACATCAAAAAAATTGTGCACCATGATCAAGTAGGATTCATCCCTGGGATGCAAGGATGGTTCAACATACGGAAATCAATAAATGTTATTCACCACATCAATAGACTTAAAGATAAGAACCATATGATCATCTCGATAGATGCAGAGAAAGCATTCGACAAAGTACAGCATCCGTTTATGTTCAAAACATTAGAAAAACTAGGGATAACAGGAACTTACCTTGACATTGTAAAAGCTATCTATGCTAAGCCTCAGGCTACCATCATTCTGAATGGACAAAAGTTGAAGGCATTCCCTCTAAAATCCAGAACAAGACAGGGATGCCCTCTATCTCCACTTCTATTCAATATAGTTCTCAAAACACTGGCCAGAGCAATTAGACAGACGAAAGAAATTAAAGGCATAAAAATTGGAAAAGAAGAACTTAAATTATCACTATTTGCAGATGACATGATTCTATAACTAGAAGACCCAAAAGGGTCTACAAAGAAACTACTAGAACTAATAAATGAATTCAGCAAAGTGGCAGGATATAAAATCAACACGCATGAATCAAAGGCATTTCTGTACATCAGCGACAAAACTTCTGAAATGGAAATGAGGAAAAACACTCCATTCACAATATCCTCAAAAAAAATAAAATACTTGGGAATCAACCTAACAAAAGAGGTGAAAGATTTATACAATGAAAACTACAGAACCCTAAAGAGAGAAGTAGAAGAAGATCTTAGAAGATGGAAAAATATACCCTGTTCATGGATAGGCAGAACTAACATCATCAAAATGGCGATATTACCAAAAGTTCTCTATAGATTTAATGCAATGCCAATCAAAATCCCAACGGCATTTCTTGTAGAAATAGATAAAGCAATCATGAAATTCATATGGAATAATAAAAGACCCAGAATAGCAAAAGCAATTCTAAGCAGGAAGTGTGAATCAGGCGGTATAGCGATACAAGATTTCAAACTATATTACAGAGCAATAGTGACAAAAACAGCATGGTACTGGTACCAAAACAGGCGGGTGGACCAATGGTATAGAATAGAGGACACAGAGACTAATCCACAAAGTTACAACTATCTTATATTTGATAAAGGGGCTAAAAGCATGCAATGGAGGAAGGATAGCATCTTCAACAAAAGGTGTTGGGAAAACTGGAAATCCATATGCAACAAAATGAAACTGAATCCCTTTCTCTCGCCATACACAAAAGTTAACTCAAAATGGATCAAGGAGCTTGATATCAAATCAGAAACTCTGCGTCTGATAGAAGAAAAAGTTGTCTCCGATCTACATATTGTGGGGTCGGGCTTCAAATTCCTTAATAGGACACCCATAGCACAAGAGTTAACAACTAGAATCAACAAATGGGACTTAATTAAACTTAAAAGTTTTTTCTCAGCAAAAGAAACAATAAGAGAGGTAAATAGGGAGCCTACATCCTGGGAACAAATTTTTACTCCTCACACTTCAGATAGAGCCCTAATATCCAGAGTATACAAAGAACTCAAAAAATTAGACAATAAGATAACAAATAACCCAATCAACAAATGGGCCAAGGACCTGAACAGACACTTCTCAGAGGAGGACATACAATCAATCAACAAGTACATGAAGAAATGCTCACCATCTCTAGCAGTCAGAGAAATGCAAATCAAAACCACCCTAAGATACCATCTCACTCCAGTAAGATTGGCAGCCATTCTGAAGTCAAAAAACAACAAGTGCTGGTGAGGATGTGGAGAAAAGGGTACACTTGTACATTGCTGGTGGGACTGCAAATTGGTGCGGCCAATTTGGAAAGCAGTTTGGAGATTCCTGGGAGAGATGGGAATGGAACCACCATTTGACCCTGCTATTGCCCTTCTCGGACTATTCCCTGAAGACCTTAAAAGAGCATGCTACAGGGATACTGCCACATCGATGTTCATAGCAGCACAATTCACAATAGCTAGACTGTGGAACCAACCCAGATGCCCTTCAATAAATGAATGGATAAAAAAAAAATGTGGCATCTATACTCAATGGAGTACTATGCAGCAATAAAAAATGACAAAATCATAGAATTTGCAGGGAAATGGATGGCACTAGAGCAGATTATGCTTAGTGAAGCTAGCCAATCCCTAAAAAACAAATACCAAGTGTCTTCTTTGATATAATGAGAGCAACTATGAACAGAGTAGGGAGGAAGAGTAGGAAGAAAAGATTAACATTAAACAGAGACATGAGATGGGAGGGAAAGGGAGAGAAAAGGGAAATTGCATGGAAATGAAGGGAGACCCTCATTGCTATACAAAATTACATATAAGAGGTTGTGAGGGGAATGGGAAAATAAACAAGGAGAGAAATGAATTACAGTAGATGGGGTAGAGAGAGAAGTTGGGAGCAGAGGGGAGGGGAGGGGGGATAGTAGGGGATAGGAAAAGTAGCAGAATACAACAATTACTAATAGGGCATTATGTAAAATTGTGGATGTGTAACCGACGTGATTCTGCAATCTGCATTTGGGGTAAAATTGGGGGTTCATAACCCACTTCAATCTAATGTATGAAATATGATATGTGAAGAGCTTTGTAATGTTGTGAACAACCAATAAAAAAATAATAAAAAAATAAAACTCCATTGCTAAATCTAAAGTCACAAAAATTTATTCATATGTTTTATTCTCAGAATTTTTAGTTTTACCTCTAACATTTATGTCTTTGATCTATTTTGTATTTAGTGTAAAAAAAAAGAATATATATGATTTGAATAACACTACCAATCAAGATTAACAAAAATAGATCCCACAGAGCTAGGTAGTCCCTTTCACTGCTGTTAGAAGACAACAAGAAGGCATTATTCACAAAGAAACAGTTTGTCACCAGACACTGGATCAGCCAGCACTTTGACCTTGGACTTCTCAGTTTTCAGAACTGTGAGAAATGAATATTTGCTGTTCAAAAGCCTCCCAGTTTAAGGTAACTTGTTATGGCAGCTAGGAAGGACTAATACAATATCCAACAGTTCACCAAACACATTATTTTCAAGTTCATGAGTAACATTCACTGCCCTAGATCATACTTTGGTCTTTAAGGCAATGTTCAATAAACATAAAATTATTGAAGTTATACTGTATGCTTTCCTTGACCATAGTGGAATTCCAAAAAAATAGAAATAAGTAACAAAGATAAATGAAAAATCCCCCAAATATTTAGAAATTAAGCAGGATTTTGAAATAATTCATTAGATAAAAGAAACATTAAGAAAAATTAGAACACACTTTCAAGTGCATGACAATGAAAACACATGATATCAAAACCTGTCAAGTACCACTAAAATGGGGTCAAGAAATAAACTGATAATTTTAAATATTTTAAATTTAGAAAACAATAAGTTTCTAAAATCAATTATCTAAGCTTACTTCTAGATAATCTAAAAGAGAAGAAATTAAAACTCAAACAAGTAGAAGAAAGAATCTGTCAAGACAAAGCTGAAAGGAATAAAACAGAAAGGGCACAGATAATAGAGTAAATCAAAGCCAAAGTTGTTTTTACAAAATGCTCCATAAAAACTGATAAAATCTAGGTAGATTGAAAAGGGGAAAATATGGGAAAACCACTATGAATTGTTAATAACAAGCAAGGAAGAGGAACAATTTTACAAATCATACAGAGATTACAAGGGTATGAGAGTGTACTATGAGCAAATTGACTAAAATAAATTTGATGAAATGGGCAAACTGTTTGAATGACACAAATCTCCAAATTTGACACAAGAATTTTTAATTATACTAGCTCTATATCTAATAAATGAGTTCAATTGACAACTTAAAATATTTTAACTTGATTTTAGTGCTAAATTCTATTAAACGTTTAAGCAATAAATTATAATTGTTGAATTTTTTAAGAAAACACAGGATACTTCCCAACTTGTTTTATGAGACCAACATTGTCCTGCTACCAAGTAGGCAAAGACACTAGAAGAAAACCACAAACTAATTTTCCTTACAAATATAGATACAAAGTATCCATAACAAAATATCTTTAAATTAAATACAGCAAGATAGGAAAAGGATGACCAAGTAGGGTTATTGTAATAACTCAAGATTGAACTAACAGGAGAAAACTCATCAACACAATTCAAAACTTCAATAGAATATAAAAGAAAAAATTCATAAGATTGTCTCAAAAGATGCAGAAGTGTTTCATAAAATTCAAGATGCATTCATACTAAAACTTAGAAAACTTGGAATAGAAATAAAAGTTTCTCAGAGAATTGCAAATCAAAACTACTCTAAGATATCATCTCACTCCAGTCAGAATGGCAGCTATTATGAAAACAAATAACAATAAGTGTTGATGAAGATGTGGGGGGAAAGGTACACTCATACACTGCTTGTGGGACTGCAAATTGGTGCAGCCCATATGGAACAGTATGGAGCTTCCTTGGAAATATGGGAATGGAACCATCATTTGACCCAGCTATTACTTTCCTCAGACTATACCCAAATAACTTAAAAACAGCACACTACAGGGAAGAGCAACATCAATGTTTATAGCAGCACAATTCACAATAGCTAAACTGTGGAGCCAACCTACATGCCCTTTAGTGGATGAATGGATTAAAAAAGTGGCATATATACACAATGGAATTTTATTCAGCAATAAAAAAAGAATAAAATCATGATATTTGCAGGTAAATGGATGGTGTTAGTGAAGATAATGCTAAGTGAAGTTAGCTAATCCCCCCAAAAAGAAATGCCAAATGTTTTGTCTGATATAAGGAGGCTGACTAATAGTGGGGTAGGGAGGGGGAGCATGGGAGGAATAGATGAATTCTAGATAGGACAGAGGAGTGGGAAGGAAAGGGAGGGGGCAGGGGGTTAGCAAGGATGGTGGAATGTGATAGACATCATTATCCAAAGTACATGTATGAAAACACGAACTGGTGTCAACATACTTTATATACAACCAGAGATATGAAAAATTGTTGTATATATGTGTAATAAGAATTGTAATGCAAAAAAAGTTCATGTATAAAGACATGAATTGGCATGACACATACTTTATATTCAAAGATACGAAAAATTGTACTCTATAAGTGTAATAAAAATTGTAATGCATTCTGCAGTTGTGTATTTGAAAAAAATAAAATCAATTAAATAAAAAAAGAAATAAAAGTTTCTCAGTATTGCAAAAGGCATATACAAAAATATATAGCTAATATCAGACAATGTCAAAGATTGAACACTTCTTTAAAATTTGGAACAAGGCCTGGAAGTCTGCTTTCAACATTACTCATCAACATTTTACTGGAGGCCCTAGTCTGTGAAATAAGTCAAAGAAAAAATAAAACCATAAATACTGAAAAGGAAAAAAAAACTATATTGTTTTTATTTGTAGATGACATCATTTGGACTGTAGAATATTCCAAGAAATCTACAGAAAGACGTCTCGCAGTAACTAATAGATGAATTTAGCAAGGTCACATAATACCAGACAACATCCCGAAAGCAATTATATTTATATACTAGCAACAATTAAAAATTAAATTAAAAGTAATAACATTCATAATAGGATCAATACAATAAAATAGTTCAAAATGAACTCATTTAAATATGTACAAGACCTCTACACTAAAAACTACAAAACATTGCTGAGAGACACTAGAGGGGACCTAAATAACTGGAAGATATACGATGTTTATGGATCAGTGTTAAGATGTCAGTTCTCCCAAAATTGATCTGTAATTTCAATGTAATCTCAATTAAAATCTCAGCAGGCTAGTAAAAACCAAAATAGCAAAATTGGTTCTACAATATAAGTGGAAAAGCAAATGGCCCAAAACAACCACCACAATCTTGAAAAAAAGGCAAAGCAAAATTGAAGGATTTACACTGTCTGATAGAAAGGCTTAATATAAATCTACAGCTATCAAGATAGTGTGATAGTAGGTTAAATATAGACAAATAGATCAATAGAAGAGAATAGTGACCAGATTAGATCCATACTTGAACTGTCTATTGATATTTTACAAATTTATGAAAACAATTCTATGAATAAAGGAAAGTCTTTTCAACAAATGGTGCTGGAATAACTAGACATCCACATGAAAGAAATGGCACATGGATCCCACTTCATACTGTGCACAAATACTAATTCTAGATAGATCATTGAGATAAACCTTAAAGATAAATTACAGAACATCTAGATATAAATATAGAAAAATGTTTTCACAATGGTGTAGCAGACAAAGGTTTCTTTGGCAGTATCCAGAAAATGCTAATTAAAGAAAAAGTGGGTAAATTGACTGTCAAGGAAATTAGTCTTTCATCAAAAGATGCCAATAAAATATGAAGAGCCAAACCATAGTGTGAGATGTCAGAGTTGTAAAACAACTTTAACAAAGAATTAAAATATAGCATATATAAAGGACTCTTTCAACTTTTTAATACAAAGATAAACAGCTCAATGCAGTATGTGAACAACATTCTTGGAAAGAACTTGACAAAGGAAAATAGCCAAATAGTCAATAAGCATATGAAAAAGAGTTCAACATCATTAGTTGTCAACCAATACAAATTAAAACCATGATGGGATACAACTATGTATATAATGGCTATAATTTAAGACAGCAAAAAATGTTGACCACCATGTGGATCAACTGACACTGTTGAGTACTTCTGTGGTATATGTACAATGTTAAATCACTAGGAAAATAGTTTAGCAGTGTATAAACTGCTATCTTATAAAAATTGAACGTATACTTATTACATTTTCTACTATGGTCTCAATGAGTCCCCCAAAATTCATACATTAAAACTCAATTGCCAATATGACAGTATTAAGAGGTGGGGCCTTTGAGAGGTGACTAAATTATGAGGATAAAATCTTTGCAAATGGCATTTGTAACCTATAAAAAGGGTTAGAGGGAGATTAAGAAGATGGTGGAATAAAGAAGTTATAAAGAACATCCCCAGCTGCTGCATGGAATGAAACCAAGAAAACTGACAGGCAGCTTCACAGCAAGGTGGGTGAACAACAACAACAAAAAAGCAGGGGTCTTTACTGGAATTTAAAACTGGGCATTCAAAGCACATTGGTGACTCGGGAGTTTGGATATAATAAAATAAGGAAGAAATCCCCAGTGGGATTGCAGCCAGGCTAGAAACTCCAGCCAGAGAGGTCCCTCCATGAGCGTAGTGGAAAGATAAGGAAATTAAAGGAATCTACACTTTTGGGAGGCCCGGGGCATGTCTAGGTACAGAGCATCTAAAGACCAAGGACATGGTCTGACAAACCTGAAATATCTGTTGCACAATATCCACCTGTGGGAATAGAAGTGGGCATCTCTCCACACAGTGTGCAGAGGGAGGACAAAGGAAGGAACTATTCTGTAGTTGCCAAGCAGGGTCACAAAAAAAGGAAGGCAATTCCTGCAAAACCCAAGATTAGCCTGAAATACAGACTCAGTAAACACACACCGACTGATATAGAGTGTACTTAAGTAAACAGAAGAAAATCAAACGTGGAAAGAGGTTTACACTGGGAACAACTGGTTGTGGAAAACTACCTCTACCCCTACCCCTCCAATTCAACTGCTTAGAGGACTGGCTGGGAGAGATGCACCTGGCTGGAAACTCAAAAGGGCGGGGTGCAAGAGATGACTTAGAGACTGAATCCAAGACCAGGAAACATGGGGTCTGCAGGTGATGTAGGGAACTAAGAATTGAATCTCCCACTACACGAGTGGAACCTAGGGGAGACCCATAGAGTAAAGCCTTCCAGCATAGACCAGCAAGTACTGGGTCCTGGAGGTGTGCTGATTTAAAATCTCCAGACCAATTAGTATTCAGTGAAAAGCCTGGAGCCCCCCTAAACCTAAATCCTGCCTCTAGGAGCTCCAGCTACAGGATTACCTCTCTCACTACAACAATCCAGAGGGTGGAGCATCACATTCTAGAAGACCCACCTAAAAGCGATGAGAAGAGAAGATGAGAATATTTTGAACTCCAAAGGAAGGAATTCTTTAACTTTTTATCGAAAATTTATTTTTTTAAAATTCTTTTTCACTGTTTAATTGTGACCTTAATGGTATATGAGCATTTATACAGTCTCGTATTTTTTTCTCATCTCTAGGATATTTGAAGCCAGTTATTTTACATGATTTAGCTTTGTGTGAACTAGGATATTTGATTAGTATATTTTAGATTTGTTTTGTACTCTTTTATTTTTCTTTTTAATTTGTTTTTAATTTTTGCTTTATATATATTTTTCTGCTACCTATTTGTTTCCCTTGATTCTCTTTTCTTCTAACAGCCAATCTCTATTATCTGCCCATTGACTCTTCCTTTGATCTTTTTCTTCTGTCTTCTCTCCTCCTCTCTCATAATCATCACATCCTATATCACTTCTGTTCTCTCCCTGTCCACCATTTGAAAATGTAAAGTCTTTTGCAAACTTGCTGTTTTTATAATAGGTAATAACTGATCATATCATTTTTGTTTATCATGATAATTAACTTTGTAAAGACATCATAATAGAAACTATTTGGTTTAATGCTGCAAATTGTGTGCATGGGTTGTAATTATTTTCTCCCCGTAAGCAGTGAGGTACTGGAAACCTTTAGGG
Source organism: Spermophilus citellus (assembly GCF_964194105.1). Lineage (NCBI taxonomy): Eukaryota > Metazoa > Chordata > Mammalia > Rodentia > Sciuridae > Spermophilus > Spermophilus citellus. The sequence goes on from NC_138190.1 coordinate 90,543,753, forward strand.
ACACTGTAAGTCCCCCGGGTAGAAATTCTAATACCTCAAATCCATACTGTTAGATGGGTAGACACATAAAAAAACAAGAAAAATCAAGGAAACAAATTATCCCAAGCAAACCAAGTTACTCCAAACACAGAATCCATCAACACCCAGTGGAAGAAATGTCAGAGAAGAAGTTTAGAATGTACATAGTTAAACTGATCTGCAAAGCATAGGATGATGAAATAAAGAAAATTCAGGTAGCAAAAGATCCCTTCAATAAATAAATAGAGATTCTGAAAACAAAACAGAAATCCTTGAAATGAAGAAAATAATAAACAAAATTAAAAATATAATAGAAAGCAATTACCAACAGAATAGACCACTAATGGAAGACAGAACCTCATTCAATGAAGACAAAATATGTAACCTTGAAAATAGAGTGGACCACAGAGAGAAGATGCTAAGAAACCATGAACAGAACTTCCAAGAATTATGGGATAATATGAAGACACCAAATTTAAGATTTTTCAGGATAGATGAAAGTGTGGAGATACAAACCAAAGAATGCATAATCTTTTTAATGAAATAATATGAAAAAATCCCCAAATCTAAAGAATTAAATGGGAAATCAAATACAAGAGGCTTACAGGACCTGAAAATGTGCAAAATTACAATAGACCCACATCAAGGCACATTATAATGAAAAGTTCTAGCATACAAAATAAGGATATAATTTTAAAGGCTGTGAGAGAAAAATATCAGATTACATAGGAGTAAACCAATTAGGATTTCAGCTGATTTCTCAACCCAGACCCTCAAAGCTAAGAGGTCCTGGAATAACATATACTGAGCTCTGAAAGAAAATGGATACCATCCAAGAATCTTATATCCTGAAAAATTAAGCTTCAGATTTGAAGATGAGACCTTTTATGATAAACAAATTTAAAAGAATTTGCAACCAGAAAGCCTGCACTTTGGAGTACTCTCAACAAAATATTCCTTGAAGATGAAATGAAAAAAGAAAAAGTGAAAACCAGCAAATGAAGGAACTATACTAAAGGAACAGTCAATCAAAGGAGAAACTAATTTAGAAATAAACCAAAATGACCAGGAACACAAATTATATCTCAATATTAACCTTGAACACTAATGGCCTAAACTCATCAATCAAAAGAAATAGATACACTCGTACATTGCTGGTGGGACTGCAAACTGGTGAAGCCAATTTGGAGAGCAGTTTGGAGGTTCCTTGGAAAGCTAGGAATGGAACCACCATTTGACCCAGCTATTCCCCTTCTCGGACTATACCCAGAAGACCTAAAAAGAGCATACTACAGGGACACAGCTACATCAATGTTCATAGCAGCACAATTCACAATAGCTATACTGTGGAACCAACCCAGATGCCCTTCAACAGATGAATGGATTAAGAAATTGTGGCATTTATACACAATGGAATATTACTCAGCAGTAAAAAATAACAAAATCATGGCATTTGCAGGGAAATGGATGGCACTAGAGCAAATTATGCTAAGCGAAGTTAGCCAATCCCTAAAAAACAAATGCCAAATGTCTTCGCTGATATAAGGGAGGTGACTCAAAACAGAGTAGGAAGGAAGGGCATGAGAAGAAGATTACCACGAAATAAGGAAAAGAGGAGGGAGGGAAAGGGAGGGAGAAGGGGAAATGCACAGAAGACTGAAGGAGACCCTCATGGGTTCACAAAATTCATATATGATGGTGTGAGGGGGAAGGGAAGGGGAAAAAAGAGAGAGAGTTAAGTGTCACAGTAGTATGGGTAGACAATAGGTATGGGATGGGAGGGGAGGGGAGGGGGGATAGGGAGGGCAGCAGAATACAACTGACACTAGGATTGCTGTATGTATACACATGGATGTCTAACCAATGTGATCCTGCAATCTGTATATGTGGAAAAATGAGAATTCATACCCTATTTGAATCAAATATATGATATGTCAAGATCATTGTATTGTCTTGAACTAATAAAAACAGATCAAAAGAAATAGACTAGCAGATTGGATTAAAGAAACAAGTCCCAACAATATGCTATTTCCAACAGACTCACTTTATAGGCAAAGACATCCACAAAACTGAAGGTGAAAGAATGGGAAAAAATATCACTCATATAGATCACATAAACAAGCCAGGGTTTCTACTCTTATATCAAATAAAGTGGACTTCAAGCCAAAGTTAATCACTAGGGACAAAGAAGGACATTTCATACTGCTTAAGGGAATTATACATCAGCAAGACATAACAATCATAAATATTTATGCCCCCAAATAATGGAGTATCTACATATATCAAACAAAACCTTCTCAACATCAAGAATCAAATAGACCACAACACAATAGTACTGCATGACTTTAACCCAGCTCTCTCACTACTGGATAGATCTTCCAAACAAAAATACTAAATAAAAATACTAAACAAAGAAACTCTAGAACTAAATAATATAATCAATAATTTAGACTTCACAAACGTATCAATCAAAGGAGAATATTTCATCCATCAATGACTGAATACACTTTCTTCTTAGCAGCCCACAGATCACATAGGTTGGCATACAACTGTATTACTTTAATATATTTTTAGTATCTGTATGGTTATTTTGATAGCTACCTTTCCATTGATATTAATTTTTGTGTTCTTGTTTTTAGCTTGATAAGACTTATTTGATTTTTATCAAATTTTAGATATATTATTTCTTCTCTATTTCATATATTTCTGCTCCTACTCTTATTTTTTCCTTCCTAATACTTAATTTGAAAATAATTTGATTGTTATTCTAGCATCTTTCTGATACAAGTGTTTTAAGATATAAATGTTAATCTGAGTACTGTTTCATCCCAGAGATCCTAATATTTTAAGCTTTTATTATCACATGGTTCAAAGCACTTTTTATTTACTTTTCTGCTTTCTTCCTTGACCTCAGAGATATTTACAAGTGCACCATTTAATTTTGAATTAGTTGATGTGGGGTGGGGTTCTATATATCTTAATGTAATTTATTTCTAATGTAATAAATCATACAGGAAACACAGACTGCATGATTTCAATTTTTTTTTAAAAAAGTAATGTAAATGCTTTTTATATCGATTGTTTTGGTTACATATATGACAAAATTGATCCAATTGCATGATTAAAATACGTGCATTTTATTGCACTTCAATCTTACCTTAATAAAGCTATGGGGGGGGGGGAAACAGAGAGAACTGGCATTCACTCCTTTTTGCTTCTGTCCCTTCCGCCATATAAGGACACAGAATTTATTTCCTTCAGAGGATGCAACTGCAAGATGTCACCTTGAAAGACAACACTAAAGTTTCAGGTATCTTGATCTTGAACATCCCAACCTGCAGACTTGTGAGAAACAAATTTTTATTGTCTACAAACTACCCAGTCTGTGGTATTTTGCTGTAACAGCAAAAGTGAGCTAAGACACTCTCCTTACAACTTAGTAGTTTCACTCTAAGGAATTTATGCAAGAAAAATAAAAACATGTTCACAAAATACATAATTTAAGAAAATTCATGACAGCTTTAATCAAAGTAGACAAAACTCCTAAACAAATGATTTATTTAATTGATTATTTAAACAACCTGAGTGTCCATCAATAGGAGAATAAAATAATTGTTATGTGTATATACAATGGAACTCTACTCAACAAAAACAGAAATGAATTACTGATATGATATATATGATTGGGACGAGGTACAAAATGCTTTATGGAGTATGATGTACATATATGGGTTTTAGAAAACTTTTGTTGAACCTGATCAGTACATTTGAAATCTATGTCTTTTACTTTGTAAATTGGAGTTCAATAGAAAAAGATCAGAAATATAAAAATAAGAAAAAGGTTAGTGATAATAGTGAAGAATATTCTGAAAATGATTTCAATTAAATATATAGTATTCGAAGTTCCTCTACTTTTTCCTAAAGTTAGTTTATATATATTTATATACTGTAAAAGGTACTTTCCTCTTTGGGATTAGAATTGAGATAAGGTTCAAAAGTTCTCTTTTTTTTCTTTTTCTTCTTCAACCTTTTTTTTAAAATATTTTTTTAGTTGTCAATGGACCTTTATTTTATTTATTGATACATGGTGTTGTGAATCAAACCCAGTGCCTCCCACATGGTAGGCAAGCACTATGCCACTGAGCCACAACCCCAGCCCTTAACCTATTTTTTATTTTCTCATTGAATATTTCTTTGGGTAAGAGTTCCTGTAGAATTGTTAGTCACCATGTGACTTAATGCTTGCTTTACTTATACAAAAGGTACCTTTGACTCAACTCCAGGAAAGGTATTGGTGCCCTGACCCTGCTTACTGGGTGCTGTCCTTATGTCCTCTCTTCTCTCAGTTTTGTCTTTGCAGACTAAAAGGTGCAAAAGGATGCACTCACCCTAACTCGTTCAGCCATTCTAGTTCCTTCTTTAGTTGTGTCCTGGGTTTATTTGACTACAGTCTTTCAAGCATAAATCAGGGTACATGCACAAATAGAATACAAATATCCACTGAGCCTTTAAAACAATCCTGGTAAAAGGCCTTTACTTTGAGATCTACATTCATTCTATTTTTAAATAATTTTCTTCTTATTCTTCCTTTATTTTTATTGGTTCTATTTAGTTATACATGACAGTAGAATCTATTTTGACAAAATTATTCAAGCATGGAATATATATTGTTCTAATTCAGTCCCCAGTACCTCTCCTTCCTCTTCCCTCTTCCCACCCTTGCTCCCTTCTCTCTAATGAAATTTCTGCCATTTACCCATAGTTTATTCTTTTAACTAATTTCTTATACATGTGAACAGTGGTGAGAACTATAGTATATCCCTATATGTATACAGTAAAGTTATGTCAGATTCATTCCACTGTCTTTCCTTTTCCTATCCCCCCTCTGTTCCCTTTTTTCCCCTTTTTCTACTCCACTGAGCTTCTATTCTTCATCCTCACTGAGGGTTAGTTTCCATGTATCAGAGAAAACATTAAAAGGTTCAAAACTTTAAATCCAATTTTGTGCTAAAAATCTTCATTTCAAGTAATGTATCTGAGGTAGCAATATTTGCAGATAAGCATCAAAGAACTGATAAAATATCCAGAAGTAAAGATAATTATTTTAATAATCAGAGTTGCTCTGTTTCCAATGAGGGCCTTAACATTTTTCAGTTTTGCATAAATTGTTTAAATTAGCTCAATTTAAGTAGACAATTTTTCTAATTTTAGTAATTCCACCCAGGAAATATAGATATAGATATAGATGATTATTTTAATTTACATGCAAAATATAACATTTATTAGTTAATGACACCTGAAAAGATACCAATACAAAATGTCAGAATCCTACTCCTCCACTAAGAATAAATGAAAAATGGGCTGGGGTTGTGCCTCAGAGATAGAGTGCTTGCCTAGCATGCATGAGACCCTGGGTTTGGTCCTTAGCACCACATAAAAATAAAATGAAAAGATATTGTATCCACCTATAACTAAAAATAAATATTAAAAAAATGAAAACTGAATTTAAAACTCACAAAATATTTCCAAGAGTATATTGAAAATTTCAATACAATTTCAATCATGACCATGTTCTAGAAAATTTCTAGAAGCCATTGCACCAAATTTCTCCAAACCAAATAATTTTCTAATTCTGATGAGTTGTATCAAAGCATTCTTTCTAGCAGCTTTATGTCCCAAATTTCTGTTGGATTTTATGCAAAATAGCAATTATATGTGTATGATATGCATTCATCATCAAAGAAAAAATATATTGTAGGGCACTTAATAACAATCATGTTTTTTTATTTGTTCTTTTTTGATATACATGACAGTAGAGTGTTTTTATATATACATGGAGTGATAATTTAGGATCCCATTCCCGTGTTTGTACATTGCCGTAGTCCATCTGGGCTAAATAACTGAGAGGTAACAAGCAACTTGAAGGTTGAAGCGGGAACTACTTTATCGTGAGTGAACTCAGCAGGAACTGAAGGAGAACTCAAAGTAGCAGGCACCCGAGATAGCAGGAGCCGCTTCTCTGCCAGACAGCAGAGGTATATATACTTAACTAATTACACACAGCTTAACTTAATTAACATCATCTAGATACAGCAGTCAGCCAATAAGGAATCCTCATCATCTTAATGGCTCACTGTGTTGCTTCACAAACCACTCCTCCTGGCAAAGTGCCAGGCGCCATCTTGACTTGATTTGCATTTCCAACAGTACATGATGTGGAGTTTCACTGGTTGTGCATTCATATACAAACAGGAAAGTTATGTCCAATTTGTTCTACTTGTCTTTGAGCTGGGCGTGGTGGCACATACCTGTAATCTGAATGTTTTGGAAGGTGAGGCAGGAAGATGTTAAGTTTCAATGCCAGCCTCAGCAACTTAGTGAGGCCTTAAACAACTTATGGAGACCCTGTCTCAAAAAAAATATTAAAAAAAATTACTAAAAAAATGGGGGCTGGGTATCTGGCTCAGTGGATAGATGACCTTGAGTTCAATCCCTGGTACCCCAAAAGCAAAAGGCATTTGATCTTTAACAATTGCAATCATTACCTTTTACACACAATATTGCAGGATATGTAACAACTAAAAGTTTGATAATTTGTAATTCTCAGTAAAACCATGGAACTTTCATCCAACACTTTCAAAAGAATAAAGAGTCTTAATGAGAACACTTTTTATAGAACCTGCTTCAAAATTTTGAAAAAGAAGTCATAGAAAAGCCTCAAGTGGTAAAGTCTCTGTTTTCTTTACAGGGCCTACCAGATTTGTGATTTCCTTGTTTTCTTCAAGAGCTTATTTGAACTGCATTGTTTTGACTTTTCACTTTCAATTAACATCCTCTACAAAGTATGAACTTACAGAGCCTAGTTTGGCTGTTCATACTTAACAAGAAAGTTTCTGTATGTCTATTTGGAAATAATTTAAATGAAAATGCTGTGGGTATCAGGTTACAGCTGAAAGAAATGTGCCAAAACTATGCTTAAGTGTGCTATTAAGGTAGAGCACCTGAATCTAATTTGGCTAACACAATCCGTCTATCTCTGTGTTTTGATTCTGGGGCACATAAAAATAGGGTACTCTAAAATGCATAACCCTACCTAAAATACCATTAGAAAGATAATTCCATACGTGAAAAGATGGATTTGTTCCAGCATGGTGATTCTTCCTGGCTTACCCTACATTATATGCTATACATCAAGACAATAAGACATTACATTTTCTGCAAGCAGATTATTATTGGTAAAGATGAGCTTTCCTTGGTTCTGGGAACTGTGAGACAGAGACTGTTTCTTCACAAAGCTGTACTTTATAAATAAGAAAAATATTTGATAGGGTAATTCACAAGTTAGAGGATCACAAAATCCATCAAGTCCACTGGTTTTATTTTACAAATGTGAAATAAATGTCTGGCCCTTGTCATTTACACTTACCAGGATTAAATGTGAATAATCACATGGCTTTGAATTCTGACATGAAATTCTGAATCTTTTAGCCATTGTTCAAGTCAAACTGAAAGATAGGTTATAGTGTTGAAACATTTCATGATAAGTAAAGATCTTAGTAATTCAAGTTAGACTTCATGTGATCAATACCTCCAAACAGTTTCAATGAAGAATAGGTATTAATTCTCTATTTAAACATTTTTCTATACCTAACATTTTTTTCATATTTTGTATGCCAGTATGAAAATGGTGCAAAGTGGCATTTAATTTCCTTAAAAATCTCCACACTTATGCAATCTGAGATTCTAGAGAATTCTTAATTATATCTTGACCCCATTTAAGAAAACACTGTTCTCCCTGGAGCTGTAGAGGGATTGTGGCATTATCAGAATCCAGAATCCAAAATCCAAAACTAAGAAAAAGTTAGAGAATAGTCTGTCAGCAAAGTTGTATATAATCATTGTATGTGGATTATTTTTTCCTCTGAGATGAATATATTTATATGTACTACCTTCTATGATAGGAAAGCTTCAGAACTACAAGATTAATATAATAAGAAAAATAACCCATTTCTAGGCAAAAATACAATTAGTAGATGCCAGTTTGCAAACTGTGAAATGATAACACGTACACATTTTTTTTTCATATTCTGCAACTTTACAACCTTATACTCAGCACTTCCCAATACCCCAGAGATACCTCACAACATTGTACTATCAAGATATAAGAATAAAAATAATGTTTTGGTTCAAAGACATAATACTACACATAAAGCATTCCTTTAAAATGACAAACTAAGGGAATGAATTTCATCAGCTAATACGGTAATCAGTATGCCACACAATTCTCAATTTTCTTTTTCTTTCTTTCTTTTTCCTGTGGCATTTAATAAAATAATATTTAAATATTTTAAAAACAGTAATGAAACTTCCAACATATAAAATCATGTTTGAAGGCTGGGGTTGCAGGTCTATGGTAGAGTGCTTTCCTCACACATATGAGGCACTGGGTTCAATCCTCAGCACCACATTAACATAAACAAATAAATGAAGGTATTGTGTTGATTTACAACTAAAAATAAAAATAAAAATTTTGTCTGAGTCCTGCCTTTTTTCAATAACTCAGTTTAAAACTATAGAAAACTAAATAACAAAGAATGGATAAGAATTGGCACTGGAAGAATTAGAAGTAAATGCTGAAGAAAACTTAAATTTGTGTCAAGGTACTGATCCATGTTGTCTCACAGAGAGGCCATAGGCTGAAAAGCACTTGGAAAAAAATCACCTTAATCTTGCAGTCCTCACCCCTGCATGGCCAAAGTTGCTTTAGAAACAACAAGGGGAGATTGTGTAATATGAATCCCTGTCAGAGAGCCTGTGGCAATAATATTCTGGATCAAGCCAGAACATTCAATATTCCTCCTATCAAAATAGCACAGGGGCTGTATGGTGCCAAATAAAACTGAAAATCTAGAGTTGTGATTGTGAAAGCACTAAAGATTACTAAACAATTCACCTTGCTCTTTGTATTTCCCAGAGTAAAGTTGGGTGGGTCTTAGACTAGCAAGAACCCATATCCAGGAAACATGAGGGAGAAAAAAATGAAAGGAAAGGGCAGAATCAAAAATTAAGCCAGAGAGATTTTACCAGAAGCTTGGTGTGAGGACAAGTAGAAAAATGTGATATGTTTCTTGTCTTTCCATCAGCAACAGCAGTAATCCCAATAGCTCCCCAAGTTTGTGGTAAAGCTTCAAAGTAGGATACTAAATCCTTTCATGAGTTTTTGTAAAGTTCTTTCAGTGACAACAAAACAAAGGCCATTTTTTTACACAGTTTGGGTAAGGAAATTCAGCAACCCTATATGTATTAAGGATTTTTAAATTTTGCACAGTGCTACAGCTTTTCGGTGGGTTGGGAGAATTTATTCCATGAACACGTACTATAAAAAGAGGCTGTTAAAGTTTTCCTTGTGTTCCTACCTTGATATATCAGTGCCAGATTAGAATTCATGAAATGATTCTGGTTTCTTTCCTATCAGATGACCAAATGATATGGTAAATATTTGTTAAGATCATCTCTTCTGCAAACTATATTAGGATTACTTTCTGCTAGATTGGATTATGTTGGTGCTCCTAATCATTTTATGAATCAGTAAAGAATCCTGATATGCTAGGCTCAGAGCAAGAAGTGCACTTGATTTTCATGTTACACAGACTGACCACTTACCTCATCTCTGTTTTTTTTAATTGCCTTTATTTTATTTATTTATTTATATGTGGTGCTGAGGATTGAGCCCAGAGCTTCACACATGCTAGGCAAGTGCTGCACCACTAAGCCACAACCCCATCCCCCTCATCTCCTTTTGTTGAAATCTATAAAGCAGTGGGGGAAATGATGAAATTGTAAAAAGAAACTGTGCCTGAGATTTGTCCTTCAATTTTTACACAGTCAATTTTTTGTTCAAAAGTGATGCTCAGAATTTGTGCTCAAGGGATGTCAAATTGTCAGAATTATCTTTCTGCAAGTTTCCTTCACACAGGAGCCTGCTTTGTCCAAAAACCTCTCTTTAGTGTCAACATTACACTTTGGATGTATGCAGTAGCTCTTGTTGCTTTCCCCACTTTTGACCTTGCAAGAATACCATGTGTGGGCTGGGGATGTGGCTCAAGCAGTAGCGCGCTCTCCTAGCATGCGTGCGGCCTGGGTTCGATCCTCAGCACCACATACCAACAAAGATGTTGTGTCCGCGAAAAACTAAAAAATAAATATTAAAAAACAAATTCTGTCTTTCTCTCTCACTCTCTCTAAAAAAAAATACCATGTGTGCTGAGTATAATTTTCACAGTATGGTGTATTATATTTTTGAAAGATTATTCTTTATATGTTCCTTTGCACTTTACCTAATTTGAATGGAATTATTAACTTGTGTTTCTTTCTTTGTATTTTCTCACACTTTTTCTTAATATATGAACTATTTATTTTGAGAAGATGGTATATTCTGTTAAATTAGCTGAGAACAATCAGGGGATTTGCTCCTGCAAAGTCTCAAAATAAGAGATTAATTTATTCATTCAAGATTTATTGGATACTTGTGCTATACACTCTAGTAGACACTAGACAAAAAATAAATAAAAATAAGGTCCAAGATATGCCTGATGAAACTCTTATGCTGGTATAACTACAATAGTGACAGGTTCTCATGTAAGTGGCTATGAGGATCTAATTCTATTTGCGGACAAGTCTTATGGGAAAGGTAATATCTCCCAAAAAAAGGTAAAACAAGAAGGAACAATAGAATCACATGGAAGAACATAATCATTTCTGATAATATGTGGTCCCCCTTAGTGCATGATAAAGTAAACTAAGCAGAGTTTAAAAATGCCTGTGCCCAGACAACACTCATCCAATATCCTGATTTATTAAGCTATGATGAGTAGAGGTAATATTCTAATGTGCAGCCAGTATAGAAAAGGAAAACCAATGCTTTGCACAATGGGGAACCACTGAGGGTTTTAAGCAGGACAGTAAATGAAAATTTGAAAACTTGATGGAATCTGATAAATTTTGTATTTTATTGTGGGGGTGGATTTTAAAAAAGATTAAAATTACTTTGTTTAGATTGAAGAAGTGGAAGGTTGAAGGCTGACATACCATTAGAACAATAATATCAATATATCTTTCTTCAACTGTTGCTAATCCAAAATAAGGTTTTCACTTGTACCAAGTAAAATGGTACAAAAATAAGGACAAGATAATAGATTGACCACAAAGCTGGATCTATTCTACATATAGGATCATTTTCTATTTTGATATTATATTATTCTGTTTTTGTGTTGTTTGTTTTATGAAATAATGGCAAATATTGATTTTGCTCATTATTATTTGATGGCTATAGTTGGCAAAATAGCAATTTTATTTTTCGCAATCATAAAGGGTTGCAGTTTCCCCACTTTGTTTTCTTTTGTTTGTTTCTACTTTCATGGTTGAGATATTAAATACATACTGGTATAAAATGTATAAATGCAAAAGTGTTAAATGCCTGGCTCAAGTAATTTTTACATTTGTATATATTTATAAATCCACCCCCACAATAGAATACAAAATTTGTCAGATTCCATAAAGTTTTCTGTCACACATTAAATTCAATTTCCACCCCTCTACCATTGGAAAACACTATTGTTTTATAGAACCATAGATTTATTTGTCTAGTCTTACATTTCATATAAATATAATTGTATGTGTTTTTGTGCCTGGCTTCTTTCAGTCAAAATGTAGTTTACCTGATTCATCCATATTTTAGCAGATATTTTTGTTGTTGTTGTTCTGTAGTATTTTCATGTGTGATTTATCATAACTTTCTATCTATTCTCCTACTGATTGACATTTGCATCATTTCTAGTTTGGGTTACTATGAATAAAGCTTCTATGGCCATTATGTTATAAGTCTAATGTGGAGATTTGCTCTCATTTCTTTTGTTTATGTATGTGGAAGTAAAATTTCTGGGTTAGAGGTTAAGCATATGTCTAGCTTATCCTAATAAAAATTTATGTATAGATTCAGCATATACTAAGCGGATGTCAAACAGTATCAACTAAATTTATTCAGAGTTACTGCATAAAGTCACACTTCCACATCTAGTACATGAAAGCCCCTGATGCTTTACATGCTTGTCAACACTTGGTATAATGTAACTGTTTTGAATTTTAGTCATTTTGGTAGGTGTACAGTGATCTCATTGTTTTTTTTTTTTTAAGTGTATTGGGTCATTTAAATAATATTGCTATTTTTAAATGCCTGTTTTATTTTTTTATTGGATGTTCACAACATTACAAAGATCATGACAAATCATATTTCATAGATTAGAATCAATTGGGTTATGAACTACCATTTTTACCCCAAATACAGATTGCAGGATCACATCGGTTACACATCACATTTTTACATACTGCCATATTAGTGACTGTTGTATTCTGCTACCTTTCCTATCCTCTAATATCCCCCCTCCCCTTCCCTCCCATCTTCTCTCTCTACCCCATCTATTGAAATTCATTTCCCTCCATGTTTGTTATCCCATTCCCCTCGTAAACTCTTATATATGATTTTGTATAACAATGAGGGTCTCCCTCCATTTCCATGTGATTTCCCTTTTTTTTCTCCCTTTCCCTCCCGCCTCATGTCTCTATTTAATGCTAATCTTTTCTTCCTGCTCAGCCTCCCTGTTCTGCTCTTAGTTGCTCTCATTATATCAAAGAAGACATTTGGTATTTGTTTTTTAGGGATTGGCTAGCTTCACTAAGCATAATCTGCTCTAGTGCCATCCATTTCCCTGCAAATTCCGTGATTTTGTCATTTTTTATTGCTGCGTAATACTCCATGGTATATAAATGCCTGTTTTATATAATTTGACTGGTCAGTGGATTACTACAACTTCAGGGTATAATATGTAACCATGATTGCATATTATTAAATCAAGCTATAATTCACATGCTATAATATTCAACATTTTAGAGTTTACCATTCATTGATTTTTTTTTGAGGAGGTTACTGGTGAATGAACTCAGAGTCACTCAACCACTGAACCACATACCCAGCTCTATTTTTGTATTTTACTTAGAGACAGGGTTTCACTGAGTTACTTAGTGCCTTGCTTTTGCTGAGGCTGGCTTTCAACATGTAATCCTCCTGCCTCAGCCTCCTAAGCTGCTGGGAATACCCATTCATTGATTTTTAAAATATTTACAAAGTTGTATAACTGTCAACACTATATAATTCCAGAATATTTTCATTACTGAAAAATGAAACTTCATGCTCTCTAGTAGTTATTCCTGATTCTAACCTAACGCATATGCTGGTAACCATTTGTCTACTACTTTGATATCTCTGTATTTTTTGACTATTCTGGACATTTCATTTTAATGGAATCCTACAATATGTAGCCTTTTGTGTCTGTCTTCTTAAAGTTAGCATAGTTTTTTGAGTTTCATCTGTTTTTTGTTGTATCTATCAGTACTTCTTTCATTTTTATGGATGAATAATATCCCATTGTAACTTGGAGCAGTGGGGCACACTTGTAATCCCAACAACTCCGGGGGGTTGAGGCAGGAGGGTTGCAAGTTCAAGGCCAGCCTCACAATTTAGCAAGACCCTGTGTCAAACTAGAAAACAAAAAGGATTGAGAATATAGCTCAGGGGTTAAGTACCGCTGGGTTCAATCCCCATGCATGTGTGTGTGTGTGTGTGTGTGTGTGTATATATATATATATATATATATATATATATATATATATATATATATATAATATTTTCACTATATATTCAAATATATATTGAGCATATATTAATATTTATGTATGTATGTATATCTAATTGTATGAGCTAGAAGAAAGGATTTGAAAGATGTTACCATAAATAAATAATAAATGTTTGAGGAGATAAATATGTTTAACCTGATTTAAACTGTATACAATATATACATGTAGCAAAATGTAGCAGTGCCTTATTAATATGTATAAATTTTATATTTTTAAGTAACATTTAAAAAACAAAGTGATAGAGCTCTAATCTCTAGGGTATAAAAAGAACTCAAAAAGCTAAACAAACAAACAAAAAAAACCAAATAACCCAATCAACAAATGGGCCAAGGACCTGAACAGACACTTCTCAGAAGAGGACATACAATCAATCAACAAATACATGAAAAAATGCTCACCATCTCTAGCAATCAAAGAAATGCAAATTAAAACTACTCTAAGATACCATCTCCCTCCAGTAAGAATGGTAGTCAATATGAAGTCAAACAACAAGTGCTGGCGAGGATACAGGAAAAAGGTACACTCATACATTGCTGGTAGGACTGAAAATTGGTGCAGCCAATTTGGAAAGCAGTATGGAGATTCCTTGGAAAGCCGGGAATGGAACCATCATTTGACCCAGCTATTCCTCTTCTCGGACTATACCCAAAAGACCTAAAAATTGCATACTACAGGAACATAGCCACATCAATGTTTATAGCAGCACAACTCACAATAGCTAGACTGTGAAACCAACCTAGATGCCCTTCAATGGATGAATGGATTAAAAAATGTGGCATATATACACAATGAAATATTACTCAGCACTAAAAAATAACAAGATCATGGCATTTGCAGGGAAATGGATGGCATGAGAGCATATTATGCTAAGTGAAGTTAGCCAATCCATAAAAAACAAATGCCCAATGTCTTCTCTGATGTAAGGGTGGTGACTCAAAATGGGAAAGGGAGGAAGAGCACGAGAAGAAGACTACCACTAAATAGGGAAGAGAGGTGGGAGGGAAAGGCAGGGAGAAGGGGAATTGGACGGAAGATGGAAGGAGACCCTCATCATTATACAGTATACATGTATGACGATGTGAGGAAAAAGATAAAAAATGAAGTGTGTTGCATTAGATTGGGTAGAGGGAAGTGATGGGATGGTAGGGGAGGGGAAGGGGGGACAGGAAGGACAGCAGAATAAAATAGACATTATTATTGCTGTATGTATATAGGTGACTGTATGACTAATGTGATTCTGCAACCTGTACACTCAGAAAAATGAGAAATTATACCCCAATTGATTCAAATGTATGAATTGCAAAGATCATTGTAATGTCATGTGTAGCTAATTAAAACAAATAAAAAAATAAAAATTAAAAATAAAAATTAAAAAATTGAAAATTAAAATAAAAAAATTAAAAAAAGTTTTAAAAATATTCCATTGTATGAATATACCACTTTTTTATATATCCAGCAACTGACAGAAATTTGGGTGCTTTCCACTTTTTGAGCATCATTAATAATGCCATAGTGAATATTTGTGTGAGTTTTGTGTGACATGTTTTCTATTCTCCTGAGAATACCCCTAGTAGTGGTCTTGCTGGATCATATGATACATCTATGTTTAACTCTTTAAAGAATTGTTTTCAAAAAAGGCTACACACCAGCAGCATATGAGGATTGAAATTTCTCCACATATTTGTCCATATTTTATACTGTCGATCTTTTTTACTATAGCCATTTGAATGTATATGATGGAGGTATTTTTTGTGGTTTTGCTTCTTATTTCCTTAATGACTAGTATCAGTCTTATCATTCATGATTATTAAATATTTGTGTATCTCCTTGAAGATATGTTCATCCAAATCCTTTGCTCATTTTAAAATTGGACTCTTTATTTAAAGATATTCTTAATGAGACTGGGGTTGTAGCTTAGTTGTAGAACATTGTATAGCATGTGTGATATAGTGGGTTCAATTCTCAACACCATATATTAAATTAATAAAATAATTATGGACAACTAAAAATATTTTAAAATATTTACAAAGATATTCTTAATGACCTCTAAGAATTTTTATTTTATTTTAGATACAAATCCTGAAAAATTAATATATATAATTTAATGATGTCAGTTTTATTTATGTTACATAGTTTTACCTTATTGTTATATCTTTCTTCCTATAATAAAAAAACAACCACTCCATAGTCATAAAGAATACTTCTGTGTTTTCTTCTAGGATATAGTTTGGCCAGATAGTAAATATATATGATTTTGGAAACCATGCAGTCTGTCATAACAACTCAAATATGCCAGTGTAGTGTGACAGCAATAATAAACAATACATAAATGAATGGGCTGGCTGTGTTCCATTAAAATTTTATTCACAAGAAGGGGCAGAAGGCTAGGTTTGGCCTATAGGCCATAGTTAGTCAACCTCTGTTCTAAAAGTTGTATTGTTTTATCTTTCACATTTAGCTCTATGGCCCATCTCAATTAGATTTTTGTTCACTGTTTGACATTCATTTTCTTCCATATGGAAATGAAATTACTCTGATACCATTTATTAAAAGATGATTCTTTTCCCAAATTAATCTTAAATATAAATCAAGTGACTCTTTATATGTGGGCCTATTTCTGGACTCCTTTTTCTGCATCATTGGACTATTTGTCAATACTTTCATAAATACCACACTGCCTTAATCATTACAGGTTTGGAGTTAGTTTTCAAAACTAGTTAGTGTAAGTCCTTCAATGTTGTTCTTCCTCCTTTAAGATTGCACTGCCTATTGAATACTTTTTGCATTTCAATACAGATTTTATAATCAGCTTATCAATTTACACATACACACTCACTCTGTAGGGATTTGATTGGTATTGCATTTACTCTATGGATCAATTTCAGAAGAATTGACATTGTAACACTACTGTTCCTTCCAAACAATCCATAAATATATTGTTTTCACATTTGTTTAAATCTTTATCAATATGTCTCAGAAATTGTTTCAGGTATAAGAGTTTGTCATCTTTCATTAGATTTATTCCTAAGTAAATGATGCTTTTTCTTACTATCATAATGGTATTTTCAATTTTTACAAAATTTTACTAGTTTATAGAATCAGAAATATTTTTTTGCATCTTGACTTTTTCAAAGCAATTGATGAATTCACCAGTTTTTTTTAATTGTGCTTGCCCTGAAATCTTAAAGTCTTAAAACAGCTGAAGAAACAACTGAAATGATATAAGTATAGGTAATAAAAGTAAAAACCAAAAATGATGGATGTGAGATATAAGAAATAACTAAAAGAATCCATTCAGATGTATATTTTTATGAAAATGCAAATGGAAGAGTAGAGTCTATCATAATTTTGTCTTGTGTAAGGATTCCAGTTTCTCCACATACTTGCCCACATTTCATACTGTTGGTCTTTTTTACTATAGCCATTTGAATGTATATGATGTAGGTATTTCATTGTGGTTATTCTTCTTATTTCCTTAATGACTAGTGTCAGTCTTATTATTTGTGATTATTAAATACTTGTGTATCTTATTGAAGGTATGTTAATCCAAATCCTTTGCTCATTTTAAAATTGAACCTTTTATTTAAAGATATTCTTAATGGTGTTGGAGTTGTAGCTCAGAAGTAGAGCACTTGCCTAGCATGTCTGATACATGATACATGACTAAAGTTGTCATTTACAACATAGGAAAATAAAGGGAAAAGAAAATGCTTTGGAAAAAATAATGAAAGGAATATCTAATAAATTTCTTTGAGTTGGCTATAAAATGCCCAACAGAAAGTCTTCATTAATGAATTGAAAATAGAAATCATAACTTCCACTATTGCAAGTTGTTAGAATACAGGTGATAGTTGAAGCCAAGCAGAAATAGACAAAACCATAAGAACAATGTGTAGAATAAAAGAGAGCTAAAGATTTTAGTATTGGAAAATGCCAACATTAGACAAGTAGTGAAGAGACAAATGCCAACAAAGGAGAGCAAAAAAGATATGCTTGAGAGGAGAACCAAGAAAGGGTAATTACAGAAGTCAGTGAAGGGTTTTTAAGTGGTAGAGCATGTTCAGCACTGTCAAGTGCTGTAAAATAGTCAAAAGATAAAGGAATTGAAATTGAAATGATCAATATGGGAGTCATTAATTGCTTTATCCAGAGATACATCAGCAACATGGGGGGAATGGTTGCCAGATTGAAATGAGTTAAATTGGAGGTGAGGAAATCAAAGAATCAAAGACAACTGTACAAACTATTCTTTGTAAAATCTGGTATGAGAAGAGAAGGCTCTAGACAAAGACTGATAGACATTCAAAGGAAGATAACTTTAAAGGGGAATGTTTGGTTACATGTCTAGTAGAAAGACACAGGGTTTGAATATACTGAGGTAAGAGAGACTGATTAATTGAGTATGGTCCTGTAGTATATGGAATTGGAGTGGATCTGTTATATAAACACTATCTCAAGATAAATTTCCCTGTAATTGAGATAAATAGAAGCATAAATACTTGAAATAAGTTGGATATAAATTGATATCTGCTGTCTTTATTTTGTACCTCACCTAGTCTCCCACATTCTAATATTTATTTAACATCTTTGGATTATTTCTGAATTGTCCTCTAATGGTTGAAAAATATTTTGTTACCTAATTCAAACTTTACTTTGTTTCATAAACCATTCACAGTAACATATACAACTTGCAAGCCTTTAGAAAAGATTTATTTTATGCTGACTTAATTTATTTGTGTAAAAATCAAGCCACACATTTAAATATATCAAATTATCTTTGTGCAGGGAAGAAGGTACTTATGCTGTCCCTTGCTACATAGCCTACTATCCACCTCCACCTCTGCACTTTGTCCAAATGCAAGATTACAAATAGAATCAAGTTATTAGTAAAGCAGTGTGTACCTGAAGATTTTTATTGCAAGCTACGGAATAATGGATATGCAGAATTTCCAGGAAAGCAGTATCAGTACTGGAGTTTAATTCAACTGAATATCAACAAAGAAATAGATTTTAATGGATTATGACAAGTACATTAAGAGTATCAAGAGCATGTTGATGTGAAATCTGATAAATGGAGGTTTATGATTACCATTAATCAAAGAAAACTTTGAAGAAAATAAATTGAAATTTTTAGGTTTGGATGATTGTTAACAGAAATGTTCTGGATAATTTTTAAGATATTTTCTCAATATGCATTTAATATTAAGGCTGCATTATGAAGTTCAGATTCATCCCATGAGCTGGTCTCTGTGGACAAGCAAGTGAATATTTTTAAGTGTCTCCCTTTGCATTCACTATAACATGTAAAATACATAAGGCAATGTGTGGGAAGTTAATAAAAAGATGAGACTGGGTTGCTAAATTAATTCATTAGTCTAATATTCATGGAATATATTTTCCTTTCAATGCACACACATAATTCATATTAGCATTAGTGGGAGAAAGTTAGACTTGCAAGGAAAGAATGTAGAAATCAACAAGGAAAAGTTTTAGAGAACTCTTTGTGAGGGATTTGCTATTTTACTGATTATTGCAAAGGTGATGCCTGGGATAGCAAACAGAACAATCATCCAAGTGTTTCTTCATAGATGCATGTTGCACATTGTAGGAAAACTGTATAAAATATTTATTGCATTTTATCTTTGAAAAGAAATGGCAACTAATTTTTGTGAGAGGCCAGTTGTATGCCAAGCACTGTGCTAAGTCCCTGACAAGTATAGTTATTGTCCCCACAAAAATGTATGAAATCATTCAAAAATTCAGTGGCTTAAAATAACATCATTACTCTCATAGGTTTGTGGGTTAGTTAGGCACTTGTTGATGGAAGTTGAGCACAGTGGGGCAATTTTTATGATCTCAATCTGGTCTTGCTCACGGATCTGAAGTTTGGCTAAGAGTTGTCTGATCTAGGTTGGGTCCAGGCAAGGTGCCTTTAACCCTTCTACATGGACCATCAGGGGAGCCAAAATATATTCTTTTTACGTTGATGGTAAAGGACTAAGAGAGTAATCTGAATAGTGCAGGAGCTTTATGTATTTCAGTCTCAACATGACGTTAACCAAAGCAAGCCACATGGCTAAATTCAAAATCGAGGGTTGGGGAAATATACTTTTCATCTTTAATGAGAGAAACTGCAAACTCACCAGGCACAGGACTTAAATACAAGAAGGAGTAAAGAATTAGTCCATTAAAGGAATCTGAAATACATTCTATCTTTAATCAATATTTCCCAAAAAATAATATTATTGTGAAATAAGTAGGAAACTGAATCATAACAAGGTTATTTGACTTTTCCAAGTCATAGAGAAAATATGTTGTAGGCCAATATCAAAGTTCATTTTTAAAATAATTTTATTAATTATAATTTTGTATTACTATACTTTAAAAATGGCAAACAAAATGAGATCCACCAATTCATACAGAAATTATATCGGCAGGTCAGATAAACAACCCCATAAATGAACAATACCCAATATCATGATTTTAACTATTTTATTGATGCCCAAAACTTTCAAATCTATTTCTGGCCTAACCACTCTCTAAACACTATTCCCTGATTCAATTTAACACAATTTTCTTGTATCATTTTCTACTGACAAATAGAAAAACTCCTCAGTGGTCTCATCATATAATCCTCTTTTTATACTTTAAGATCACACTTTTCATACTTCACCTTCTTTTTGCTAAGCTTAAGTAACTGCAATCCTTTTAATCTTTCCTTGTAGAGCCTGTTTTCCATTATTTCAAAATTTCTTATTATACTTTTCTTTACCTTCCCATATCTTGATATTCTTTTGCAGTATGACAATTCTGTGTTCATAATACTCCAAAAAATGTTTCGACTAATGTTCAATACAATGAAAGTGTATTCTATCCTTAGGAGTTAATCCCTTACTAGGTTCAGTTATTCAGCTTCATGGAAAGAATAGAACTTTCCTGTTCCTTTTGATTCTAACTAGGTCTGTTTGAAAAGATAAAAAGGTAATATTAGTATTATGATCTCAGTCATAGCAGTAGGCTTCATGCATAGCAATGTGACATTACTAATTCATATTGTACACTCTATGAAGTCAGCTTTTTGTCACTGTGATCAAAATACCTGAGAAGAACAACTTGGAGGATGAAAAATTAATGTTGGCTCATGGTTTCAGAGGTCTAGTCCATGGTTGGCCAACTCCATTGCTCCTCACTCTAAGGTGAGACAGAACCATCATGGCAGAAAGGCATGGCAGAGGACTATCACTCATCTCACAGCAGCAAGGAAGTGGAGATAGAAAGGGGAAGAGGATACAGAGATGATGAACCCTTCCAAGGTGCTCCCCAGTGACCCACCTCCTCTGGCCACACCCAGTTAGTCCATTCAAACTAGAATGGATTTGAATAGTTCAATCATTTCACCTCTGAACATTCCCTCATTAACACAGGAGATTTTGGAGGGGCACTTCATATCCATATCATAACAGAAGAGATATAAACAAATAGAGTCTGGGATTGTGCACATCTAGGCTTATTCTATATCCTAGGAAACAGATACAGGAGTTTCTATGAGAATATGCCAAATATTGTTGTAAAAAATCAAAATCCTTAAGCGTAATGGACAAAACAACCAAAAGAATCTAGAATCTTATTTATAAATAAGAGATAATCAGCCACAGGTAATTCTGAAATAATTAAATATGTAAACTGTTAATGCTTTATAAAATAGCTGTGGACAAAGTGATTCTCTAAAAGAATCACTTTTAACCTACTGTCCTAAGGAACACTCTGGTCATTCCCAATTTCTGCTCATCTGTCTTTTCTCATGAGCGCTTCTAAGACCTTCAGAAGCTACTCATATAGTAATTGCAACTATGCTAGAAATAGTGATACAATATAGCAATATTGTCTATAGATTGACATTAAGAAACTATAAGGTTCCAGAACACTACAAACCTTCAGACTTCCTTGGGCTATAGGGAAGATTCAAAAGCACTCATAAGAAGCAGGTTGCAGATATTAAGCAGATATTGACTTGTGTTGAAGGCAGTCACACAATGTATTGAACTGTGAGGTAAATATTGATCCAAGATTAGACCAATATTTACTTCAAGGAACAATGAGTCTTGGGGCTGACCAAAAACACAAGTTGATATATACATTGCATCATCAAAATTAATTGTGACAAGAATTTTGATATACTTTTATTTTTACATCCAAGCAATATTTACACAGCTCCAGAAAGTAGGTAGCACTTTCTATTTTATTGCTAGAATCCATTTACTTCATATCTATTAATACAAAGAAAGAACCAAAGATTATGCTACTAAATTTGTATTAATCACCTTTATACTGCCCTCATACTTTCATGTTACTATCTGAATGGTAGGGATTAGAGAAGAATTAACTTTGTAGAGAAAAGATTCAGGTTAATATTTTGTTCATACTATTTACTAAATAGCTTTGAGAAAGTTTTTAAGCATTCTGAGGCTCAACTATACAATGAAAAATGATATCAATGCCTCACCCATCAGATTATCTTAAGAACCAATGAGAGACATTTTAATCCAGCTATCACTATATTTCTCACTACCTATTTACATCCAGTGGTCTTGAAGTTATTGCCTAAACTCACATTTTCAAAATCCCTATCTTGCTGCTCACCTCTCAATGTATAGCAAACTTTCTCTCATACCTACCACTAAATTACCGTCTCATTGATAAGCTGGATGGATTCTTAGCATTCAACCTCATTTGATTTCTTGATAGCAGTTCTCGATCTCATTCCGTTCCATAATTTAATTATTTCTATCCCTTGTCCTCTAAGTCTCTATGTTCTCCTGAATTTCCAATTGTTTCTCTATGGTTATTCTTTCCCATTGTTCTTTGTGAACTCATTTTCTTCCATCTGGCCATTAAATGTTGCTGCTCTTCATTATGCTGTTCTGAGCCTCTTCTTTTTTTCCTTGTGCAAGCTCTTCTTGTGAGACCTCACTCAGTTCTGAGGTTGCCCATCACCACTATTAAGCATTTGACTCAAAAGCTTATAACTCATTCATTTATCCAAAAACTAAGCAGTGTATATTGTCAACCCAAATGACGTCTGATTGTCAGGCATGTGTATCTGATTGTTCACATGGAGTTCATCATTGAAGCAAATATGATCTTTCTCATCTCTTTGAGCATATGTCACCTTGTCACATAGGCCTTCCCTGAAAACTTTCTGCAAATAAACATTTCTACTTTTGCACTTTACATTTCCTCATATCCTACTTTACATTTCCCATAGAATGTATCACATGTATTGATTATTATTGTCTATTTACTTTCCATCTCTCCCATTCAGTGGTTATTTCTAGGAAATCAAGCATCATGCTTATTCCATTTAATGATATGACCCCAATACCCCCAAAAGTGCACTAAATATGGTAATAACTCAAAAACTATTTACTGAATGAACATAGAAAGTGCCTAGAGCACAGTAAGTTCTCAATAAATTGTAGCATTATTATTACGACATTCTTTCTTTTTTGTTGTTGTTGTTAGCTGTATCTCATGAATTTTTTGGTAACAAACCATTAATAGGAAGTGGTACAGTGTAAAGTAAACCAAGAAAACTTAATCATAAAATCAAGATGACACTATAGGGAAGAGGAAGATCAAGGATAAGTTCAAAAACAGTAATGTTATTATCACATTATTATTATCACATATAAGTAAAGTATTAAAAAAAACACCAACTAAATACTAAACTAGGAAATCACAAATATGAGATGCATAATTAATTAATTATAAATAAATCTAGATGAGTAAAGCTATAGTATTCACCAGGGCTCCAGTATGTGCCATATACACACTTCTCCTGATCACATCAAGTAAGTACAGGGCAATGGGGATATCAAGCTTCAAATGCTGCTAGCAGCTAGAGAGTTCTAGTAGTATCAAAACTATTCTTTGTTTTCTTTCTCTATGGCATCTGTGGAGCAATTTCATCAAATGGAGGCAAATCTAATGATACTATCAGTAGCAACAGAATGAGGAAGACCTTGGTGTAGACTCATTTTCAGACTTCCTAGATGTAAGTAGTTGCTGCCTATTTCCAAGCTCCTTAGTAGTCTTTGATCTAAAAACCTTCATAATGCCCACCCTTGAGGCTGTGCCAGACCCTGACACTGGCTCAGCAAATTAACTAGCATAAAGTGAATTTTTATTGAACTATTTTATAAAGGGTGGGGCACAAAATATATCAATTTCAAACAAATAGTTGTGCTGGGAAACTGAGCAATATGTCGCTACAAAGGTGTTTATATTAAATAAGAAAAAACACATTTTATAGGTAAAACCTTTTAGCATTCTGATAAACATTAATAGGATTCTATAAGTGAAATGTTCTCTAAGGAAAACAGCTAAGAGTTACAGTAAATAGCTCAGTCAAGTAAGCTGTGTGTAGCAATTGTTTCCCCAAAGCCTTAAGATTATTGGGGGCATTAATAAGGGGAAAGGAAATGCTATTACTAGAAGCAATAGATCCCTTTTCATTTGGGATACAAAACAAAACTTTCAGTAGTAGAGTGCATACCAAAGCTGAGAAGGGGTCACAGTAAAAATGGTCCTCATAGTATTTAGCTGCTTTGTGTATACTAGAAGCAGCAACAAAATTAGAGTCATTTGTATTCTTTGAAACTATTTAAGACTACAGGAAGAAACACACAAGATAAAATGGAGTTGTATTTTCAATGAAATTTAAAAATTAGAAGCACTAGTACTGGAACAGGAAGTCAAGAGAATAAATCTAAGAGTTGAGGCTTCAAATAGACATGAAAGCAAGTCAACTCTAGGTGATGTACCATTCTAGACAAGTATATTTCCAGTACCAAAAAAAACAAGGCCTTTAGATAAGCCAAAGCCTCTCAAATTTCATCACACAAATATTTATTTAAAGCAGCTAATTTCTTTTTTTAAGAGAGAGAGAGAGAGAGAGAGAGAGAGAGAGAGAGAGAGAGAATTTTTTAATCTTTATTTTTCAGTTTTCGGCGGGCACAACATCTTTGTTTGTATGTGGTGCTGAGGATCGAACCCGGGCCGCACGCATGCCAGGCAAGCGCGCTACCACTTGAGCCACATCCCCAGCCCAGCAGCTAATTTCTTTACTTAAATAAGTACATTTATTCTAAAAGAGAGCTATATTGCAACTGGCAGACCAATATCATTTGTTATTAGCAGAAGGTGTCCATGTAATAAATCAGTATGGATTAAGCAATATTATTAGGTTCCAGCAAGATACTTTTGTAAGCTTAGCTTGAAAATTACTTTTGTCTTCCTTTTAAAGGGACATTAGCAATTGTGAGAGTGTTATTAATGATAAACTGGCACCAAACTAAGAATTTCTCATTAATGTAATCTGAAAGACTGAATGGGCATTGAAAAGAGAATAACTTTCTCATTATGAATCATGTATTGTATGTCTGTGTCCCACCAGTAGGCACACACTTAGGAAAACATAAAGTTCAACAAATATCAATTTAGAAGCCATAGTCTAAGAGAAACTAAATTTAAGAAGAAAGAGCAAAACAAGAGTAAAAATGTAGAATGAATGGTCAGGGAAATGAATATTCCAGCAATTATAAATAGGAGAATGTATCTTTCAACCCATTTGAAGTTATTCCAAGTGTTTTAGTTAGCTTTTTCATTGCTGTGACCAAAAAAACCTGACAATAATAATTTTAGAGGAGAAAAAGTTTATTTAGGGACACATGGCTTCAGTGGTCTCAGTTCATAGATTGCTGACTCAATTCCTTGGGGCCTGAAGTAAGGCAGAACATCATGGTGGAAGTGTGTGGCAAAGGAAAACAGCTAGGAATATGGCACCAGAAAGCAGAGAAAGAGAGTCTCCCCTCACCATAGACTATATTTATACCCCAAAGGAAGGACCTTCAATGACCTACCTCTTCCAGCCATACCCTACCTGCCTATAGTTACCACTCAATTAATCCCTATTAGGGAATTAACACACTGATTATGTTAGGGGTCTCATAACCCAATTATTTCACCTCTGAACTTTCTTGCATTTTCTCGCACATGAGCTTTTGGAGGACATCTCATGAATAAACCATAACACTAAGGGTTATAAAAATTATATTAACTTAACCATCACTAATAGTCCCCCCCATAGTTCTATCAGTGACTCTGAAATTGCATTTTGTCTCTGAAAACTGTGCCTTTTCTTTTGGGGATCTAAGCAGAATAACTAGACCCTATTTCAGCCTCTAAAAGCTTCAGCTCATTAGGGCACCTATCATTTCACTTACATATCTAAGGTGTGAAAGGAAAAGTGGCATGAGCAAGTTCCACATTAATGAAGCAAGGAATACACTCCTACCCTTGGTAATACTACAAGTCAAATAAACATAGGTAGGAATATATAATCCTCTTATAAATAGAAATACCATCTACCATAAGGGCCATGTTAGCAAAGATCAGGGGCAGATATAACTGTCATTACTATTTATTGAGTCCTAATTGCATGCTAATTTCTCTTTAAGTACATTGAATGCATTTTTCTCATTAATTCCTATCAATGATCCTGTGCAGAAGTAATTCTTAACCAAGGACAGAGTTGTATCCTTCCCTAGAGATTAGAGGTTAGGAGTATATGGGATAGTTATTCAGGATGCAACAGTTTAAGAGACCAATAATTTCATGAGGGTTACCAGTTAAAGAGGCATCCCTATAGTGTTAAGACATGGAGTATAAAGCAGAAATTCTGGAAGGGTTCATTATGAAGTATGCATGAGGCAATACACTGAGGCTCATATTTTGATACAGGAAATCAGGAAAATGAGAGAGTTTTATGATCATAATAATTGGGTATTTTAGGGATGAAGGGAAGATGGCGGCTAAGGGAGTGCAACTCCCCAGTGCGCTGCGCCACTGTGAGGGATAAAGACGTGGTGAAACGGCTGAAGGCTACCTTGGTGGGAATCCCCAGTGAAATTGAGGTGCTCCAGAATCTAGAGAACAGACTTCCAGCGCGCGGGATTCGGCTGCAGGGGCTTGGTCACAGGCGATTTCCCCCGCACGGAGAGAAGCAGTGCCTGTCGGTGGCCGCAGATGAAGTCTGGGACGCGCCCTGGATGATCGGCGGCAAGGTTCCAGAGCGGGATTGCAGCGAAGCGGATTCTGGGGCTCCTGCCAGTGGCGCACTGGCCGCGCTGAGTGCTGAGTTCCAGCCTTGAAACAGAGGAGAGAACCGGTCCAGTTCGATACCAGACACCGGTCGGAAAACGGAGGAAGACAGCAGCCGCCAACATGGAGAGCTGATGCAATCATCCCTGTTTTCTACTGATCTCAGCTCATTCAACTACGGAACAGGTGATTCCAGGCTGGTATTTGCCTGCGTCGCGCAGACAGATCGCCCAGGCTCGGGACGGGAATACCTGAGGAGAATACTCTTCGGGCTTCACCCCTGGCAAGGCGGGCGCCGGACTTTGAGCGGCCAGATTCTAGTTCCCCGGGTTGCTTTGGTCCAGGGCGGGAGATCCGTCGGGGACTCCGGGCGGAGGCCAGTTACAGGGGGACTGTGCGCTGAGGGGCGGCGTGGCTCGGGCTACCGGAACAGTTTGGCCCGAGGCTAGGGAGCCCGAGGGAACTGTGTCTTTGACCCTGCCCCTGGCTGAGCGTACACTGAGCTGGGAGAGATTGGAGCTGCCAAGCTCGGGCTCCCGGGGCCGTCTGGGCCTGAGGCTGGGGTTCCTCTGTGGAGCCTGCACCTAGCAGAGTGAGGCAGGGATCGGAGAGGCTGGGTTCTGGCTCCCGTGGCGGTTTGAGCCCAGGGCCGCGGAGCCTGCGGGGACCACGAGCTGAGGCCAGCCTCAAGTGAAACTTGCAACGAGGGGCAGCGAGACTCTGTCTCCTGGAACAGTTTTGGCCTGAAGCTGGGGAACCCGTGGGAAGTGCGTCTTAGACTCTGCCCACAGCGGAGCGTGCACCGAGCAGGGAGAGTCTGGTGCGGCCAGGCCTGGGCACCGAGCAGGGAGAGTCTGGTGCGGCCAGGCTTGGGCTCCCGGGACTGCTTTGGCCTGGGTTTGGGGAACCCACGGCGGTTGCTCTGAGGAGCCTACGCCTAGCAGAACGTGGCGGGGATCGGAGAGACCGGCTCCTGGCTCCCGAAGCGGCTCAGGCTCAGGGTTGGAGATCCTACAGGGTCTGCTTCTTGGTCCGGGTCCTGCTGGGTGCTGCGGGGGCCCGGGGGGCAGAGTGGAGCTGCCTCCTGCGCCCAGAGCAGGCTAAGGGTCCCGCCGGTGTGGTATCACGACACCCCAACTGCAGCTGGGGCCGAGGAGAGTAGCCGCCCACGCCTGGAACAGGACCAGCGACCAGACGGCAGGGTAGCCAAGTCAACCCACTTGGAGTGGAGGCAGTGAAGAGCTGCCGTCTGATCCTGCAGGGTAGGCAGTCCTACGTCCCACTGGCAGGACAGGCTCGGCAGCCTGCCAGTGTGGTGGACGAGTAGCATCAAGGCAGTCACGTCACACTGGTTGGAGTGGGGGTTGAGCAGAGCCGCCGTCAGCGTCCGGAAGGAGCCCAGAGACCCGTTGGAGAGGCAGTTAGGTACCCCCACTCCGGGGTTGAGCAGAACTGCCGCCCAGGCCCGCAGGGTGGGCAGATCTGAGACCCACCGGCGGAACAGGTTTGGAGGCCGACCAGCGTGGTAGACACGTCACATCAATTGGAGTAGGGTGGAGAAGAGCTGCTGGCCACGTCCGGATCAGGACCAACGATCCGAGGACGTGGTAGGAACGTCACCGCAATTGGAGTGGGAGAAGAGTAGAGCAGCCACCCGTGCCCGCAGGGCGGGCAGACCTACGACCAACCAGCGTAGTGGATAGATCACCCTGATTAGAGGAGGAGCACAACCTCTACCCGCCCTACAAGAGAGATATCCCAACTATACAAGAGCAATATAAATAAACAGGGGGAAAAATTTCAAAAACACAACAGTTCCACCAAGCAGAAAGAAACGCAAGCAATATGAAAAGACAAGGAAAGAAAGGACCACAAGCATTGCAGGTCAACTCAACTCTAGAAGAGGTAATAGCTGCAACAGATGGAATGTCAGATAAAGAGTTCAGGATATACATGCTTCAGATGATCTGGACTCTCAAGGAAGACATGAGACAGCAAAATCAGACAATGAAAGATCATATTGACAAGGAACTACAGAAACAAATCCAGGAAGTAAAAGATCAATTTCACAGGGAGTTAGAAGTAATAAAAAACAAACAAATAGAAATCCTAGAAATGCAGGAAGCAATAAACCAACTTAAAACCTCAATTGACAATACTACCAGCAGAATAGATCACTTAGAAGATAGAACATCAGACAATGAAGACAAAGTATTTCAACTTGAGAAGAACATAGACAATTCAGCAAGAATGCTAAGAAACCATGAACAGAACATTCAAGAATTATGGGATAATATTAAAAGACCAAACTTAAGAGTCATTGGGATACAGGAGGGCACAGAGCTCCAAACCAGAGGAATGAACAATCTATTCAATGAAATAATTCGAGAAAACTTCCCAGACTTGAAGAATGAAACAGAATCCCATATCCTAGAAGCCTACAGGACGCCGAAAGTGCAAAATCATAAGAGATCCACACCTAGACACATTATAATGAAGATGCCCAACATACAGAATAAGGAGAGAATTTTAAAAGCTACAAGAGAAAGAAAGCAGATTACATTTAGGGGCAAACCAATCAGGATAACAGCTGATCTCTCAACACAGACTCTGAAAGCTAGAAGATCCTGGAATAACATTTTTCAAACACTGAAAGAAAATGGGCTCCAACCAAGAATCGTGTATCCGGCGAAATTAAGCTTCAGGATGGAAGATGAAATTAAAACCTTTCACGATAAACAAAAGTTAAAAGAATTCGCAGCTAGAAAACCAGCTCTCCAAAAAATCCTTGGCAAAACATTACAGGAAGAGGAAACTGAAAATAACATTGACAACCATCAGTGGGAGGTAGGACAGTAAAGGGGGGAAAGTAATCAAGAAGGAAAACTATCAGGTTTAGTAACATAAATAAACAAATATGACTGGAGGAACAAACCAAATCTCAATAATAACCCTAAATGTTAATGGCTTAAACTCACCAATTAAGAGACACAGGCTAGTCGAATGGATCACAAAACAAGATCCAACAATATGTTGCCTACAGGAGACGCATTTGATAGGAAAAGATATACATAGACTGAAAGTGAAAGGCTGGGAAAAATCATTCCACTCATATGGACTGCGGAAACAAGCAGGAGTGTCCATACTCATATCAAACAAAATAGATTTCAAGCCAAAGTTAATCAAAAAGGATAAAGAGGGACACTGCATACTGCTCAAGGGAACCATACACCAACAAGACATAACAATCATAAATATATATGCCCCAAACAACGGTGCAGCTATGTTCATCAAGCAAACTCTTCTCAAGTACAAGAGTCTAATAGACCACCATACAATAATCATGGGAGACTTCAACACACCTCTCTCACCACTGGACAGATCTTCCAAACAAAAGTTAAATAAGGAAACTATAGAACTCAACAACACAATTAACAACTTAGACCTAATTGACATATATAGAATATACCACCCAACATCAAGTAGTTACACTTTTTTCTCAGCAGCACATGGATCCTTCACAAAAATAGATCATATATTATGTCACAGGGCAACTCTTAGACAATATAAAGGAGTAGAAATAATACCATGCATCTTATCTGATCATAATGGAATGAAACTGAAAATCAACGATAAAAGAAGGAAGGAAAAATCATGCATCACTTGGAGAATGAACAATAGGTTACTGAATGATCAATGGGTTATAGAAGACATTAAAGAGGAAATTAAAAACTTCTTAGAGTTAAATGAAATCACAGACACAACATATCGGAATCTATGGGACACATTGAAAGCAGTTTTAAGAGGAAAATTCATTGCTTGGAGCGCATTCCTTAAAAAAAGAAAAAACCAACAAATAAACGATCTCATATATCATCTCAAAATCCTAGAAAAAGAAGAGCAAAACAACAGCAAAAGAAGTAGAAGGCAAGAAATAATTAAAATCAGAGCTGAAATTAATGAAATCGAAACAAAAGAAACAATTGAAAAAATTGACAAAACCAAAAGCTGGTTCTTTGAAAAAATAAATAAGATCGACAGACCCTTAGCCATGCTAACGAAGAGAAGAAGAGAGAGAACCCAAATTACTAGCATACAGGATGAAAAAGGCAATATCACAACAGACACTTCAGAAATACAGAAGATAATCAGAAATTATTTTGAATCCTTATACTCCAACAAAATAGAAGATAGTGAAGGTATCGATAAATTTCTTAAGTCATATGATCTGCCCAGTTTGAGTCAGGAGGATATAGACAGCCTAAACAGACCAATAACAATAGAGGAAATAGAAGAAACCATCAAAAGACTACCAACTAAGAAAAGCCCAGGACCAGACGGGTATACAGCAGAGTTTTACAAAACCTTTAAAGGGGAACTAACACCAATACTTTTCAAGCTATTTCAGGAAATAGAAAAAGAGGGAGAACTTCCAAAGACATTCTACGAGGCCAACATCACCCTGATACCTAAACCAGACAGAGACACTTCAAGGAAAGAAAACTACAGACCAATATCTCTAATGAACCTAGATGCAAAAATCCTCAATAAAATTCTGGCGAATCGGATTCAAAATCGCATCAAAAAAATTATACACCATGATCAAGTAGGATTCATCCCTGGGATGCAAGGCTGGTTCAATATACGAAAATCAATAAATGTTATACACCACATCAATAGACTTAAAAATAAGAACCATATGATCATCTCGATAGATGCAGAAAAAGCATTCGACAAAGTACAGCATCCCTTTATGTTCAAAACTCTAGAAAAATTAGGGATAACAGGATCATACCTCAACATTGTTAAAGCAATCTATGATAAGCCACAGGCCAGCATCATTCTGAATGGAGAAAAATTGAAGGCATTCCCTCTAAGATCTGGTACAAGACAGGGATGCCCTCTCTCACCACTTCTGTTCAACATAGTCCTCGAAACACTGGCCAGAGCAATTAGACAGACGAAAGAAATTAAAGGCATAAAAATAGGAAAAGAAGAACTTAAATTATCACTATTTGCAGATGATATGATTCTATACCTAACAGACCCAAAAGGGTCTACAAAGAAACTATTAGAGTTAATAAATGAATTCAGCAAAGTGGCAGGATATAAAATCAACACACATAAATCAAATGCATTCCTGTATATCAGCGACAAATCCTCTGAAACGGAAATGAGGACAACTACTCCATTCACAATATCCCCCCAAAAAATAAAATACCTGGGAATCAACCTAACAAAAGAGGTGAAAGACCTATACAAGGAAAACTACAGAACCCTAAAAAGAGACATAGAAGAAGACCTCAGAAGATGGAAAAATATACCCTGTTCATGGATAGGCAGAACTAACATCATCAAAATGGCGATATTACCAAAAGTTCTCTATAAGTTCAATGCTATCCCAATCAGAATCCCAACAGCATTTCTTGTAGAAATAGATAAAACAATCAGGAAATTCATATGGAATAATAAAAGACCCAGAATAGCAAAAACAATGCTAAGCAGGAAGTGTGAATCAGGTGGTATAGCGATACCAGACTTCAAACTATACTACAGAGCAATAGTCGCAAAAACAGCATGGTACTGGTACCAAAACAGGCGAGTGGACCAATGGTACAGAATAGAAGACACAGTAACCAATCCACAAAACTACAACTATCTTATATTTGATAAAGGGGCTAAAAGCATGCAATGGAGGAAGGATAGCATCTTCAACAAATGGTGCTGGGAAAACTGGAAATCCATTTGCATAAAAATGAAACTGAATCCCTTTCTCTCGCCATGCACAAAAGTTAACTCAAAATGGATTAAGGAGCTCGATATTAAATCAGAGACACGGCGTCTGATAGAAGAGAAAGTCGGCTATGATCTACATACTATGGGGTCAGGCTCCAAATTCCTCAATAGGACACCCATAGCGCAAGAGTTAACAACCAGAATCAACAAATGGGACTTACTCAAACTAAAAAGTTTTTTCTCAACAAAAGAAACAATAAGAGAGATAAACAGGGAGCCTACATCCTGGGAACAAGTCTTTACCCCACACACTTCAGATAGAGCCCTAATATCCAGAGTATACAAAGAACTCAAAAAATTAGATAATAAGATAACAAATAACCCAATCAACAAATGGGCCAAGGACCTGAACAGACACTTCTCAGAGGAGGACATACAATCAATCAACAAGTACATGAAAAAATGCTCACCATCGCTAGCAGTCAGAGAAATGCAAATCAAAACCACCCTAAGATACCATCTCACTCCAGTAAGATTGGCAGCCATTAAGAAGTCCAACAACAACAAGTGCTGGCGAGGATGCGGGGAAATGGGTACACTTGTTCATTGTTGGTGGGACTGCAAAATGGTGCAGCCAATTTGGAAAGCAGTGTGGAGATTTCTTGGAAAGCTGGGAATGGAACCACCATTTGACCCAGCTATTCCCCTTCTCGGTCTATTCCCTAAAGACCTAACAAGAGCATGCTACAGGGATACTGCTACATCGATGTTCATAGCAGCACAATTCACGATAGCAAGATTGTGGAACCAACCTAGAAGCCCTTCAATAGATGAATGGATTAAAAAAATGTGGCATCTATACACAATGGAGTATTACTCTGCATTAAGAAATGACAAAATCATAGAATTTGGAGGGAAATGGATGGCATTAGAGCAGATTATGCTAAGTGAAGCTAGCCAATCCTTAAAAAACAAATGCCAAATGTCTTCTTTGATATAAGGGGAGTAACCAAGGACAGGGTAGAGAGGAAGAGCTGGAGAAGAAGATTAACATTAAACAGGGATGATAGGCGGGAGGGAAAGGGAGAGTTAAGGGAAATTGCATGGGATTGGAAGGTGAGCCTCAGGGTTATACACAATTACATATAAGAGGAAAGGAGGAGTAGGATAAAAATTATATAAGTGGAAGAAACGATTTTTAGTAGAGGGGGTGGAGAGAGAGAAGGGGAGGGGAGGGGAGGGGAGGGGGGATAGTGGAGAATGGGATAGACAGCAGAATACATCAGTCACTAGAAAGGCAATTTATAAATCAATGGAAATGTAACTGATGTGACACAGCAATCTGTATACGGGGTAAAAATGGGAGTTCATAACCCACTTGAATCAATCTGTGAAATATGGTATATTAAGAACTATGTAATGTTTTGAACAACCAACAATAAAATATTATAAAAAAAAATAATTGGGTATTTTATGAGTATTGTTATTCATGAGACAATGCAAAAGGATTTAGAGAAATTATTGAGTTATGAGAGTATTAACATAATCAGTGCATTAATCCCTGATGGGATTAACTGAGTGGGAACTGCAGACAGGTACAGTGAGGCTGGAGGAACTGGATCCCTGGGGGCAGGCATTTGGGGTTTATATCTTGTCCTTATTGAGAGAAGCCCCCCTTCTTCCTGGTACCGTCCCCAGAGTGTGGTCCTCTGCCACATTCTTCCACCATGATGTTCTACCTCACCTCAAGCCCTGAGGAATGGAGCTGGATGTTTATGGACTGAGACCTCTGACACCATGAACCCCCAAATAAATTTTTCTCCATATCCACTTGTCCTGGTCTGGTCTTTAATCTTAGCACAAAACAGCTGACTAAAAGAGGTATAGAAAGGATTTGGAGGTTGTTTTTTCTTTAATTGCAAGTGAATCAAACCTGAGATGCATGATTAAAAATCTGTCATCCAGTTTATCTTCAAATCATTGTCTTTTAAGGATATTATTTTCATTTTATTTTATCATGGTTAAATTTTTATTCCATTTGTCTATCCTCCATAAGTTTCTTATCAGAACTATAGTGGCTTTTCACTTATAAATTCTCATATATTCTAATTATATATATATATATATATATATATATATATATATATAAAAAGAATAAAAGGAATATATATATATATATATTCCTTTTATTCTTTTTGCTTTATCAATTTTATATCATTACACTTTTATGTTATATTTCTTTATAGTTACTTTAAATTTTATTAAGAAATTGTTCCCTTGCAAGCATGTTTTTAGCTTTATTTTCCATATATTTTCTTATTCTCATATTTCATTCTACTATTCCTTTTCAGTTTTAATTCCTTTTACTTTTAAATTTTAATTGTTCAACTTTAGAAACAGGTTGTTGCCAGATACAGTGGCACACACCTGTAATCCCAGCAGCTTGGGAGGCTGAGGCAGGAGGGTAACAAGTTCAAAGAAAACCTCAGCAAATTAGTGAGGTCCTGTCTCTAAATAAAATATTTTAAAAAGGGCTTGGTATGTGGCTCAGTGACTGAGTGCCAATGGGTTTAATCTCTGATACCAAACAAACAAAAATCTAGATTGTATTTTTATATTTGATAATTTGTATTACAGTTCTGAATCAATAATTGGGGTGCAGAAAATGTGGGTTTATAGATAATGAGTTTGAAACAATATCTCATGAGTGAGAACAGATGGCTGAAATGATTTCAGAGATAGTTATAGCCCCAGTGTAAATAAGGGACTTGGAAAAAATATGGTTTAATGGAGTGACAACACATGATCATTCCTGGATAAGATAATGCAGCCTGAAATTATTGCTGGCTCAAAGGTACACAGACTTTTTCAATTATATTTACTAGTCCTCCTGATATATACCCTCAGCCTGAGTCTGATTCTATCATTGTTTAGGGTAAGCTAAGACCATAGTTGGTAATTTCTTCCTGTGAGTAGACACAACTGACTTAGGCTGGCAAGGGTAGACAAATAGGGAGTCCTTATCCATTTAGACACTTCAGGTGTGGTTTCTGTACTTGTTTTTAACAGTCCCACAAAATTAAAACACAAACAAAAGATAGGACACCAACATTTCATTGCCAAGTTTGCATTTAATTAATCAGTGTGTTTTAATAAATATGCCTCTACTATCAATATTATTCTTGGAACAAATTATATTTTAATATCAAAATAGGAGGGAACTGAATAAGAATAAGAGACCATTAACCTAAACAAATTGAGCTTTATTAAAACTCACTATATGTTCCTCAATTTTCTCATTTGCCATGTACCAATAAAAACAGAACCAAAGAGAGTCACTAGTCTATAGATCAGTATCTTGGAAGCATTGCTATAGAATCTATATTTTTATTATAGAAACTGTTAAAAAATACGTTTTGACCACTTCAACTTAGTCTTTTCTAGATTTTCCTTCACAGTGTTACTTTATATATTGCTCTTTCACCTTTTATTTAAAAATCTTATGAAATATTCTACATTTAAACTCAAAATTTTCATTTTTTATTATACCACACAATGAACTATATGATTGAATTTAGCCATTTAAAAATGTTGTCTCTTTAGAGGAGTTGATATGGGTTTTATCGGGATGCTCCTTTTCATAATTTTGCAACTACTGTGTTTTGGCTTCCAGAAAGCTCAAAGCCACCATTGCAGCTCAATTATAGTATTTATTCTTATAATTAGCATTTACATTTCCCCTTTTTCCTTGATTTATATTTTCTGCTTCTAGTTTACTCTCCTATTATACTTGTCATGTTATGAACTCTCTCAATGCCTTTCTAGACAGAAATGGGTTATAAATTAGTGTAAATTAAATAGTGTTCTCATTATATTCTGTTAATCTCCATGTCCTGTTGCTTTTATTGACTGTAAGTCCTTTATTGTGGAATCTTGAATCACCTTTGTATTTTGGATAGTGTTTAAACACATAACAGATAGACTCAAAGCTCATTTGTTAAATGGTTCACAGACTGAATGGCTCAGACTTTATACTCTCACTTGGAAAGATATAATCATTTTTATCATGTTGAATATTTGGCAAATCATATAAAGTAGAAAATCTATTAACAATACAGGAAGTCACTAAGTGTTAATATGTCTATTTTAAAATAAGTCCTTATTCCCAATTGCTGGAAAACAATTAGTGATTTTTTAAGACAATATAAGCATCTCTGCCACATGCAAAACTAGGAAAGTATGTTATACTTGTACTTATAAATGTTTCTTCCCACACTGAAATGTTGAAAAGATATTTGTAATGTTGCCAAGTTTCATTTTGCTTGAATTATCTGACACTCTGTCAGCTTAACTAGAATATTTGGCTTTATCACATATTTCATTCAAGAATGTCATACCATTTTCATTCTTACTAGTTCCTTCATCCTTAACCTACTTTTATTCTGCATCCACATTCTAACAGTGTCCTGTATTGGAAGCAAAATCCCTCCTCACTGAGAATAAGTTAGAAGAGTGCCCCCCATAGCACAACTTTAAATTTCAGATATGGAATAATCAGTTTTACAAGTATGTCTACTAATTACTAATGGGTCTTGGACAGATACTGCTCTTAATCAAATAATGCTTCAGACTACTAAAGTGCGGGTTATCCACAAGCACTTTCTCAACACTCTGCTCTTAATCAAATAATGCTTCAGACTACTAAAGTGCGGGTTATCCACAAGCACTTTCTCAACACTCACCCAAGAGCCTTTGTCTGTGTAGCATACTGCATCAGTATTAAGACTTTCCAGTTAAGTGCAAGCAAAGGTAAGACTGTGGAAGCTGGTAAACTGAACTCTTTAAATAGCTTTTGTATTTGAGAGAGAAAAAAGTTTTCATATGAAATACACTTTAGTAAGACAGAAAAAGAATTGTTGGCATCACAAAAGACAGAACTTGGAACCAACATATTTGGCTTCTGGAGGAGATTCGGCCAGGTGTGCATGCTTTTCAGGTCATGGCAAGGAGAGCAAAAAGCCATTGTAATGAACTTCCTTCATCAAAGAAAGGAAGACAGTTCAAGGATGACATTACATGTTTTAGGAAGGAAGTGATTCTGTATTCAAAAGAAACAGCTCAGGTACCTGTGCTACCCAGAACCCAGAGACCTAGATGAAGATTGACAACTGGGTCACTAAGATAAGGGGTGTCTCCTTCAGGTCAGAAATGATGATATTCTTTATAACTACTACATCCATACTTTGTCTCATCTGATATGAAAATCAAGACTATTTTCAGTCATTATTATTTTGAGTTGCACATCTTGTCATAAAAAAATAATACAGTGAATTTCAAGAAAATTTCTAAGTGAATTAAGTACTCCCAGATGAGATTATCTTTTAGTGTCAGAGGCCAGGGAAGAATGGAGGGGCAATAGGAAAAGATCAAAATAACACATTGCTGCTTGAGAGATTCAACATCATTTACTGGCAAAAGTATTAAGACTTTCCAGCAGTCAGACCTTGCATTTGGCCTTTCAAAATGCACTGAAATGGAAGCCAGAATGTTGGGGTGCAGGTTTTATTACTATCTGACTCTGAAGTTGTTCAGAAGTAAACCTTTGCCTGTAGTCCCAGTAATAGAGATAACACAGAAAATGTTCTGGAGTTGAATGGGGGAGTTATTTCACTACTAGATTACATCTTTACATTTTTTAAATTAACTACATGTCTGTTAAGCAAATACAGTGTCAAGTTTTGGAAATGATATCCTTGTATAAGAGTATTCACTTCTAACTACATTGTGATTTGCAGGTGCTAAGGAGAAACCCTTGCCATGGTCTCAAGGCAGTGTGTGTCAATCCAATTTAATGATCATAAAGATCTTTCTCTGACTCTAAGGACCAGGAGTTCATTTGAGCAGACATCCTGTAGGGAGGGTTTTTTTTTTTTGTTTTGTTTTTGTTTTTTAGTTGAGAAGCAGAATATCTATGCCCAGGAGTCCTTTCATTATACCTATTTAACACTTCTTACTCTAAAGTCAAAACTCTGCTACCTTTCATGATACCACAGAGAAATGATTTTTATAAGCACATGCTTCTGCTGTGAGATTACACTCTACAAAGACATTGGAAATACTTACTTTAAAACAGC
The DNA here is from genome assembly GCF_964194105.1 of Spermophilus citellus. Lineage (NCBI taxonomy): Eukaryota > Metazoa > Chordata > Mammalia > Rodentia > Sciuridae > Spermophilus > Spermophilus citellus. The sequence continues at coordinate 90,582,551 of NC_138190.1, forward strand.
ACAGTACTGGGCACACAATGGACATTTAAAAAACATTAAGATGGTGATGATGATGGTGCTTTGGGTTTAAAAGGATATAAATTCTTTTTCTTTGAGGACTTAGAATTGGTCATAGAGCTATATATTTTGCCAGATTCTTACCTAAATCTGATCAAAACTTGCCCAGAAACTTGTGACAAATGCCCTTTGAGCTTTTGTTGGCTCCGAAATGTCCAACGTGTATCATTATTAGGGAACAGACTTATATGTGTGGTGGGAACACAAGGCAAAGACACTAATTCTATAAAATGGGCCCACTCTGCTGACCCCCACATACTTTATTTTCCAAGAAGAAATTTACCTGAAGCTCTGCCTGGCCTAAGTGGATAGGTTATACTATATTCTTCATCAAACTACCTGTTATCTGAAGGATAAATGCAGGCCCCAAACCAAGTTTCCTTGAAGCGGGAGACTTATAACCAGATCCTGAAACACAGGGAGATAAGGATAATTCCCCCAACCATGGTTAAGAATCCAATTAGAACCAGTCAGCATGAGCTAAGGTGATCTAGAGTTGTCATGGCAGTGGGGACTTGAAAGTATGATGTCATCTTGCTGTCAGTCAAAAGTCCAGAGGTGGACCTGGGTAAGACTTTCTGGAAACTTCTCTGGATTCCCAATAAAGCTGTAGTGCAGGAGAGGCCCATTTTCCCTCTCCTCTCTAAGAGGACTCATTTTCTCCCTTGAGAATGCCCTCTTTTCCTTTCCCTATTCTTTCAACAAACTCATTCCAGTTAGTCTGTACAACATGTCTGAAATATTTCTGACTTAATTTCAAGAATCAGGGTTTGAAGGTGAGTCTTCTTGCTCCCTCTGTTTCCCAGAAGGACCCAGTTCTATAACATGATAACCATTTTTTACTTTCAAATGACACTGGTGGGTATTTATTTCTTCACTAAAGTTACCTTAAATGGGAAAACAAGGTTTATGAAATTAATAAAGCAACCTGTACACATTTTTCTTCTTTCCTATATCTGGCACATTTTCTAGTTTTGTCTCACAACTGTTATTAATAGGAATTATGTAATTTCATATTCCAAAAAGCTCAAGTGTATTACACAGCATCCTTAAACTTCCAGCACCAGTATTTAAGAGACACTTAGGAAATGGACTTTCCATTTTAAAGATGAAATAGCTAAATCTGAAAATAACTGGTGGTGACTTACTTTATGGGATATTTGAAGAAATTGCCAAAACTGAAATGTAAAAAGATCTTTATAGATCTTGCTAAGCATCAGGAATTTTTTTTTGAAAAGTTTAATGTTCTTCTGAATTAATGCATGCAGTTTCATTCAGCACTTTAGATATTATGACATTTTGTGTCACCATGGACATTTAGAAATATATAAGGGCATTTTTCTTGTCATAATGATTGGGGACCACATTGACATTCAGTGAATTAGGACCAGGAACTCTAGACATCCCTAAATATTCAAAATAATACTGCATTGAACTTGATATTTCTCTTCACCCACACTACAAAATCTGCAATCCTTCCCTTCTCAGGGAAGGGCAAATTTCACCACCTGGAAGCTTTTCCCTGCTAAAAATTTGGAAATCATTATTTATCTCTCTCCTTCTCTCATATTAAATATCCAATTCATTAGGCAATCTTTGTGGAGGGGATTGAACTCAGGGCCTCATGCATTCTAGGCAAGCACTTTACCACTGAGCTACATACCCAACCCCTCATCAAGACATTTTGTAGGCTCTTTAAATCTCATCTAAAACCCAGTTGCTTCTTGCTATCTCCAATGCTAAAACTGTGATCTAACCACAGTCATTTCTTGCCTGAATCACTACAATATCCTCTGAACTGGGCTATCTAATTTAGCCTTTGTCCTACCCACCACTGCTTAGTCCCAAATATCCCAAACAGAACATCTATTTAAACCTAAGATATCATGATACTTTTTTCCTTAAAACCCCACAAGAGCTTCCCACTCAGAGTAAAACCCAAAGTACTTAGAGGAACCTACAAGGCCCTATCTGATATGCCTTCCTTCCATTACCCCTCCGACCTTCTGTTCTGCTACTTTCAACTTCATATATTTCAATCTATCTATACTGGCCTCCTTGCTGCACCTTGAAATTGTTAGTCAGATACCTATCATTAGAACTTTGAACTGACCTCTTTGTCTAGAATGCTTTTCACCAGACATCTGCATGGTTAACTTCCTCAGCTCCTTCAAGATTGTGCACAGATATCACCTTCTCAATGAGGCCTAATCACAACCATTCTAATTATAAATTTCAACCACCTACCACTCCCTGACAACCTCAGTATTGTTACCCTGCCCTATTTTTCCCCAAGGCATTTATTACCTTATAACAGCTTGTTTAATTTCTTTACCATGGTTATTGTCTGTTTCCTACCTACTGCACCCCTAAGTAGTCTGTAAGTTTCATGAAGACGGAAATATCTTTGCCTGTTTTGTTCAATGTTGCATTCAATGTACCTAGGACAGTGCTTGACATATAGTAAGTGCTCAATTAATATCTGTTAAATGACTTCCAAATATCCCAACACACATTTGTGTAGTTGAAAAATATTTTTACACATTGTGTTTTGATGAAATATTACTTTATTTTGTTTGATATTTAATAAGTATGTTTTTACCGTTTGGGGAAAAACATGTCAAAAATAGCAATGCAACTCATGATATTTGGATATTTGGGTGTTGGTTACATGTGAAATTAACCTTGGTACCTGGCAATTTATAATGATTTTTAGCTATAAATTATAAGTATTTGACTACTTTATTATGTCTTTGGGAGAGGTTTTGCCTGAGCATGTATGTATTGAAATACATATTATTTTATTAAAAATTACTTTCCTTTCATTTACCTTTTATATTACTGTTAAGACATTATATTATTGCTTTTTTCTTTAATAGCATATATCAGTAGGTTTTAATATCCACAACTTTCATTTCAGAATTTCAAAGGAGGTTTTAGAATACTTATTACAATGGCAAGGAAGTCATTAATACTTCCTATGCACTTCATGTTTAGTTTGTGACTTTCCATAGATAGACACTGTATAAAAATATGGAGCAGAGAGCACAGATTAAATGCACTAATATTTCATAAGAGTCTAACTTGTGTAAAGTACTCACCAACTCCACAAACTTTCTTGCCAAGGCTAGGAAACATAATTTGGTTGTCTAAAGTGATAAGTAACCCTAACTTCTCTGCCATTATTAGCTATAGCCACAAATTGGACAGGTTTTGCAGAAAAACTTTGATCCTCTCTGCTTCTAAGTATAAACCTTCCAAATCATTTCTGTCTAAACTCAACAAAATATAAACCCAGGAGTGTCTACTTGCTGGTTTCCGATGCAAAACATGTTCCTAGTTCTATTGTCTGGAATCCATTCCCTGTCTAGGTTTGGATATGTAGGTATTGGGTACATATGAATCTGTCAAAGCTTTCTTCCAGGATGTACCTTGGAGACGTGTTTCCTGACTTTAACCTTTTGTCTATACTAGTGTTATCTGCCCCTTCCAGAATAAAGCTCTTGAACTATAGAGCATCTGTCCTTACCTGCCACATTATTTCTGTTCCTAGCTAGTTGTACCACACTGATATATAAGAATGACTAGCCACTAAATTTTGACAGTTTGAAAGCAAACTAAAACTGCTTTATTTTTGCTCCTAAAATTCTTCTTCCCTTGTAACCTTGAACTTTATTTGAAGTGCACATTTACATGATACTTTAATGCACACAGTTACTACCCCTGTCTTTCTGATCCATACCAGATAAGTCTAAGACTTAAGTCATTCCTTTTCCTTGTGTGTATTGCAGATGACACTATTAATAGTGGTGTTGTACATTTGTGCAATTCTGTCTGAAATGTCTAATGCATGGACCTTTAATAGCATAGAACAACAGTATTTTAGAGTTTCTGTCACCTATCTGAAACTCAAAACACTTAATAATGAAAGTTTGTTTGTTTCACATAGTTTGACATGAAGAAACTTTGGGTAAATAGTAGGCTATAAGTTATTTTATGATATAAGTTCCTTTAAAGAAATCATTGCAGTTATAAGATATCATCACCTACTTGGGCACTTAGCCAAGACAATATACTGAACACTGGTTTTCATGCATACTCTCCCACAAATAGCATAAGGCATTTTAATGACTCTAGTATTTGTGACATACCTCTTAGTTTCTGTAATCTAAAATTTAGCAAAGTTGTCCCTCCTTGCTAGTTCCTGTTCACTCTTTCCCTTCCATTTTTGGCCCTCCTCTCCAAACAAGCTCTAGCCATGTTCTCAGCTGCCCTTAACTTTCCTCCCTCATCTCCAACAGCAGAGCAATGGTCACAGTCCTCAGCAAAGTAGAAAGGAAGGTGGGAAGAAATAGAAATGACAAAGGATGATAGAGTACTACCAAGAATGAACAAATGAATGAACTTGGGGTGACTCTGATCCTCTTCAGACTTTCCATTGCCACTTTTATTCCTAGTTATAGCTGTCATCTAAGATGCCAATTTTCATTAAAGAAGAAGCAACTGCTATTCCTTCACCTTGGAGCTCTTCAAAAGTAAAAACCATATCTTTATCTCTATTTGAACTACAAGTGGCATAGAAGTTTGTGGAGTGAGGGGTGGTGGAACTTGCCAATGGTCCTTCTAGAATTCTATAGAGTGCCAGAAAATGCACAAAACAGCCAGAATGAAAGGGTTGCAGCTGATCTACAAGTCAAGAACTCTTTTTTTTTAAAGAGAGAGTGAGAGAGGAGAGAGAGAGAGAGAGAGAATTTTTAATATTTATTTTTAGTTCTCGGTGGACACAACATCCTTGTTGGTATGTGGTGCTGAGGATTGAACCCGGGCCGCACGCATGCCAGGCGAGCGCGCTACGGCTTGAGCCACATCCCCAGCCCTCAAGAACTCTTTTAACATCTAAGGATACAAATATCAAGGGACAATATCAACAGAAAGGCTTGCCATTAATGCTAAAGTTTGATGGAGAAGCTAAAAACAATTTTGTGGACCTCGAGCACAGAAACTTACCAGTTTAATTCTTCTTCACTATGATGTCTGATATTGTTTATAGAAAGATACCAGTGAACCAGTGGCCAAAACTAATTCTTCCATTGGTAGCCAATGTCACAAACCCCAACAACCCAAAGCACATGAAAAGACTCGATGAGGGGAATACTCTAATACATGTACCAGTATATTTACAGGAAGCAACTGTAGGATAAAGCCAATGAGATTCTGACTGTCACACTCCTAGAGAAGAGGGAAGAAGATTCTGATAGTAATGTGAAGTCAGTGGCTACAAAGGCACTCCTGAACTATTGTAGTTCACCAAAGCAAACTTTGACAAAGATTCTGAAAGGCAATTTATTTTGCAGTAGTCTATGGAGCAACCTATTATCAAGATAACAAGGTATGAGTGGCTACATTACAGAATCTGGTGAAGAAAATGTCCCTGAATTATCAGTACATGGAGACACATATGAGTTTTACTTTTTTTTGTGGTCACAATTGAAGTAATGAACAGTGACTTTGATGAAGTGGCCCTATAAGGAGTAAAATTCTGGTCCAATGTCTGTGTTGAAAAAATAGATTTGACCATTAAAGCTTAATAGGCAGCAGAACAAAGAAAGCCCCTACAGCACACAGCAAGTTCCGTGCCGAGGGAGCACTGCAGTTGGGTTCCAGTTCTCACACAGACACTAGCAAAGAATGATGAAAATGGTGATGCTCTTGGCCACCTGATGTGAAGATGACATTATCCCATGTATTCTTCTTTCTGTCAAAGAACATGCCTACAGCCATGATTAGTCATACCAGGATACCACTGTGATGGCTTTTGCCTGTATCTTTGGAGAACAGAAAGCTCCAACTCCTAGTTATATAGGCAATGCCTATCTTAATAGCATTAACTAAGTTTTCTGTGGAAGTTATTTGGGTATACAAGTATAAAGGGTAAAGACAGATTTTTTTCTTTCTTTTTAATTATAATTTGTTATATATGACAGCAGAATGCATTATAATTCATATTACACATATAGAGCACAATTTTTCATATCTCTGCTTTTATATGAAGTATACTCACACCATTCATGTCTTCATATATGTACTTAGGGTAATGAAATCCATCTCATTCCACCATCTTTTAAGACGGATGTCTTATCAACCTGTTCCATGAAGTTGTCATCAATGATGTCTACTTAGCTGCCCTGATAGTGTCTGATAGAAGTCCTGAGTGCTGAACCCAGAATGGCTTCAAATGCATGCTGAACTTTTTCTAGTCTAGCTAAAGCTTCTTATGAACTTCATGAGTGATGATCAGGAAGAAATAGCTACTTACTGCTTATCCACATATGTTAGAAACTCATGGAGACCAAAGACAGGACTGCTGTCCAACGGAAATGAGAAGTGCTACATATGAAGGTTTGATGGAAATTCTGAAAAAAAAAATAGTACTAAGTATTCAGTTCAAAATTGGAAGCTTTGGTGTAATTGTAAAAAAAGTTTATCAAAATAAGTCACAAATAAAAGCACTTTTTATAAGTCCAATTCAATGACCTTTCAGTCTTTACTCTGCACAACTCTTCAAAATGTTCTCTGAAAAATACAGCATCAAGATGAGATCATCTCTCTGTTAAGGATTTTCCAAAGCACAGTTGCATCTGATGGAATGCAAGAGGATGCCCTGATGACAGTTAGTACATTGGAGGAAATGTAGGTTAGTGAATTCCTAAAGTACACAGAACTTCTAGACTCTTCCTGGGCACAGACATTTTATTGAAAAATTGAACTGAATGTCAGGTTTTATTGGGTTTAGTGGAAGACTATAAACCACTATAGGTTTAGTGGAAGACTGATGTCCCATCTTGAAATCCACTACCTTGCCTTTAGTTGATAGAGAACATGGAGAATGTGAATATCCAAAGGTTTGTAAAGCCAACAATTCTGTGTTTGGTGAAATTACCCTTGTTATTGGTGGTGAATTTAGTACCTAAAGGAAGTATTGAATATGTTTCAGCTAGCCTCCCATTTCCAGATGAACAAGTCAGATTTCAACATTATGTAATGAAGATAAGATAATGAGATAAGCAAAGGCTACTGGGAAGTCTATAGGTAATTGTCCAAGGATCAAAGGGAGACTAGGACCATGTGTACCCATATATAGTTCTGATATAACCAAGAAAAAAATTTAGACTTTCTTTAACCACATTGCTAGATTGAAGGATCATATGGAAAGCAAAAGCAGTGGTGTAACATGGAGCATGGATGGGTGGGTTTGTTGTCTCACGAATTTCAAGAGTGAAATTCGCAGACCCAAGATTAAGAGCAAAGTAACAGGATTTATTAGAATAATGAAAGAAAGAAAGAAAGGAAGGAAGGAAGGAAGGAAGGAAGGAAGGAAGGAAGGAAGGAAGGAAGGAAGGAAGGAAGGAACTTCCAAAACAGAAGGAGTCCCAGAAGAGGGTTGCCCATAGTGTCTGTTGTTTAGGAGTTTTTTTTTTGTTGTTGTTTGTTTGTTTGTTTTTTTTTTATTGGTTGTTCACAACATTACAAAGCTCTTGACATATCATATTTCATACATTAGATTGAAGTGGGTTATGAACCCCCAATTTTACCCCAAATGCAGATTGCAGAATCACGTCTTGTTTAGGAGTTTTAAAGGCATATCAGATGGCCCAGCACAGGTGATTGGTGAGGTGAGCGATGCTAGCGTGTAACAACCAAGCTCTTTAAGCTCTGATTATAATAAGCCAATCAGAAGTACATAATTTCAATCCTTTATTACCTAATTAAGAGGATGGGTCCAAACTAATTAAGAGGATGTTTGGCAGGTCTGTTGGGGAGAGAAATTCATTCAAGTAAAAGTAGATTTGGTGGTCAGCCATTGCTATGGGTAGAGGTAGGTGTAAAAGTATGGGGGGGTAGGAAAGACAGTGGAATGACATGAACATCATTACCCTAAGTACATGTATGAAGACATGAATGTTGTGACTCTACTTTGTGTACAACCAGAGATATGGAAAATTGTGCTCTATATGTGTAAAATGAATTGTAATGCATTCTGCTGTCATATATAACAAATTAAAAAATAAATAAAATAAAGTTTAAAAACCTTAAAAAGGAAAATTATACACAGGTGCTTGAGCCACAGTGAAATCTTACCACAGAAGAACAGCTGTTAGTAGCAAGACTGTTGGTTAGCTAAGTAAATACTGATGACTTCAAAGAACAATATTATCTTAGCCATCTTGAAAGAGAAAAAATGATTTACTTAATTGAGGAAAAAGAGAAGGAGGTCGAAAAGAAGGACAAGGAGGAGGAAGAGGAGAAAAGTAAAGGAGGAGAGGAAGGGTAATAAGAAAGAAAATACATAAAAGTTATATCTTCCCAAGGGGTGCTACAATTTGTTTTTTCCTATATTTCAGCTGATGCTGAGTGGAACAGCTTAATTTTCCAGAGAAGACAGGTTAGGTTTGGCAGTTGTGTTTTCTCATAAAAGTCAGCCTGACCTATGATGCTGCTGATGATGAGAGAGCTTGGGTTTGTGTACCTTTATTACACACATGCATGCAGACCAAAAGGAGAATGAATACTTTAAAATCTGAGTGTAGGTAAATGTAGCTGTATCTACATTCTCAACTACAAATCACTGAAGTTTTTCTTTTTTCTTACCAAAAGCATGGGATGGAGCTAAATGTTGCATTTCATAAAACTAATTGAAGTTCTATCTACAGACGGAGAACAGGAGATATAAAAAGAAAAGATGCTTCTTAGGGTTTTGGTTGTGTGCTTTTCATTATTATCACTGTTTTAGGGGGTAAAACTAACAAATGGTCAGAATAAAAGTCTAGGCTTTACAAAAAAAATCTAAAGAAACCAAAACTTAAATGATCCAAATTGGCAGCATCACAAAGAAAAAAACTCTCTCTGGACTTGTATATGACAGTCTGAATATCCACATTAACCACCCCCCTCCCAAGAAAAAGTGATGCCAAGCAGTTTACCAAAGAATATATAATAAAGATAAATATAGCCAATATTTTTCCTCTTTCTTTCTTTCTTTCTTTCTTTCTTTCTTTCTTTCTTTCTTTCTGGTACTGGGGATTGAACCCAGGGCTGCTTAAGCTGCATCCCAGACCTTTTTTTTTTTTTTTTTTTTTTTTTTGAGTCATGGTCTCACTAAGAGGCTTAGGACTTTGATACTCAGTCTGGCCTCCAATTTGTAATCTTTCTGCTTCAATATCCCAAGTCACTGGGATTATAGATATATAATTACCTGGCAATACTGCAAATTTTAAGTGACTATTTTGCTGTAAAATGACGATGAACTTAATGAGCAAAAAAAATCTAATAAAATAACCATCTGTAAACTGATATTCTATTTTTTTATTTGCTTCCTTTCAATTTAGTATTGCTTTCTTACTACTTTTATTTATTTATTTATTTTTTGAGAGAGAGAGAGAATTTTAATATTTATTTTTTAGTTTTCGGCGGACACAACATCTTTGTTTGTATGTGGTGCTGAGGATCGAACCCGGGCTGCACGCATGCCAGGTGAGCGCGCTACCACTTGAGCCACATCCCCAGCCCCGCTTTCTTGCTACTTTTAAAAGTGAACTAATCATAAAAACAAACCAAAATATGTATATAAAGCATGTTTACGTGCAATCATAATTCTATTGATGAAAACAACACTTAAAAAAGGTTTTTTTTCTCTAGTATGTATGTATGTATATATATGTGTGTGTGTGTGTGTGTGTGTGTGTGTATATAAAACATTCCACAAGAAATACAAATTTAGGTAAATATACAAATGTGTTCTTCTCCAAAAGAAGGGGGGGAGCAATCTTGTCTATGCTGAAAATGAACTTCATCTAATAGTCTTTTATAATTACATTTGGCTACTGGTATAGTGTAATAAATATTCCCAAACTATATTTTAAAGGCCTATGCACCCATTTCAAGCCAAATGCTTCCAAACCAGCACTTTTTTTTTCAAAGAAAAAAGGTTAGAAGTTTAGCTTGAATCAAGTCAAATACTGATAAAAGAAAATCTCTTTTGATGGGCAGGCCTCAAAAGCTTGTTGAAGGCTGCTGGTTCAACTAAGCATTGATTAAGCATGTGGATGCTTATCTGATGCTTATCCAAACTTATCTGAAATTGAACATCTTTGTTCTGAAAACTAAGCAAAAAATCTGACACTGATTTGGGTGCTTTGGTTCAGAACAGGTCACAAGTATCAAAACAACATCCTAACCAGGTTGTGGAAATATGGCTAGAACTAAAAGCAGGAGTATTAGAAATTAAAATTCAACATTTTTGAAATTTTATGCTGCAGTGAGTCTCAGTAAGGTATTGGCTTATATAAATGTCAGTGAAGGAAGAAGGGTGGTATGAAGTTGAAAACAAAATAGAAAATTGTCCCAAGTTTTTTTTTTTAAATCATGAGTTCGTTTATTTTGAAATTTTAGATAACTTTTTTAAATTGGAGATTGAACCCAGGGGCACTTAACCACTGAGCATGTGTCCAGCCCTATTTTGTATTATATTTAGAGACAAGGTCTCACTGAGTTGCTTAGCACCTCACTTTTGCTGAGGCTGGCTTTGAACTCACTATCCTCCTGCCTTAGCCTCCCAAGCCACTGGGATTACAGGCATATGCCAAGGCTAAAATTTTAGAGAACTGAAAGAGTATGGGATTCTCATGTTCATCAAAAGAAAATGAAAGAAAGACTTCCACTTCTGGGAAGATGGAGTAGATGTATTTTTCCCTATACCTCCTGCTAAATACAACTAATAAAACTTGGGCATTGTATGCAAAACAGGTGGGAAATAAGCTGGATTGGTTAGGAACTTTAGGACACATGGAAAAGAACCCCAGTCAGGTAGAAGGCCATTAGACAGAAGGTAAAGTGATGTATCAATCCTGGATTACAAGGGTAGCATGAGGAAGATTTTTTAGTGATGGAATAGTTCTGTATCTTAATTATGTTGGTGGTTAAACAAACTACACATGTAAATAACTGACAGAAAACTACACATATTATTGTGCCAAAATAAGTTTTTGAATTTTAAAATTGTACAACACTTGCTTAGGATGTAGCCACTGGATGGAAACTGTATAAGGGAATATGAGACTTTTTTATACTATCTTTGCGACTTCTTGTGAATCAGTAAACACATTTCAAGATTTAAAAGTTAAAATAAAACTAATAGGTTTAAATGTGAAAAACACCAATACAGGGTGAGCAACTGTAGACAACCACTTAAGAGGTAAGAGAACACCAACACTTACTGTTGTTTTTCTTCATAATAGTTGCCCTTATGACTAGTGTGAGATGGTATCTTAGAGTAGTTTTGATTTGCATTTCTCTAATTGTTAGTGATGATGAACATTTTTTCATATATTTGTTGATTGATTGTATATCCTCTTCTGAGAAGTGTCTCTTTGGTTCCTTGGCCCATTTATTCATTGGGTTATTTGTTTGTTTGTTTTTTTGTTTGTTTGTTTTGGTGCTTAGCCTTTTGAGTTGTTTATATACCCTAGAGATTAGTGCTCTATCTCATGTGTGAGGGGTACAAATTTGCTCCCAAGATGTAGGTTCTCTATTCACCTCACTGATTGTTTCTTTTGCTGAAAAGAAACTTTTTAGTTTGAATCCATCCCATTTATTGATTCTTGGTTTTAATTCTTGCTCTATAGGAGTCCTATTAAGGAAGTTGGGTCCTAATCCCACATGATGAAGATTAGGGCCTACTTTTTCTTCTATTAGATGGAGATTCTCTGGTTTAATTCCTAGGTTCTTGATCTACTTTGAGTTGAGTTTTGTGCATGGTGAGAGAAAGGGGTTTAAATTCATTTTGTTGCATATGGATTTCCAGTTTTCCCAGCACCATTTGTTGAAGAGGCTATCTTTTCTCCAATGCATGTTTTTTGCACCTTTGTCTAATATAACATCATTGTAATTTTTTGGGTTAGTCTCTGTGTCCTCTATTCTGTACCATTGGTCTACAGTCTGTTTTGGTGCCAATACCATGCCAGTTTTGTTATTGCTCTGTAGTATATTTTAAGGTCTGGTGTAGTGGTGCCACCTGCTTTACTCTTCCTGCTAAGGATTACTTTAGCTATTCCGGGTCTCTTATTTTTCCAGATGAACTTCATGATTGTTTTTTCTATTTCTATGAGGAATGCCATTGGGATTTTGATCAGAATTGCATTAAATTTGTATAGTGCTTTTGGTAGTATAGTCATTTGATAATATTAATTCTGCCTATCCAAGAGGAAGGTAGATCTTTCCATCTTCTTAGGTCTTCTTTGGTTTCTTTCTTTAGGATTCTGTAGTTTTCATTGTATAGATCTTTCATCTCTTTCGTTAGGTTGATTCTCAAGTTGTTGTTTTTTTTTTTTTTTTTGAGGCTCTTGTAAATGTGGTAGTTTTCCTAGTGTTGGCAAGGATGTGGGGAAAAAAGGTACACTCATACATTGCAAATTGGTGCAGCCAATATGGAAAGCAGTATGGAGATTCCTTGGAAAACTGGGAATGGAACCACTATTTGACCAAGCTATCCCTCTCCTCTGTCTATATCCAAAGGACTTAAAAACAGCATACTACAGGGTCAGAGCCACATCATTGTTTATAGCAGCACAATTTACAGTAGCTAAACTGTGGAACCACCTAGATGCCCTTAGTAGATGAATGGATTTTTTAAAAAGTGGCATATATACACAATGGAATATTACTCAGAAATAAAAGAGAATAAAATCATGTCATTTGCAGATAAATGGATGAAGTTGGAGAAGATAATGTTAAATTATCCAATCCCTCCCAAAAAAACAAATGCTGAATGTTTTCTCTGATATAAAGATGCTGAATCATAGTAGAGTAGGGAGGGGGAGCATGGGAGGAATAGACAAACCCTAGATAGGGCAGAGGGGTGGGAGGGGAAGGGAGGGGGCAAGGGGTTAGCAAGGATGGTAGAATGTGATGGACATCATTATTCAAAGTACATGTATGAAGACATGAATTGGTGTGAACATACATTTATATACAACCAGAGATATGAAAAATTATGCTGTATATGTGTAATAAGAATTTTAATGCATTCTGCTGTCATTTATTTTTTAAAAAATCAATGAAAAATTTTTTAAAAAGGTAAGAAAACTATCTCTACCTCCATATCTGTCTGTATCTCTCTATTTCTCCTTTTTTTAAGATGGGAACTGGAACTCCTGGGCTTAAGCAATCCACCTGCTTCAGTCTTCTGAGTAGCCAGGACTACAGTCTTCTCACTACTATGCACTTTTCCAGAGAACTTTTTTAATCTAAATTTTCAGATTTATGCCCCATTGTATTCAAACAAAACTTCAAAATTATACTTTCATTTGAATACCTGGGTTTCTTCTTTTTTAAAAGTGTGGTGATGATAGTATCATTTTGGCATCGTAAAAATGTAGAATAAAAACACAATGTATTTTCATTTCTGATCTCACCTGATTGACATCTATCTAGGAAATGTCTCAAAATCTGTGGCCTAAATTTATAGCATTTTTCATTTGATCTTAATGTTTTTGGGGGAGGGGCAAGTATCCGCACTGAAAATGTAAACTTCATCATCCACAATGACCCAGGAATACATAAAATATCTCTTCTGTTATTTTTCTTGTGTGTAATCAATATAACCTCTACTAGAATACTACTAGATTGGTTTTATTCTAAGAACACATGTTCAGGAAACTGTATTGTATCATCTAAAAACAGTATCAGAGACCTTAAAGCACAAGAGCTTAAAGATTTTTTAAAAAAATTTTCTATCATATCAAAGATGTTCCAAATTAGACAATTTAGAAATGGTAACAATAACTCCAAGCTCACAAACGATTTATTTTTATGGCTCATCTTATGGTCCATCTTCTTTTGTATTGGCTTCCACACTCATCATTCAATATGGTTACTTGGGCCCTGGTCATCATGTCCATGTTATCAACAGGAAGCAAGAAACAGTAGGAGAAAAGAGTACATACACCAAATACTATCTCTTTCTTAAGGAAAGTTCCTGGAAATCCCATCCTATCTCTCACTTATATCCTTCAGGCCATCCAGAGTAAAATGGGTTCTATTATTTTTTTTAAGTGAGAGAGAGACAGACAGAGAGATAGAGAATTTTTAATATTTATTTTTTAGTTTTTGGCAGACACAACATCTTCGTTTGTATGTGGTGCTGAGGATCAAACCCGGGCTGCACGCATGCCAGGCGAGCGAGCTACAGCTTGAGCCACATCCCCAGCCCAAATGGATGGGTTCTATTATTAACTAAGAAATAGAGAATGAGTATTAGTTAGGTGGCTAGTACTCTCTGACAAATATAAAAAGAAGTATAGCCAGAATCAAGGATCATAAGTAGGCCCAAAGAAGAGCTTGTCAGGTCACAAATTTCCTAAACCCAGTAAAATGCCACCTTTGGCAATAAAGAGAACAGGCCATCTTAGAATTAAGAGTCCAAAAGACGAAATAAATAGTGATGCCCTGGTAAACATGGTTATAGAACTGGATCAACAAAATGCTGTAAGGATTGCAGATTGTGAGGTACCAAACTTAAAGGGAAAGTGAAGACTGAATTACAACTATTAATACTGTCTAAACAGGGCTAGGGATGTGGCTCAAATACAGAGTTTTATATTATACTGATGGTAATTGGTAAATCAGTTAATTCTACTATAAAAGTCAAAAGACAAAAGTATAACAAAAAATAACAAAACCATGCAAATGCTTACACAATATAAATGGATATAAATTTTGACATCATTTGCAATATGTTGATGGGAGAGTAATTAATTTGTGGAGTCTTTAAGATTGAGGGCTGGGGATGTGGCTCAGGCCGTAGCGCGCTCTCCTGGTATGCACATTGCCCGGGTTTGATCCTCAGCACCACATACAAACAAACATGTTGTGTCCGCGGAAAAAACTAAAAAATAATTATAAAATTCTCTCTCTCTCTCTCTCTCTCTCTCTCTCTCTCTCTCTCTCTCTCTCTTTCTCTCTCTCTCTCTTTAAAAAAAATACTGTTTAAACATATTTGTAATTTAGATCTGGACCAACTAAAGTGGTTAACCTAGCAAATTAAATAGTTTAATTTGTAGGTCACTATTTCTATAATATATAGCAGGATAGTATCACTACCAGAAAGTATATTGAGGAGATTCTCTCTAAACTTGTGAGAAAGCCTGTTCATTTTTAAATAAGCATTTCTGTAAAAATAAGCTAAAATGCCATTATCATTGTCTTTTGCAGATGAAGAATCCGAGGCTCAATGAAATTATGACACTTGTGAAAATTTACCTAGAAATAGCAGTCTAGATTCTTTGTCACCAGAATTCTGAACTACTATCTATTGGACAAATTGTGTTACCTTAGAAAATATTTGAGCTGCATTCATGTTTGTGTGATATATATATATATATATATATATGTTTTTATAACTTGATTTTATTTATTTATTTTTTTATGCAGTGCTGATGATCGAACCCAGTGACTTACCCATGCCAGGCAAGCACTCTACCACTGAGCTACAGCCCCAGCCCCTTGAGTTGCGTTTTTAATCTAGATGTAAAATAAAAATCCACTGCTCCTTTGCAGGAGCAAATTATTTTATTTTCCAGCCAGTTCAGAGAGCTAATATTACCAAGGCTATTGGAAAATATGTTTTCTGGAAAATACCGTGTGGTTACCTGGGAGAACTGAGACTGCCAGTGCATTGGAGGTTTCATAGGCAGCTGAGGCCACCTCCAAGGGATCCATCTTACTCTCCAGAGAGGAAGAGCCCAGCTGCATCTCTCCTCCAGCATTTTGTCCAGCTGCTCCAAAGTGCTTTGCTTGCAGGGCAGCCATGGCCAGTTCTTTCTGCTGAAGATAAAGGATTCTGATTATGGCAAGTATTCCTGCTGCAAACTATACCTCTTTGCAGTCGCTTGTTTGTTTTATTTAAAACCATTTTGACAGTGCTCTGCTTTCTCTGCTTCTATAAATAATCAGTCTTAATGATAAAATATAACCTGTACATTCAAATGTGCATTTACTTCTATACATCTTTGCACCCTGAATAGGCATAGCTACAAAGACATCAGTTTTGAACATGAGCATATGGTTCTGAGAACTTCATATTTCAAATCTGCAATTCAAGTTAGGAATTGAACATAATGTTTTCATTAACACTGATCATACATAAAACTGCTTCTTAAAAAAAATAAAACCTGGACTTGAGCTGTGAGGTTGGAGCTTTGAAGCTACTTAGGATTGAATTTTTATGTTGAAAAAAATTATGTCTGACAGCAAGATAAAGCATGCATAAAATATTGTCAAAATTTCACAATGCTTCTGTGTAGTCACTAAAAGAATCTTGTAGGTAAATATTTCTCCATTTCCAACAAGCAACTTTCAGTTCCGTGCAAGTTATCTATCATTGATTTTTGTACTCCTTATTTGTCTGCATAGTGTGTATATGTCCTCTGTGCTGGTCATTAGCTTCTCCAATTCCCCCTCAGAGCCCATTTTGGTGAATATGTCAGAAAAAGACTGCAGAGAGACACAGGAGTCACACATAATTACACATTACTCTAGAGTGACTTGGAACCCTATGGAACACCTGGTTGTGCACACAAAGAACTGAAATACAGTCATTTGAAAGATCTTTTATTTAAATGTCTTTCTAACAAAAGATGCTAGATACTCTGAGTCTTACTTTCCCCAAACGGAAGCATTCAATTTATCCATTAATGGTGAGCCTAGGGAGTTGCAGTCCAACTTCCTCCCACTGTGCCCAAACTGTTCTTAATAGACCATCTCTTTGAGTAAAGAGAGGAGTTCAGGCTTCATGCAGAATAAATTCTTGCCTTAATTTAAAAGCCTTATAAGAAATGGAAGATCCATGGTGAGACTCTGGAGAACTCCCTGTGGAGACTTCCTCTTCTTACTGCATGACAGAAGTAAGTAGCTCGTGGAGAAAGGGAATGATAAGGCCAAAGGGTATGTGCAGTAGACTGAATTCCTGGAAATCTGTATTATCTTTCCCTCCTGGAGAGTGGGCTCTTTCTATGGCTACCACAGATAACACTCTCCACTGCCTCCCAGTTGCCCCTGGCACTTCACATTATGTAATCCATCTTCCAGTTTGCCTCCTCCCTCAGGTTTCACTGCCTAATTGTTCTGTTGAGTTTCTTGTCTGACCCATAGTAATGATCCATAACAGAAATCCCAATAAAACAAAGTCATAATGAAAACAAGTAAGTCACTTGACAAAACTGGAAAATCTTTAATTACATAGGAATAGGCATGGGAAACTTCCAAATGCATCTCTGAAAAAACTCTGCAAATCATAATGCCATTGATACCTTTGTCTTTATTTATCTATTTATTCTGGGTTCATCTTTCTAGGTAGAAAGAAAAGGAAGGAAGGAAGGAAGGAAGGAAGGAAGGAAGGAAGGAAGGAAGGAAGGAAAGAAAGAAAGAAAGAAAGAAAGAAAGAAAGGGAGGGAGGGAGGGGGGAGGGAGAGGGAGGGGGGGAGGGAAGGAAGGAGGAAGGAAGGGAAAGGAAAGGAAAAAAACAAAAGTGAGAGTTTCCATGGGTAAAGCAATGTTTTAACTTGGAATCACATTTGACACAGTCATCAAAATTAAAGAGAAAGATTTTGGAGGTGTTGAAAATTGGTAGTCTGAGAGATGATTTTTGTGTGGACATTTTTTGTTTGTTTTTGAAGCAGGTAGCTATGGGTTTTGTTTAGTTTCATTATATTTTAATGTGATTGATTTTTGGTAGAGAATACATTCTCCAGTTTTCCTCAAGTAGCGCCTCTCCCTATTGTCTTCCACCTGGCAGCATCACACACTTACCTGCCTGGAACCAGACAGCCTAGGCATTTATTGCTCTTGGCCTAGAGAATGTTAATGCTCAGAGACACATTAAAGATTATCTCATCTCATTTCCAAAATTGTTTTCTACAACCCACTCTTCCAACTCTATGCACTGTTGCTTGTCATAAAAAGAACCATATTTTGAACTGCTCTTCTCTCACGGCAGTCAGTACATTTCTGATGTTCCAGGTCATAGCAAGTTCACCAATTTGACAGCTCATGCGTTTTAAGAATGCTTGCTTTCCTGTCTGTGGCAGAATAACCTCTGTGTACTGTGATAACCTCCACAAGAACAAATTTCTATACCAAGTCCAATGGAAGTGTAGTGACTCCATATACATGCTACAGACAGAAATTGAAGTTTCTGAATATGATCTACGGTTAAAGGCTTCAAAGCTGAGTTGGAACACCTTAGCATAGACATGTAATTACATCACTCACAGGCAGAACTCATTCTTATGCCTGGTTTTACAATGAATTGAGCAGGGTCCTTTGAGCTTGCTGTTATTGTTGCTTTTGTGTAAAGGTTCAAAATCCAGCAGGGTCACAAACAGAAGCATCTCAACAGTGAGTAGAATCCACTGGAAAGCAGGGAAATTGCATTTCTCTTGCAGGTGCACACTTGGATGGCTTTTCGCCTATACATCTGCCTAGAATTTCTTATTGCTACTAAGGAGAAAAAAGGGAGGCCATTTGGCATAAGAAATGCTTTTCCTTCTGATTTTGTCTTAAAACCCCTTCAACTGAGAAGAAGGTGAGAGAAGCCATATGCTGCTTATATCATACACTAGCTTGCTGTGCCACACTTACAGAAGTGTTGTAGTGTGAGAAAAGTCTCTTGAGCACATGGGAAATACAGTTGCAAAGAGTTGGAAACTCCTAGCTCAGCAAATGCATTGGCAATCTGATAACTATTAGAAACATATTTTGGAGTCCTGACTTTCCTTGAATTACAGTAAAAAAAATAGCAGAATTCCAACTTGGTGTCACATGAAGTTCTTCTTTATATTAAATGGGTAATCAAGTAGGGTCCATGTCAGGAAGGATTATCAACCTGACTCTCTTGGTGGATGGATCTCTTGGTGGATGCAGTGAATGAGACACCACGACTGCATGGAAGAGAGGCTTATCTACTGATGTTGGGACCACCTCCATGTGGATTCCCCCCAGTCTCTCTTCTCTGTGTGTCCATGCTTTGCATGTGTGTATTGTTAAATCCCAAACCTCAGAGATTGGTAGCTGGCTGGACATACTCTCTAATTCCTGAAGTGTTGCATCAAACTTCAGAGACAAATAGCCCCCATGTCATTACTGGTTCCTCTCTTTTTTTTTCAAAAAGATCTGGAAACCACTACTTGAGGATGGAAAGGGAGCAATAGGACAAGAATTATTATTCTTGCTTCCAACATAAGTGCTGATGTACATGATGTTGCCAACAGAATTATTAAAATCATTTGCCCTTTAGTAGAATAAGCATGCTTAGCTGCTTACATGTTAAAAAAGATAACTCAATAGTAAACATCTCTTCCATTTAGATTTCAAAACAAAATTTTCTGGGTTTTAAAGCTTTTTCCTTTTACACCTTGCACACAGGAAGTAGATACAACTGTGTGAAAACTACAGCCAAGAATGACAAAATTTAAAGCTGATAGTTTTACAGAAAACTAAAACGAGTTTCAGTCTATTAAGTATGTGCATGTGCATAAACAAACATACATGCCTACTACTTATAATAAAAATAGTGCCCTGGGAAATTTTTTTTGCCTTTAAATATGTTATTGTGAAGCCATATTACCAATACCCCCCAAAAAAGCTATTTGGTATCAGATTAAAGTATCCATACTTCCAGCCAATGATTCTCAGATCAATTTAATCTGATTATAGTCATAGTAACCTCAAGAACTTTCTGCCCTTCTTTTGACATTCAATATTTCTTTATTTTAATCCAGCAGTTATATATTGTGTGCCTATATGGTATAAGGAAGTGAATTGCAAAATGTGAGCAAGAGAAAATAAAAGTAGATAAACTACTCCTCTTAAGGAATTTATGACCTGAAAAGGAAATAAGGTAACTACAAATGACCACTTACATTTTTTTGAGGAGAGAGAGAGAGAGAGAGAGAGAATTTTTAATATATATTTTTTTTTTTTTAGTTCTCGGCGGACACAACATCTTTGTTGGTATGTGGTGCTGAGGATCAAACCCGGGTCGCACGCATGCCAGGCGAGCGCGCTACCGCCTGAGCCACATCCCCAGCCCGACCACTTACATTTTATCTGCTATCCTTTTTTAAATTTTTTTAAGTTGTAGATGGACACAATACCATTTGTTTATTTATCATCTATTTATTTTTATGTGGTGCTGACCCAGTGCCTCACACATGCTAAGCAGGTGCTCTATCTACCTCTTAGCTATAGCCCCAGCCCCTTTTCTGCTATTCTTACTAACATGAATAGTTCCTTGAGAATAGGGCCACTCCTTAATCCCCAACTTTAAAAAAAAAAACAATATCATGTGAAGTTATGTCAATGACCATGAGTACCTGGATCCTATTTGTGACCTTCCATTTTTCAAATCACAGGCATCTGGTTTGCCCAGTACTTGGGATATGGAAAATGATAATAGAACTTTCCTATGCTGTTTCCCTGATTCTACCCTCAATTGTTACCTTATTATGAGTCTACTAACATTTATAATCTAAAATGATTAATGAAGAGTATCACTCTGATAGACTTTCTCCATGAAAGCAAAGATCATGTCTGTCTTGTTCATCATGATTTTTCTGGCACCCACCCATCTCAAATCCTCTAACATAATAGGTACTGAATAAATATTTGTTGAATATTGAAGGAATAAATGAATAATATAAAGTTAAAATATCAGCTTTGATAAAAGTATCTCTCTTTGAGCACCAAGTTTCAGATACTCCAAGCAAAATTTCCTTTATTTCCAATTAGTAAGAAGATGCAATTACAATAAGTATGCTCTGTATAGTAGTTGTTGCCATGATTTATTTCAATAAAATAAATGACCGGATGAACTATACAAACCATTTCCAACCCCATAATTCCATGATCCTATCGGATATTAAAAGTTGCAGCTTGCCATCAATTAGCTTTTTAAAGGTGGAAAATGTGAATGAAGTAGAAGGATCACATAATATTCCAAAAGTAGTATTAATTAACAAGAGCCTAGCTGTCAAGCAGATGTGACAAATTGTAGAACTGCTGCATCAATTTACACAAAGTAGAGGGTCTCTCCAGAATTAACAACAAAGTATAACAGTTCAACTTGAAACCTAGAAGGAAAGAATGAGGAGGGAAATGATGTTTTATTGAGTTGTGGTCCTGACTGGAGCTCACCAATTGCTGGTGTTATAAATTTAATGTCCCCTCCTTAAAGGAGAAGAAGAAAGAGCTTAAGGAATAGCTCCCCATGCCACATGTAATTAGGAACGATGAAAGTTCATAGAAAGCATGAAGGAAAAAATAGATGTGTCAATCAATAGAATGTTATTTTCTCTGTGCCCCACCCCTTGCATGGGGATTAAATCCAGGACCTTAGGCACAGTAGGCAAGCACTCTACCACTGAGCCACATCCCCAACCCTTATTTTCTTGACTATGTAAGTAACAGGGCTCATCTTTGGAAAACCTAAGGGAATTTTTAAAAATTTGTTTAGTTGTTGATGGATCTTTATTTTTTTAAATTTATTTTTAATGTGGTACTGAGGATCGAACCCAGTGCCTCACACATGTGAGGCAAGCACTTTACCCCTGTGCCACAACCCCAGCCCTTGAGGGAAAATATTTTAAAAGATGTTTTCTAATCTGACTAAGAAATCTTTAAACTTTTATACATAGTGGTGCACTCCTGTAATCCCAGCAACTCAGGAGACTGAGGCAGGAGGATCACAACTTCAAGGCCAGCCTGGCCAATTTAGCTAGACTCTGTCTCAATATAAAAAATAAAATAAAATAAAAATTTAAAACAGGACTGGAGATGTAATTCAGCAGTTCAATCCCTAGTACTCAAAGAAAAAGCAAGCAAGCAAGCTTTGAAATGAAACTATAAAATAAAGAAAAAATGCTTTTAAATAATTGTGTCTCTGATTCTTATATATGAAAGTACTTAAGAAAAAGCAGGAAAAGCTTTTGAAAAAGGATCTCAGTACATTTTGTGAAGAGATAATAGGAGAAATATTTGGGAGGCATAGTTTTAGCCTCAGATGTATTATACCAATGGCAAAATTATAATTAGTGAAAGCAGTTTGAAATTCTCACAATGCAGAGATTAGAGTGGAGGGTCACTGAGGCTTAAAGATAGTACTCAGTGAAAAAAATTGCAACTAATAGTAATAATCTGTTCAAAAGTAAATTTAACAGGAGAGAGAACATTAGATGTTACAAAGATATAAAGTGGGAAAATCCATGAATCTAGAGACAGAAGCATGGTGTAGAATCCCATATGACTTGTTTGGCTTCTTGAAAGGTATTGATACTTTCAATGCTTTTCACAAAATTGGTGCATTGGCAAAATAACCTTGATGGAGACTTAAATTTCAAAGAATATATCCAAAGTCTGAGAGTTATGAAATCAGAGTATATGATACATTTTTTACTTGTCCAGCTATTTCACTTCACAGGTGCTTAAGAAGCAATGAAGGAAAGTATTTCTATAGAATTAGGTTTGTCAAGAATATGCACTGCATACACAGATAGCATTTGATTTCAGCAAAATATGTAGCAAAATGCCCCATGATTATATTATGGATAAGATTCTAAAATATGAATATGCATCATGTTATCCATAGTTTCTGAGAATAGGGGGAAAGACAGTAAACAAAAGTGTGTTATATTGATTCAAGACAATATTTCTTGGAGCAGAACCCATGAGTCATAGAAATTCAGAAACACTTAAAAGCATAAACAGATAAATAACATTTATCCCCAGAAACTAAAACATAACTGGCATAGTGACTACTTCAGCCTAATATGTCTCTCTGAAAGAAAAAAAAAACAGAGCTCAAGATATTAACTAAAAAGAAGGAATATAAAGTTTGGGCAATTAAAACCCAGAAACAAATAGCAAGCTAGAAGGATATCATATATATATATATAGAATTTTATGGATGGATCCTCTCTTAATAACCTCTTATTGGTCAAAGAGCTTTAAAGACAAGCAACTGGACTAACTCCTCAGGGGAATCAGGGATGTTTTTATCCTTTATGTGGTCACTTGTGAAATTATGAACTTACTATTGACTAAATATAAAGATAATTCTGGCAACTGCCTGTACTAGCTACCAGTGGGATACTAACTGCAGAGCAAAAAAGGAGGATAGTTTTAAGAGAATTTATCAACATAATTATAGGAGAATACTTTCATTAAAAAATAAATTGGTATAATTAGAATAGAATCATAATTCTTTCAGAAGTGCTTCTATGTACACTCTATCTTTGTTACCTTTAACAATTTGACATTCAGTTAAAATTAAGTGCTTCTTCCAGAGTGTGGAAAAATTCTGATTTACTGTTCTATTCAATTCTTAGTGTAATGGGAAATGATGCAGAATTAGTTACTTTTAGCAAGAGACTATCTCTCTTAACCTTCTTGAATTTTAGCCACTCTCTGCAACTAAAGTAAGAAGAAAGAGTTGACTTGTCAAAGTATAAACACGGATGTATTTTCTGTAGGACAAAGATACACTAAAAATTAAAATGGGAAGAATCAAGAGTTGAAGAATTATAAAAACCTAATGGAATTTGCCAGTTATAATAAAAGTACATTTGCAGGTCCTTTTATTTAACACCCAGATACATCTCAATCCCCAAATATTATTTTGTGAAGACATTAAATGGAAGTACAAAGAGATACTTTTCATAATTGTGCTTTGAAACCCTTCAAAATAAATTAAGACCAGATATGCACATTATCATAATTGGCTTATACATGTCCATATTACAAGGACATGAAAAGAAGCTATGAAGAGCCATGATACCCACGATATATAAAAACTGGAGGTTAGAATTTCTAAAGTATGTTCACACAAATTCATGTCTTCATACATGTACTTTGGATAATGATGTCCATCACATTCCTCCATCATTGCTAACCCCTTGCAAAAATAAAAGAGTTCAAAACTTCAATATTTTCAATGAGTCCATGCTGTCTGACAAAACTTTCTCTTTCCCAGAACAATTCCGTATTGTTCAATTTCCCTCTCCTTTTTCCAAATTCCTTAACTACATTTCCTTTATTATATCTTCCATACATAAGTAAATTTCTTCCATGAGTTAAATTCCCTTTACCTTGATATTTAGGCCTTCAAAACATGAAAAAAATATGAATCATTAAGAATAATTAATATGGTTGCACCAGTCCAAAAAAATTCAGGAATATCAAAATTAATGAGACTTTGCTCTCATTTGGTTCCCTGCTCCCCAGACATGGCATTCAATTTTGTGGCTCTCTCGGGCACATTGGCACCACTACAGCCATTGCTGGACCCAAGTAGTATATCTGAAAACATTAGTGAGCTACAAAAGAACTACAACTATGGCCAAAATTGCACAATACAAGAGGAAACACATGGATCTTTCCCATAGGACCTTACAGGTCCTAATCAAAACAGGAAATTCAAAGGAAAAGTGGTTATGCCATCCAAGCTGATGAAGAGCAGCTGTGGGTTCAGCAAAGTACAATTCAGTGTGAACTAAATGTACCTACTCAGTTCTAAGGCCGACTAAATGAACTGATGTCCTAAATCAGGATGCAAAATAATTTTGGAGCAGTCAAATCTGAAGAAAGATATTATGTAGATGCAGATCTATTGAGAGAAATTAAGCAGCATTTGAAACAAAAGCAGGAAGGCCTTAGTCACATGATTAGCATCATAAAAGATGATCTAGAAGATATTAAGTTGGTAGAATGTAGATTGAATGAAGCCATCCACGTCAGAGGTGACGTCTTTAGTTGACAGTTCACAAACTTGTGTTGGTGGTTTATGAAATATATCCTCTTAACTTAGCTCATCAGGCCTTCCTTAAAAGAATGAAACTGACTGACCACGTGGAGAAAAAAGAAAATGATCCTCTCCTAGCTTGGACTTTTTAAGTTACTGACAAATCTGAAATAAAATAGCCAACTTATAACTCTTTAAGATAACCTTCAAAAGATTTATATCTAAAAGCTGTATTTACTTTAAAAAGAGACGTACATATAATAATCAAAAGTATATGTATTATTGTACATTTTCACAATAGCATTTTCTTAACTATAATCAGTGTTTAATGATTATTCTTCATTCAGCTTTCCATAGCAAGTAAATATATGCCTGCTTTGCACATAATTACTGGGCTGTTGGAGATTTATACTTCTGAGTATAAATGTACATCAGTTTTTATATCTGTGAATTCATCTGTGGGAGGAGTAGAGAAAAACTCAAAAGGATTTAATGGTTAATTTGGTTTTCTTTGTGTTCTACAAAGATTTGAATGTATATTTTATATTATTTTACTTTTTGGAATTTACAGACACACCTAAGAAATTAGGACATAAC
This sequence comes from Spermophilus citellus, assembly GCF_964194105.1. Lineage (NCBI taxonomy): Eukaryota > Metazoa > Chordata > Mammalia > Rodentia > Sciuridae > Spermophilus > Spermophilus citellus. The sequence continues at coordinate 90,608,052 of NC_138190.1, forward strand.
AAAACTACCATTTTTTGCAAACTTTTTTATTTTAAAAAACTTTTATTTCTAAAAAAGATGACAACTTGAGCTATGTAATGCTTTAAATAATCAATAAAAAATTAAAAAAAAAAAAGATGACAACTTTCAAATAAATTCTTAATTCATAATTTAAAAAAATAATAAAGGCTACAAAGTAGGAGACAACACTTTTTAATATTTAAAATGCTTGACAAGTAATACACTATGTGCATTCACCTCTTCCTATTTTGCAGATGGAGAAGTTGACATGCTGCTAGAAAAAGATGCTTACCCAAGGTCATACGACAGAGTTGTACTTTTTAAATTGTGTCATGGTTGGCTTTGGTAACTTGTAATACTTCAGATTTGAGAAGATGCCTCAGGAAAGCTATGATAACAGTAATACCACATAAGTACAAGATAAGGGTACTAAATAATGGGAAAACTTAAACTATTATCATCTTATTTTTTGACACACCAAGATATTATTCTTGGATATATAGTGTGACTCTAATTAATCTTAATGGGTAAATAAATAAATGAAGATGAAGTAAAATCCTTTTCTTGAGTTTATTCTAGTTAAGAAATCATTTAATAAAATGCGTGGGTGCAAATAGTGGAAGTCTGGGAAGAAAGGATATAGAGGGAGTTAATCTGATAAAATTAACGAAGTCCATGACTTATGAACTGAATTCTAATTTATAGATTTGTTAACCTTTTTAGTTGGAGGAAATTGAATAGTCACCTAGATTGGTGGTTCTAGTTCCATAACTATTAAATTAGACTTGATGGAAATGGTGCAGCTGATCAATTGATCAAAGTTTGGGAAGCCCTGATGTCATCCATTCAGCATGCCACTGCAGGAATTCCTCTAAGACATCTCTGGTATCCTGCCATCTACTATAAACACCTTCTGAAAGAAGGAATTTATGACTTCAAAAGGCAAAATACTTAACTTTCCAAAAGCTCTGATAGTTAATGAAATTCAATTTGACAAGCACACATTGACAGTCTACTATGTTCCAGATTATTTATATACATTGTTTTTAATTCTCACAATAGCTCCATTTAAAAAGATGTTGATTATACCATTTGCAGAAGGGGAAAATGAAGCTCTGATAGGCTGAATGACTTGTCCAAGTTCACATAATTAAGTGACAAAGCTGATATTGAAACCCTATTCTGCCTCTTGCATAGATTTTCTCAGTTAATTCTTTAAAATCCCCTAGAGAGTATATATGATCATGCTCAATTTACAAATGAGGATACCAAAAATTGGAGCATGATGTGAAGCCAGGCAATCTAGTTCTAGCACCTTCCTTTTTAACTATTGCTTCCTCTCCAGCTGGCTTTGCATTATATAACTAGCTCTTCAGGTTATCATATCTCACCTTCCATATGAATGTAAGTTCTATTAGGGAAAAAACTATATCTGTTTTCTTTAACCCTGGATCCCCAATACTTAAAATAATATCTGGCATGATAGTAAGTAATTGTTCAATGAATTAATTATTTTAACAAATGTTTCTTTTTTTTTGAGCATCTACTATGTTCCAGGATATGCTAAGTACTGAATTTATAGAGGAATTCAAATATTTCTGTTATAAGATAATTCTTAAGAACAGGCAGTTCTTCTCTTCTGGAATTAATAGCCCTAGTTGTTTCCATCATTTCTCATGTGATTTGATATAAACTAGGTCTTCCCCTCTGGACATTAGCAGTTCATTAATAAAATCAAGGGGCACACAAAACTTAACAGGGTGTTTTTGTAATGGTCTTACCCCCTTTTCCAGTACTCTGTGCTTCTTTTAATGCAAACCAATATTGTCATCTGCATTTTTAGTATCATATTATTGGCTTTGTTGTGTTAGCAATAAAATAAAAAACCTCTAGTGTTTTTATTTATTTATTTATTATTTATTTGTTTAGTTATTTATTTATTCTGAGTCTTTGATTCATCTTGCCTGTTCTCAATCTCAGAATTGAGTCATCAGAAAACTCTACAAGCAAGACTATTAACTCTTCATCCAAATAATTGCTCAATATACAAAAAGGAACAGAAACAAATACAGAGTTCTATGACAAGGCACTAAACACTTTTCTTCAGGTTAACAATTATCTATAAATCAAGCTTTGGGGTTCAGTTATTCAACATTATGAATATAAATTCAAGTTTACACATAATCCACATCTATATTTCAGTATTTAATCTGCCAAATAATCACAGATCCTTTTTTGCTCTGTTTTGCTGAAATCAAAATACTTTGGCAATCCTAATTCCAGAGAAATCCTTCCTTATATTGTTTCTACAATCACCTGTGAGGTAAAATAACTAGGCAAATCAAGAACTTATCATATTCTCTGCTTTCACAGCATTGAGATTTGGGGGTTATTTTTCAAAATATAAGTCTGCATTAAACAATTTTGCTAATGTGGCAGTTGTATCATAAATACTGAAAATATTGTTGATACTCTCCATGTGGCCAAAAAGTTGATATAGGATTCTCACAATTATGTTATTTTGATATTTCTCTTCACCATATTTCTGCCTTTAGACTCATGGATCTCCCACATACTCTGTTGTCTTTGTAACAGTCAATGCTCTTTCTCCTGTTTAAGCTATTTTAAGCAAATTAGTACCATCAATTGCAATTGTTCCACCAAACATCATCCCATGCAGCCTTGGTGACATCTATTTAAATATATCTAACTTATTTGTGTTAAAATTTCAAGCTGGTTCCCAAAGAATTTGATATTATATTTAAAAGGGAGATTTTCTAATATTGCTCACAGGGTAAAAAGTTTCAGTCAGGAAGAGTAAATTTCTGAGATGTATTGCATAGCAAGGTAATTATAGTTAATAATAATGTATTGCACACTTGAAAATTGCCAAGAGAGGGAATTTCAAATATCTCACCACAAAAAATAGTATGTATGCAAGGTGATGGATATGTCATTTAACTTGATTTAATCATTCCATTCTGCATACAGATGTCAAAACGTCACATTGTAACCCATAATTGGGTTCAATTGCTATTTCGCAATTAAAACTCTTTAAAATTTTTAAAAGGGTAAGAATTAGTACAGAGAAACTCTGGAATCATGTTATCTCATTGGTTACCAATACTTTAGGACTTCCTCTACCTTCATGCATTTCTGAGACTATCTCAAGTTCCACCTAAAATGTGTACTATTCCAAAGAAACAAATAGTCCATCTTATATATTCTAAGCATCTGCCATATAGGAGAAGAGAGATCATTGATCTTGCTCAAAAATTACTGCCCCTGTCAGTTGTCCCCATGGTGCTCATGAAATAAAGTAGGGTTCAATGAATAAATTTTAAAACTTGATTATACTGTACTCTTCTATTAGTTAATATGGATATTAAGCAAAGTAAATAAATATTAGGCTGATTTAAATTGAAAGGAAAATGCAAAAATTTTGTGTGCTTTTATCTGGAAAATTGATGTCTGAGGATAAAAATTAGCATAAACCTCATTAATGTGTAGTATTATTGTTCAAACCAGCAGATATTACACTGCAGTTAATTGTATTAACAATTAAGACAAAGGAAATCCTTTTTAGCTTGAATAGCAGCTTTAAACTAATCATTTCAAACGTGGGAAATGAAATGAATAATTTTGTTTAAAAAGCATTTGTCCTTTGAACTTCAGTCTATTCAACTTCTGAAATGCTTATTAAAACAGAGTTCTGTTCAGCACATTTTAAACTTTAAATAATTATACCACCCAGTGTGCATTTCTGTAAAACATCAGTAGCTGACAATACTATTTCATAAAACATTTATATTAGATTATACAGTTGTTCTTACAGTTCAGAAGGCGGGGGTAGAGAAAAACTTTCTTAATAAGGTGACAAACTGAAGGGAGTTACAGGGAACTTATTCAAGAAGGCCAAACCTGAAATGATCCAAAGCATCAGAACTAATGACTGTAATGTCTTCACCTTGCTAAAGGAAATCAATACATTCTTTGATTGTTATTCATTTTGCCAGTTGGTCAGACCCATATCTGATAATGACAAGATGAGATCTTTCCCTGAGTAATGTCAGCTCAAAAAGCTACCTGAACAACCATTACCAAATTAAGCATTTATGGGGTTATAAACACCTTCCCATCATGAGATAATACTTCCATGTCAGATGATATCATTAGAAACATATAGAAATATTGAGTTCTATTGCTAAAGTCTTCATTTATATGTTCTAATTCTTGTTTCACAGTGAAAAACACACGGACATGCACACACATATATGTGTAAGTCATCTTTTAGTTATTGTAACGAATACCTGAGATGATCAATTTACAAAGAGGAAAGGCTTACTTTGGCTCATAGTTTCTGAGTCCATAATTGGATGAACCCATTGCTTTGGGCCTGCAATGGTACATTATAGCAGAATATGGTAAGAAAAGCTATTCATCTGATGACCGAGAACTGAAAGAGAAAGAAAAAGAAAGTGACTGGGGTCCTACAGTCTTTTTCAAAGGCATGCCCCCAATGACATGAAGTCCTCTCACCAGGCCCAATCTCTTAAAAGTTTTTATCACTTCCCAATAGTGCAAAGTTGAGGACCAGGCCTTTAACAACGGATCTTGAGGACAATTATCCAAACCATAATGTTTACACACACACACACATACACACACACACACACACACACACACACAAATACCACCTTATAAGCAAAGTAAGAATAAAAGAAATACAGTAAAATAAAGAAATGTGTGTCATATAGGCATTTTTGGGCAGTCAGTCACCAGCTGGTTTTAAAGTTTGCACTAATTTTGGAGGTGTTTCAGCAATGGAATCAAAGAAAATTCAATGTTATTATCTATTAAGAAAAAGATAAAACATACTATGCCTCTTACCTCAATTCATAACATAGCCCTATACTCAAATGTTCAAGTTAGAAATAAAATTACTTAATAAATTTCATTAAATATATAGCATTTAGTTCCAATTATATAGAAACGAATAAGACAGAACCAATGCCTGGTTTCACATACCTGAAAGAGAAGCAGAGATGATAGACAAAAGAAACTTAGCAGGGAAGACAGACTATGAAATGACTAGATAAGTTATCACCATAAAATGTCAAGTGTGTTCTTATAAATTATTAGGGGGAATAGGCCTTGCAATGTTCTTTGAGGAAATGGCCTTGACTGAGAGAGCTGAGACTTGAGTAGGAGATCCCGGTGAGAAAAGAGCCAGGTAGAAAGAAACCAGAGCCCTTCCCCCCACATGAAATAGTCCAAGTATTCAACATTTTTTAGCTGAATCATGAAGTAATTTTCTAACAGTGCTGCCTCCAGTCCTTCCCCAGCTCAGCTTCTCCATGGTGTCTCAAGTAGCATTTCTTAGAGATCAAAATCTTTCAAAGAGACAGTACTGACTAGTCTAGAGAATTACTTATGGGCCTCTTAACAAGACACTTGAACTTCACAATTCCTTGCGGATTTCTCTTCCCAGCTTCATTGTCAGTCACTTCTCAGATAGGATGGCCTCTCCAAGATATCCATGCCCTAATCCCTGGATCCTGTGGCTATAGTACATAACAAACAAGACTTCATAGGTTTAATAAAAGTTACAGAACTTATTAACAAAAGAGGTGAAAGACCTTTACAATAAAAGCTACAGAACACTAAATAAAGAAATTGAAGAAGACCTTAGAAGATGGAAAGATTTACCTTGCTCCTGGATAGGCAGAATTAATATTGTCAAAATGGCCATACTACCCAAAGTGCTATAAAATTTCAATGAGATTCCAATTAAAATCCCAATGTCATTTCTTATAGATATATAAAAATAATCATGAAATTCATCTGGAAAAATAAGAGACCCAGAATAGCCAAAGCCTTAGCAAGAAAAGTGAAGCAGGAGGTATCACTATACCAGATCTTAAGCTATACTTCAAAGCAATAGTAACAAAAATGGCATGGTATTGGCACCAAAATAGACATCTAGACCAGTGGTACAGAATAGAAGTCACAGAGGCAAATCCACATAAATACACTTACTCATATTAGATAAAGGCACCAAAAACACACATTGGAGGAAAAAAAAATCCTCTTTAACAAATGGTGCTGGGGAAACTGGAAATCCATATGCAGTAAAATGAAATTAAACTCCTATCTCTCACCATGCACAAATCTCAACACAAAGTGGATCAAGGACCTAGGGATTAGACCAAAGACCCTACACATAATAGAAGAAAAAGTAGGCCCAAATTTCCATCATGTCAGATTAGGCCCCAACTTCCTTAACAAGACTCCTAAAACACAGAAATAAAAGCAAAAATTAATAAATAGGATGGATTCAAACTAAAAAGTTTTTTTTTCCCAGATAAAGAAATAATCAGGTGAAGAGAGAGCATACATTTTGGAAGCAATTTTTTTGCCACACACATATCAGATAGAGCACTAATATCCAGGATATATAAAGAACTCAAAAAAACTTAACACCAAAAAAACCCCAATCAATAAATGGGCTAAGGAGCTGAACAGACACTTCTCAGAAGATGATATACTTTTGATCTACAAATATATTAAAAAAAATTCAAGAACTCTAGCAATTAGAGAAATGCAAATCAAAACTACTCTAAGATTTCATCTCACTCCAGTGAGAATGGCAGTTATCAAGAATATAAAATAAAATAAGTGTTGGCAAGGATGTGGGGGGAAAGGCACACTCATACACTGCTGGTGGGACTGCAAATTGGTGCAACCAATCTGGAAAGCAGTATGGAAATTCCTTATAAAACTTGAAATGGAACAACCATTTTACCCACCTTCTTGGCCTATACACAAAGGACTTAAAAACAGCATATTACAGTTACACAGCCACATCAGTGTTCAAAGCAGCACAATTCACAATAGCCAAACTGTGGAACAAACATAGGTGCCCTTCAGTAGATGAAAGGATAAAGAAACTGTGATATATATAACCAATGGAATATTACTCAGCAATAAAAGAGAATAAAATATGGCATTTGCAAGTAAATGGATGAAGTTAGAGAATATCATGCTAAGCAAAATAAGCCAACCCCAAAAAACCAAACGCCAAATGTTTTCTCTGATCAGTGGATGCTAATCCACAATATTGGGGGGGGGCATGGGATGAGTGGAGGAAATTTGGATGGGGCAAAGAGAAGGGGGGCAGGGGCATGGGGGAAGGAAAGATGGTAGGATGAGACCAACATCATTACCCTAGGTACATGTATGACTGCACAAATGGTGTGACCCTGCTTTGGGTACATCCAGAGAAGTCAAAAAGTATGCTCCATCTGTGTACAATGAATCAAAGAACATTTTGCTATCATGTATAACTGATAAGAAAAAATAAACAAATTTTATAAAAGAATAAAAAAGTTATAGAATTTTAAAAAGAGAATATCATGGATTATCCAGGCAGACCTAACCTAATCCCATTAACCATTAGAAGCAGAACATTTTCCCCAGATGGAATTAAGGAGATCCAGCAGAAGGAAAAATCAGAATAATTGGAAGCATGAGAAACATTCATTGTACCAACACTTGTTTGAAGATGGAGAGAGCAATGTAGTGAGGAAAGCAGATGAGCATAAGGAACAGAGAGGATCCCATCTGACTGACAGAAAGAAAACAGTCACTTTAGCCCTTTTGCCATCAAGAACTGAATTCAACCAACAATCACAACAAGCTTGGAATCAGATGTTCCCTCACAGCTCAGGTCAACCAGTACTTTGATCTGAGAGACTGAGCAGAGTATTGAGGTACATATTCCAGCTCCCTAGTCCCTGTGAATCTCAGCCATCACAAGATACATGCACAGAGATGAAAGATTGCACTAAATATTGAGTGATCTTTGGTTGAATTAGTAATTCCAATTGACTCAATTGAATACCTGAATAATTAGTATTAAAAGAATCAAGTGAAAGAAGGGGGAAGTGATAATCCTTAAAGGTACTTAATTAGACTATAATTTTTTGAGACTGCTCTCAATTTTTGGCAAGAGTAAGGTTCAAAACATGGAAGCCAGTACTCACTTTAATAGTACATATGCTAAAATTTCAATGATAGAGAAAATTTAGCATGGTCCCTGTATGAGGATGACATGCAGATTCATGAATCGTTCCATATTTTTTAAAAAACTAAAAAATTATAAATGGAAATTGAAGTAGAATGTTAAATGTAAACAACACTTGTCCCATTTCTGTATCTACTGCCATCACTTCTATTGAACTTGTGCTGAAACAGTTATGTAACGAAAAACATAGGTGTGATAGGCAGAATTCTAAGGTATTACTTCAAGCTTCTTGTCTTCTAGCAATCAAGTCCTAGCCTGGAAATTTCCAAGTTATTTGACTTTAACATCTGAGTGGCCCTGACCTGATTAATTAATACCTCTTAAGTTGGGGACCTTTTCAGTTTGGGAGGCTGAGACAGGAGGATCACAAGTTCTAAGTCAGCCTCAGCAACTTAGCAAAACCCTGATTCAAAATAAAAAGGACCAAGGATGTAGCCTGGTGGTATAGCAGTCCTGAATTCAATCCTTGGTAGAAGGAAGGAAGGATGGAAGGAAGGAAGGAAGGATGGAAGGAAGGAAGGAAGGGAGGGAGGGAGGGAGGGAGGGAGGGGACACAGAAAGAGAGAGAGAGGGAGGGAGACCTTTCTCTGACTGATGGCAGAAGAGGGAAATAAAGGGTTAAAACAGAGATTCAATACACATAAAGGAATTAACACACAATTTCTGGCACTGAAGACAGAACAGGCCACGAGACAAGTAACGTGGGTCAATGAAAGCTGTGAACCAGTATCAACTGACATTCATCTAGGAAATGGGTACTTTTGTTCTACAATGTTATGAAACTGAATTCTTCAAAAAAATGTAAATGAACAGAAAAGCAGATTCTCCCCTGGAGCCTTCAGAAAATATTCTAGGTTTTCTGACACTTTGGTTTTACCCTAGTGGCAACCTAAGCAAAGAATCTAGTTAAACCCACCTGGACTATTGAACTACAGAAACCATGAGGTAATAAATAACTGCCATGGTAATTTGTTATTGCAGCAATTGAAAACCAATATAAAACATATTGAAATATCTACAAATCTAGCACAGCTCCTCTGATAGCCATCTCCAGTGGTTTATCCTTAAAAAATTGTGAAAAATGTTAGTGTGGATTCTGAATACTATGTCCAGACTTGCTCCTTTAGTGGGTATTTCTTATGGTAGGTGACATGTCCCTGTTACTTAACATCTAAAAATCTTAAATGCCTGATGTGTAAAATGCAGATAATAAAACAAAGCTAGTACCCATTCAAGGGATTAAATGAGGCAACCCTTAAATATTTGAAGTAGAGCCTGGCACATAGTAAATAGTCATAAAACATTTCTTCATCACTTTATCTGCTCTCAAATAGCTTTTTCTTGACTCATTTCCTAATAATCAAGTCTTAATCTTTGCACATGCATTTCCTCAAAATGTGGTGTTTATCCTTTGGGGCCAACTAAATACATTCTCTCTATATAATCTGAGGATTCTGATTTTTTTCACCAGGAAGTTTATCTTTATTTTTGTGATATCCATGTATGGTTTCTTATACTGGTTTAGGGAAAGTCAAAAAACTACTTTGACTTGAAGAATATTTTCCTCTTTAGAGAAGTCTCCATTTGTGTGGCATCACATTATTCCCAGTATAATAATCTTATAACGTCTCTAGGCAACCATGGCAAGAAACATTAGTGATTAATCATTTTGGTGCCACATTATGCAGGTTTTGCAAACTTTTCATCATTTTACTATAGTTGGGCCTTAGTTATTGAATCATCAATTTTTTAAATGAATAGTCAACCATGCTCAGAAAATAAATTAACTGTTATTATGCCAACACAAATTATAATTCAAGGGATTAAATCTGTTTCCTAATCCAAAATTTAGGCATATCAGGAATAACTAACATTTTAAATATGTACCACTGATTTTCACTCTAATTGATATGGATTTATTATGAAAGTTCCTCCAAAATTGTGGGGTTTTTTTTAGGAATAATGTAAACTCTATATTCCAATATATAGTTCAAAAAGAAGTCATTAAACTTCTCCAAATATATTTCCTCCTTTGTAATAGACACTAGCCCTACCTTTTTTAATAAGTTATTGTTTAGTAATTATAAAGAAGGTAAATTATAACTTTAGCACCAAATTTTTATCTTTTTAACATAAAATTTACAGGCAGTAAAATACCCAGGTTATAAATGTAAACTTTTATGATTTGACAAATATACATAACTGTGATCACCACCATAATCAAACTCCAGAATATTTTTATCATCCTATAAATTCCATTGGTTCTCTTTATGATCAATTCTCTTTTAAAATGTTCTTTCCTCTTCCTGTCCAAGATAATGACTACTTTGATTTCTGTAGTCATTGATTAGTATTGCCTCTTCCAAAATTTCATTATAAATTTGTGCAGCATACAATCTTTTGTATCTGGCAGTTTTCTACAGCATTGCTTTTTTAAATTTTTATGCCTTTATTTTGTTTATATATGTTTATGTGGTGCTGATAATCGAATCCAATGCCTCACATGTGCGAGGCAAGCACTCTACTACTAAGCCACAACCCCAGCCCCAATACCATTGTTTTTGAGATCATCCATGTCATATGCCTCCATAGTTTGCTTCTTTTTAAAGCTGGATAGTATTCAATTTTATAAAAACTATTACAATTTCTTAAATTTTCACTTAAGTGGATATTTTAGTTATTTCCAGTTTTAGATTGCTATGAATAAACCTGTTATAAAACTTATCACAGAAAACATTATGGATATTAAGTTTCATTTCTTACAAGTAAATATGTAGAAATGTAATAAATGTGTAGAAGTTAAATATTCCACTTTATTGACTTTATAAGGAACATTTGAAAGTTATGCTCTGTGGTTGTAACATTTTACACTCCCACCTGCAAGATATGAGCCTTACAGTTGCTTCCCTCTCTCATCAACATTGAGGTTGCCTGCCTGTCAGTCTTTCTCCTTTAAAAATGTTAGCCATTCTACACTGTGGGAAAGGGGGTATTAAATATATTTAGCCAGGTACTTCTAATTTGTGTTTCCCTGTTGACTAAAGATGTTAAGTATTTGCTTACTGGCCTTTGGGATATTTTATTTTGTATAGAATGTAGTAAACTCTTTTGACATTTTATTGTGCTATTTTCTTTTACTTCTGATTTGCAGGCATTCATTATATATTATGCATATTAATTTTTTCAGGTACTTGTATTGTGAATAACATCTCAAATCTGCTATTTTAATTTTATAATAGTTTTTATGGAATTCAACTCTTAAATTGTTTCTTTTATGATCAGTACTTTTTTGTCCCAAGAAATCTTTTACTATCTCAAAATTTCACACATATTCTCTAGTGTTTTCATTTAGAAGCTTTGTAGTTTTAATTTTTATGTTTACATCTATTATATATCTATAACTCTGATTTATTTTTGTATGTACTATGAAGTAGGGATGAAGGTTGGTTGGTTTTATTTTTATATATAACACAAGTTGTTGAAAGGGCTTTCTTTCCTCATTGAATTGCCTTGAAAAATAGTTTCAAAAAGTTCACCACATACATATAAGTTTATTCAGGTCTCTCTATTCATATTCATTGATCTGTTCATTATCTTTATGACAACGATAACCTCTTTTTTATATATAACTTTATTTTATTTATATGGTGCTGAGGATCAAACCCAGGGCCTTGCATGTGAGAGGAGAGCACTCTAACACTGAGCCATAACCCTAGCTGCCCCCCCCATAAACTCTTTTGATTCTTGTAGTTTTATAACTAGCCTTAGAGTCAGTAAGCATTCATACTTTAAGAGTATTTGGTCTTTATAATTTCTTTTGATTCCCACAATAAATTCAGAAGTCTGCTTGTTAATTTCTGTTAAAATGTAATGTATACTACAATTGCATTGAGTCTGTAGATCAAGTTGGGAACAGTTAATATATTAACAATATTGAATGTTTCAATCCCTGGATATGGTATATATGTTGAACCATTTAGGGTCTGTCATTAATTTTGGAAAATTATCAGTTATTTTTAATTAATATGTTACTTCTATTTCTTTCTCCCTTTCTTATCCTTTGGTTATCACTATTATAACTTTTGTCATTATCTGACATTCCTTGGATATTCTGGGTTTCTTTTCTGTCTTTTCCTTACCTCCTTCCTCCCCCTCTTCTTTCTTTCTTTTCAAATTCTTTCTGCTGACTTTTTATTTGGGGAAGTTTCTGTTGATATGTCTTCGAGCCCTTTTATTCTTTCTTTGGTTTTGTACAGTCTATTGATGAGCTCATTAAAGGAATTCCTCACTCTTGTCACAGTGTTCTTGATCTCTTGCATTTCCTTTTCTATTCTTTCTTAGAGTTTCCATTTCTATGGTTACATTGTATTTCTGTTCTTACATGTTGCTCACATTTTCCATTAAACTTCTTGGCATATTATCATAATTATTTTAAACTCTTGGACCAATAATTTCAAAATCACTTAGTGGGAAAGTTACATTTATTACATGTTCAATTTCTTTTACAAATGATATACTATTCAAATTTCCTATATTTTATCACATCCATCTTGGCAATTGGTGTCATTTGAGAATTAGTCTATATCATGTTACTTGTTGGTTTTGTTGGCATAAAGTTGCTCAGAATATTCTCTATGTATTTTTTTTGAGAAAGGGAGAGGTACCAGCGATTGAACTCAGAGCACTCAACCACTAAGCCACATCTTTAGCCTTATTTTATATTTTTATTTAGAGACAGGGTCTCACTGAGTTGCTTGGAGCCTCGATTTTGCTGAGACTGGTTATGAACTTGACATCCTCCTGTCTCAGCCTCCCAAGTTACTGGGATTACAGGTGTGTGCCGCCATGCTCAGTTTATCCCTTTATTTTTGATCCACAATTTGACTGTGATTTGCCAACATGCAGTTTTCTTTTAGACAATCCTATTATGAATTTCCTTCTTAGAATTGTGAATTGATGTTTTCTTTGCTGGTTTTTTTTAAACTAAAGTTAGTAATGTTTAAACTGTTATTTTAGCATTTTGTGCCCCATTCTTTCTTTCCTGGACTATAGAACTCTAGTTCTATAGTTTTATTTTAAATATTTTAAATATTTCATAAGATCTTAAATGTTACTGATACTCTTTTTATTTTTGTGTAATTCTTTCTTCTCTCATTTTTCTTGATATGAACAATTTGACTTACATATCTTTGAGTTCATTAATCTTTACTTCCTATCATTCAACATCTGTTATTAAGCTCATATAGTGAATTTTGAATTTCTGTTATTTCATTTTTAATTCCCAATATGTCCATTTAATTTTTTTGATAGATTCTGTTTCTTCCCTGAGATTCCCCAACTCTTAATTCATTTTGATAATCTTTTCCTCAAAGATTTTGACCATACTTTGTATGTGTGTGTGTTATCGGGAATATAACCAAGTGGCACTCTATTACTGAGCTACATCTCTTGTTCTTTTCTAATTTTTTTAAATTTTGAAACAGGGTCTTGGTAAGTTACCCAGGCCGGCCTCAAACTTGCCATCCTCCTGCCTCTGCCCCCTAAGTACCTGGGATTACATGCACCACCATGTGGAATTTGACCATATTTTTCAATGCTGATTTAAAGTCTTTTTCCACTATTTCCACAATTTGGGTCATATAAAATTCATTTCCCACTGATTATTTTTTCTCTTAATTATAGATCATTTTTTGTTTCTCTGCAGGTATCATATATATATATATATATATATATATATATATATATATATATACACACACACACACACACACACACACACACACATACACACACACACACTAAAAAGTGGACAATTCATAGTCAAGACCCTGGATTTTGTTATATTCTTTTGAAGAGTGTTGTGACTTTCTAGTTAACCAAATTGAATTTATGGACACTTGGTTTTATGTTCTCATAGTGTGACTTTTGAAAATTTTTCCTGTTTCCATAAACTTATGCTCTTAATATTGGACATAACATCTACCTCTAAGTCATGCCTTACAGAGTTTTCTGAGATAAGCCCAATATGTTTATCAAGCCTCTATAAAACTACAAACTCTATCTTTCTCACATGGGTATTTAGTGAAGTATTTGTATAGAATTTTCTATTTTCTATTCCTCTGTTCTTCCTGGAATTTTTTTTTGAGACTCTCCTATTAATACACAGTTCATGGAGCTTGCAAATATCTGAGAGTAATTGTATGCAAAATTTGGTGATTCTCCTTCTATAGCTTTCTCTTCCTCTGAACATCTTCCATTAACTTCCAGCTGAATTTCCATCTTTGAATTCCATTATTTTACTCTTAAATTTAAACTTTCTTCTTCATCTGTAGTTGATCCACTATTCATATTCTTGGAAGCATTCTCAGGATAAAACTCCATAAAACTTGGATGTTATAATTGCTTTCTGAATGAGAGTTCATGTAATACCAGTTATTCAACCATTACCAGAACAAGAAAGTCAACTAATTATTCTTTAAGGGATTTTGTCTTTGCTAATCTTTGTTCATCCCATTTGGACTCTTGGATTCATCTTCTTTGCAATAATTCTAGTTATTGTTATAACTTCAAATTAAACTTTCTGTGCCAAATACTGCAACCAAAGTCATGTTTTTAAAATTGTTTCTCCAAACCTTTTCTAAATTTTATCTTCCTATGCATGTTGATAATACTAGGTCACACCTACTCATGTAGGTTGACTTAGAATTCTGGGACCTGACTGACAATATATCTGCTAAGTCAGAATTACAAATAAAATGTGATTTTAATATGTAATTTGAGCAATGACATACAATGTATTAGAACATTTTACCAATTAATCAGAGGCACAAAGAAGTGATGTAGCTTATGTACATGAAATTTTATTGTTTAACCAAGAAGAAAAAAACGCTGTCTACTTCTTATAAAAGGAAGTATGATTTCTTACTTATCTGACTAAACTTATTTTAATATTATTCTCTTGGCCTTCAAAGCTGGCACAATTGCCCCTGGCTTTATTTGACTGTTGTCAAGGAATTTACACCCGTGTTAGACTCCTGCCACTCTTTATAACTGCCACTGCTATGACATTTTCAAATGAAAAGACATTTGAAGGGCATCTATACTCTGATACAAACATTCTTCTAAAATATAATATGTATTAATTTTGATAGTACCCAATATCATAACTTTCTCCAAATTTAGTGACACACTTAGAGTAAAATTGATTGCCACAAGACCAAGGAGAATTAGGTACTGAGGAGAGGAGTTCATACAGAAATGTTAAGACAGAATACCAAAAGGCAAATCCTATAAAACTAAAGTCAAATGGAAATTTTTTTCTTCTATAATGCTCTCAATTCAGGAATGTTTAATATTTCTCTTCAGAAGACATTTTAAAAAATAAATGTCTTTAAAATAAAAAATAAGTAAGAATACCCCATGACTTTGACTCTTTTATATACTCATTTATATATCTTTCTTCCCATTCATCTTTTTCATCTTTGTATTCTCATATTCTCTAAGCACAGTGCCTTGTATGTAATCATTCCTTAATATGTTGCAATTAAAATTTAGGCCATTTAATATAAATGAATTATGAACTTAAATTTTACACTATTTTAGATTATTTTTATTTGTTCTAATTAGTTACACATGACAGTAGAATGCATTTATGCACTTTGAGATATCATACATAAATAGAGTATAATTTCTCATTTTTCTGATTGTACATGCTGTAGAATCACATTGGTCATGCAGTCATATATGTACATAAGGCAATAATGTCTGTTTCATTCTATTATCCTTCCTATGTCCATACCCCTTTCCTCCCTTCAGTTCCTTCCTTCTAATCTAAAGTAAATCTACTCTTCCCTAGCCCCCATCCCCTTATTGTGAATTAGTATTCACATATCAGAGAAAACATTTGGCCTTTGGTTTTTAGGGATTTGCTTATTTGTGTAGAAATAAGTGTATCAGATTTAATATATTATTGGCTCAGTTTCTGGATTGATTTAATTGATTAAAAGATCCTCTTTCATCATAAATAACTTATTACAGAATGACAATTAATTGATGAACATAAATAATTTATATTACACATGTAAAGTTTGTAGTATAGACATATGTGTTCTCTTATGCATGTGCTTGTGTACTTGTATAAATTACAAGCCTGAAGGTTTTGTTTGTATATATTCAAAATAGCTGTGACTCAAAAGTCAAATTATTTCAAGTTATTCACACTTTCCAAACAACAGTCATTGGCTTCTGGCTATAGTTGATGTTAATAGAGTATGCTTAAATACATTATTCCTTTTTATTTTCTAAAATAGTCAATAAACACTATCCTATCTTTTTTTCTTTTCTTTCAGTTGACCTGTCTGCTGCTAGTATTTACTTGCAGTTTACAGACAAACTTCATCATATAAGATTTACTTTTTTTATGGTCTGAGGCATATCTTATATATTTATTGACCACTGTCCCCGTTCATGTGAATCAAATCATTATGTTAATATGTACATACAAATACAGATATAATTTTATTCTTATATATAAATCAAGAAAATAACTATAATTTATTCAATATTATTTAAAGTATATAAAAATTCTTGAGCTAAATATTTCCCTATCTGTATTAACTGTAATTCAAGGCTCCCTGTTAAAATTGCCATGCTTCCTCAAAGGAGCAAACATAGAACTCTTTCAAAATTTCAATTCCATAGCACAGACTAGCCATAAAACAGAATAAACTAAAGAGTGGGATATACAGGATAGGAAAGTTTAGGTGGAGCAGACCAAAGGTGAAAAACATTCAGAGACTTATGATGGTTGGCAGAATTGGTTTCCATGGCATTTAGAAGCATCAGGATCTAAATGCCAAATGGAACACTGCATACCTGGGAACAAGTAGGCTAAAAAAGTATTATAGATAATTGCCATCTATTTTCCAACTTCATTGGAGCCAATGTTTCCTGCTCTAATATACACCAAATGTCCCATGAGTCTGGGGATAAGCATTCAATGCAGGTAGCCTAGATGTATTCTAGCCTGTTGTTATTGCTATTTAATTCTGGGTGTGACTGATTAGGTGTAGTTAATTAGAAAAAAACAAAATATTTAAATGTCTAAATGCTCCAATTAAGAGATATAAGCTAGCATAATAGATAAGAAAATAAGACTCAACTATGTTGTTTGCAAGGGACTTACCTTAGAGGCAAGTACAGCCAGAGGATGAAAGGGAAAGGATGTAAGTTTATATACCATGCAAATGGAGCCCCTAAACAAATAGGAGTAACTACTTTCATATTGAAAAGCCAACTTCAAGCCAGAATTAATCAGATGAGACAAAGAAGTCTTACTTCATTCTGGAAAAGGAAACAATCGAACAAGAAGCTATAATGGTAGTATATTTATGCTCTAAATGTCAATGCACTTAATTACATAAAACAGACACTCAACTTTAAGACTCACTTAGATGATACTACAATAATACTAGTTGATTTCAACACAACTCTCTTACCAGTAAATAGGTAATCCAGCCATAATCTTACCAAAGGCTCTTCAGGCCCCCAAAATATTATAAATCAAATGCACTTAACAGACATCTATTAAATATTTCATCCAACAACAGAGAAATTGACTTTCTTCTCAGATGCTAATAGAACCTTCTACAAAACAGAACACCTATGTGGGTTGGGGATGTGGTTCAGTGGTGGAGCGCTTGCCTAGCATGTGTGAGGCGCTGGGTTTAATCCTCGGCACCACATAAAAATAAAATAAAGATATTGTGTCCACCTAAAACTAAAGAATAAATATTTTAAAAATAGACCACCTATGTGCTAAAAGGGCACAAATCAACATTTAGTAAATAAGAAATATTTAATTCTTTGCATTTTATCTGATCATAATAGAATAAAATAAAAAACCAAAGCAATAAAAAAAACCCTCCAGAGTCTACATAAATACATGGAGAAGTTCTGATCAATACAGTCTTGAATGACAAATGGGTGATGGAAGAAATCAGGGGATAAATTAAAAATTCTTAGAATCAAATGAAAAATGTGCTATAATATACCAGAACTTCTAGGACACTATGAAAGCAGTTTTAAGAGGAAAGTTCATAGCTATGAGTGCCTACATGAGAAAGCCAGGAAAATCCCAAGAAAACAACCTAATGATGCATCTCAGTGTCTTAGAAAAACAGCAACAGGTTAATTTTAAAGCCAGTAGCTAGAAAAAAATAATAAAAATCAGAACTGAAATCAAGGAAATAGGTACTAAAAGAAAATAATACAAAGGATTAATAATGTTAAGTGCTGGTTTCTTGAAAAAATAAGATAGAGGGGCTGGGGATGTGGCTCAAGTGGTAGCGTGCTTGCCTGGCATGCGTGCGGCCCGGTTTCGATCCTCAGCACCACATACAAACAAAGATGTTGTGCCCGCCGAAAACTAAAAAATAAAGATTAAAAAAATTCTCTCTCTCTCTCTGTCTCTCACTCTCTCTTAAAAAAAAAAAAAGAAAAGATAAGATAGATAAACCCTTAGACAAACTAGCCAAAATAAAAGAGGGAAGATCCAAGTTAAGAAAATTAGAGATGAAGAAAAAGAATCGCTAGATATCACAGAAACCCACAGGATTATTAGGTACTTTTTGAATTTTTATTTCAATAATTATAAACCTTAGGAGAAATGAATACATTTCTAGACACGTAAGATCTGCCAAAATCAAATGTAGAAATCCTTAAAAGACCAATAATAAGCAATGTAATAGAAATAATAATAAAAAGCCTATCAACAAAAGAAAGTTCAGGACCAAATGCCTTCTCTGAGTTCTATCAGACCTTTATAATGTCAATGTTCCTCAAATTATTCCATGAAATAGAAAAAGGTGGAACACTTCCAAATCCATTCCATAAAGCCAATATCATCCTGAAACCAAAACCAGATAATAACATATCAAGAAAAAACAGACTAATATTCTTAATTAACTTAGATGTGAAAATTCTTAATAAAATATTAGCAAATCATGCACAAGAATATATTAAGATTGTACATCATGACCAAGTTTGTTTAATTCCAGGAATGTAAGGATAGTTTAACATATGCAAATCAGTAAATGCAATTAATTATATAAACAGGATTAAGAACAAAAATCACAAAGTATCTCAATTGATGCAGAGAAAATCTTTGACAAAATTCAGCACCCATTCATGATAAAAACACTGAAGTGAAGATGGATAGAAGGAACTTACCTCAACATCATAAAGGCTACGTATGATGCACCCAAAGTCAATATCATATGAATGGAGAAAAACTGAAAGCATTTCCTTTAAAATATGGAACAAGATAATGATTTATACTCTCACAATTCTTATTCTATATAGCACTAGGAATTCTAGCCAGAGCAATTGGAAAAGAGAAGGAAATAAAAATAAGAAAGGAAGAAGTTAAATCATCAATATGAGCAGATTATATGATCCTATATTTAAAAGATCTAAAAATATCCACCACTTCTAGAGCTAAACTACTTCTAAAGTTAATAAAGTAATTCATCAAAGTAGCAGGTTACCAACTTTTGAGCTAATTATACCACTCCTTGGTATATATCCAAAGGAATTGAAATCATCATGCTGCAATGACATAGCCACATCAATATTTACAGCAGCTCAACTCAGAATAGCTAAGTTATGGAACCAATATAGATACCCTTCAACTGAGGAATGGGTAAAGAGAATGTGAGAAATAAATATATATATATACACACAATGTTATTATTATATATTATTATATATAATTTATTATTATATAATATTATTCATCCATATTAAATAATGCCTTTATGAACTTTGCTGGTAAATAGATGAACCTGAAAAAAATAATGCTAATTGAATTAAGCTAATCCCAATAAAACCAAATATTAAATGGTCTCTCTGATAGGTGAGAGGAAGAATAAAAATTCATTGGATTAGACAAAGAGGAATGAAGGGAAGGGAAGTAGATAGGAATAAGAAAGACAATGGAATGGATTGGACATATCTTTCTTATGCTTCTATATGAATACAACACAGTGTATTCATGAATTGCCACAAAATATACAACCACAAAAATGGGATCTTAATTAGAATAAGACATACTCCATATATGTCAAAATATACTTTTGTGTCATGTATATCTAAAAATAATAAATTTTTAAAACTAGCAGGTTATAAAATCAACATATAAAAACAGCTTTCCTATGCGCCAATTGAGAACCTGTTGAGAAAAAATCAGGAAAATAATTCCATTCACAATCGCCTCAAACACAAGTAGCAACAAAAAAAAACTACAAACTTAATAAAGGAGGTGAAAGACCTCTCTTATGAATACTATATTATGCTGAAGAAATTGAAGAAGAAATTAAAAGATGGAAAGACCTCTCATGTTTATGACTAGGCAGAATTAATACTGTTAAAATGGCCTTATTAGTAAAAGCAGTAGACAGATTCAATGCAATCCCCATGAAAATATCAATGAAGTTCTACCAAAAAAACCTAGAAAACACAGTCCTATAATTCATTTGAAAGAATATAAGACCCAGATTAGCCAAAGCAATTCTAAAGCAATAAAGCAGTGCTGGAAGCATCATAAAACTTGACTTCAAATTATATTATAGACATATAGCAACACAATCTGCATGGTACTAGCACAAAAATGGATACATAGAAGACTGGAGCAGAACAGAAGACACCAAGACAAACCCACACAGATATGGTCATCTGATCCTTAACACAGGTACCCAAAACACACATTAGAGAAAAGAGAGGCTTATAATCAAATGGTGCTGGGAACAATGGATACCCATATAAAGAAAAATGAGACTAGATCTCTATCTCTCATAGTGCATAAAAGTCATCTCAAAATGAATCAAAGATCTAGTAATTAAAGCAGAAACTTTGCAACTACTGGAAGAAAACATACAGTCAACACTCCAACATACAGACTCAGGTAAGGACTTTCTCAATAAGACTCTAAAGCTCACAAAATAATATTGTTTGTTAATAAATGGGATAGTATTAAAATTAAAAACTTTTATACAGCAGAGGAAACAATTTAAAATATGAAGACAGAGCCTAAAGAATGGGAGAAAATCTTGCCAGCTACTCTTCTGACAGAATGAACACTCAGAATACATAAAGAACTAAACAACCTGCCACTTAAAAAAATACCCAAATAATAAATGGCAAATGAAATAAACAGACACTTTTAAAAGTAAGAAATACAAATTACCAACAAATTCATTAAAAAATATTCAATATCTTTAGGAATTAGGGAAATGCAAATCAAAACTATATTGAGATTTCATCTCCAATTAGAATGGCAGTATTTGAGAATACAAACAATAATATATGCTAGGGAGGATGTGGAGGGGAGGAACGCTTTTACCCTGTTGGCGGAATTGTAAATTAGTATAACCACTATGGAAATCATTCTGAAAGTTCCTCAAAACACTAGGTCTAGAGCCACCATATGGTCCAGCTATACCACTCCTCAATATTTATCTTTGTTTTAGTCAAATTTTTTCATCACTGTGACTGAAACACCTGACAAGAATGATATAGATAAGAAATGTCTATTTGGAGCTCAGTTTCAGTGGTCTCAGTCCATAGATGGCGAACTCCATTGCTCTGAGTCCAAGATGAAAAAAAACATCATGATGGAAGGACGTGGCAGAGGAAAACAGTTCAAAACATGGAAATCAGGAAGCAGAGAGAAAGGGACAAAACACAAACCCTAAAGTAATGTCCCCAGTGACCTAACTCCTCCAGCCATGCCTAACCTGCCTACAGTTACAACCTAGTAACAACTTTCATGAACTAATAATTTTACCTCTGAACATTCTGGCATTGTCTCACGTATGAGATCTTGGGGATCACCTCATATCTTAATCACAATTATCCTAAAATATTAAAGTCAAGATACTATAGCAAAGGGCTAGGGTTGGAGCTTAGTGATAGAACATTCACCTAATACATGTGAGGCACTGGGTTCGATCCTCAGCACCACATAAATATAAATAAATAAAATAGAGGTATAGTGTCCATCTACTGCTAAAAAATATATTTAAAAAAGATACTATTGTGGACTGGGGTTGTGGCTCAGTGGTAGAGTGCTTGCCTAGCATGTGTGAGGCACTGGAGTTGATTCTCAGCACCACATATAAATAAATAAAATAAAGTCCATTGACAACTAAAAAATATTTTTTTTAAAAAAAGATAATTACAGGGCTGGGGTTTTAGCTCAGTGGTGGAGCACTTACCTAGCACATGGTAAGGCACTAGGTTGGATCCTGAACACCACATATAAATAAAATAAAGGTATTGTGTCCATCTACAACTAAAAATATTTTTAAAGATGTTATTACAATACACACATACCCATATTTATAGGAGCACAGGTCATGGTAACCAAATTATGAAATAAGCCTAGGTGTCCATCAGTGAATGAATGGATAAAGAAAATTTTACATATACACAATGGAGTTTTTTGCAGTCATAAAGAATTAAAATATGTCCTTTGCAGGAAAGTGGATGGAACTCAAGAGTACTATGTTAAGGGAATTAAGACAAACTTAGAAGTCAAGGGTTATATGCTTTATCTCATATGTCAAATATAGAGAGGAAAAAGGAAAATAAAGGTTGGGAAGGCAGGGATCTCGTGAAAAGGGAAAGAGATAGAGAGGAAAGAGAACAGACGGAGGGAGAGGAGAAAAGAAGGGGAACATACAGGGGAATGATATTAACCAAATTATATTTTTATATAATGTGCATGTATGAATATATAAAAATGAATCCCACTGTTATTTATAGATAGATAGGTAGATAGATAAATGCACCAATTAAAATGGAAAAATTAAAAAAACAAAAAGAATCAGCTCGAGTGCTTGCCTTGCATACACAAGGCCCTGGGTTCAATCCCCGCAAACCCCCCGCCCCACACAAATAAATAGAATCAATTCAATGCATTTTAGCATCTTAGTTTTGCTATTTAATTCTAAGTGACTTGTGGGTGCTATTGATTGAACATACCTTTAAACAAGATATTGCATCTTCAGAGGGTAATGTATAAATCAAGGTTAAACCACTGGTCTATAATCCTTAAAAAGTATTATTTTATGAATAAATTGCCCAGATAGTGGGGGGGGAACCAATTCACTGAATAACACTTTGGGGTTAAAAAAATAATCCACAACAGAGGATAGAATATTTACAAATGCATCATAATGCAGTATTCAAAACTGGAGTCCCTTTCTGTCCAGATTTGCTTCCAATAAATTTCTATGTATAAAATTCCCTGCATAAGTATCTGGCCCTCTATTAGCAAATGCTTAGTTTCTACATAGGGATTAAATGGGACCCAAAAGGCATCTCCAAATTGTGTCCCTGTAAATGTCTAACAGTTAAAAGACGAAAATGTAATTTGATCATCTGGGCAAGTTACTATTATGCCCTCTTTTTAGGCCTCCCTGGTCTGCTTTTTACATTGCTCAGACTCTGTGTGGTGATTGAACATGGTCCAAGCTGTGCTGCTGTTCAAAATCAGATTCACATTGAGCTTGTGCGACTGGAATGAGAAAGTGCTGGAGAACACAACTTTCTTATTCATATGACTATGCACCAAACACTGGGAGGCCTAAGATGTGAGACAGCCAAACAGTCTGTCAATTGTAGCTTTTTCTTCAACTCTGAAGTAAATCTTGAAATAAATTTTTACTTCATGACATTTGTTATATCAAAACTAGATGTTTTCCAGATGCAGAATAGCAAGAAACCACCTCTTCTCCTGTGGCTAGTACCGGAAATAGCCAATTAGAAATAATGCTTTGTGATGACTGTCTCATGCTAAACTAAATTAATTCAAGAAATACTTAGAGGTTTGTTTGTCTTTTCCAAGCCTATAAATGAGCCTAGTGAAAAGCCAAGTTCAAGCATTTCTCTGTCCCAAATTGCTTTGAACTCTTGCCCTAACTTTTTTTGTTTATCCATCTTCATAACTTTTTTCCTTTCTTTCTTTCTTTTTACCTTTTAGTTGGTATGTATTAACTATATAGGATAGAGGGTTTCATTGTGATACACTCATAATGCATATAACATGATCTGATCAATTCACTCCCCAATACCTCCCCTTTACCCTCCTCCCCAATAACGACTTTATCTTCCCCCCACCCCCCGATACCTTTCTACTACATTATGGTCTTCCTTCTATATTCATGACATAAGTTTTTCCCCTTTTGTCACCTCTAGCCTCCACCTAAAAGAAAAAAACAATTTGACAAATTGTCGTTTTGATACTGACATTTTTTATAAACATGATGCTCTCCAGATCTAATTTATTCTTATTTATGATTAAATAGAACTCCATTGTGAAATTATACTGAATTTTCTTCATCTATTCATTTGGTAGTGGACATCTAGGCTGATTCCAAAACTTGACTACTGTGAATTGTGCAATAATAAACATAGTATGCATGCATCTCTAAAATACACTATCTTGAATTCCTTTTGATAAATACCACCAAGTGGTAGAGTTGGATCATATGATAGTTTTAGTTTTTTAAGGAAATTCCATACTGATTTCCATACTGGTTGTTCTGATTTGCATTCTTACCAACAGTACATATAGTTTCATTTCCCCTGTACTCTGCATTTATTATTATTTGCATTCTTTTTTTTTTTGGTGAGGTTAACTTTATTTTTATTTTTTTTATTGGATGTTCACAACATTACAAAGCTCATGACAAATCATATTTCATAGATTAGAATCAATTGGGTTATGAACTCCCATTTTTACCCCAAATACAGATTGCAGAATCACATCAGCATTCTTGATAATTGTCATTCGGAGTGAAGTAGGATGGAATCTTAGTGTAGTTTTGATTTTCATTTGCATGGTGGATAAAGATGTTGAACATTTTTTTCATATATTTATTGGCCATTTGTACTTCTTTTGAAAAAGTGCCTAGTTCATTCACCAATTTATACAATAGTGATTTATTTTTGTTTATGTTTGGTATTGAGTATTTTTGAGTTCTTTGTATGTTCTAGATATTAATCTTCTGTTGGGGAGTATTCAGCAAAGATTTTCCCCATGGAGGCTATTTTTTGATGCTTTTAGTTATTTCCTTTGTACCAAAAATTTTTAATTTGATGCCATCCTATTTATTGATCCAGCTATAGGAGTTCTGTTGTGGAAGTTGTTGCCTGTGCCTATATGTTTTAGTGTTTCCCTTATGTTTTCTTCTAGCAGTTGCAAAATCTCTGGTCTTAACCTAGGTTTTTAATCCATTTTGAGTTGACTATTGTGAAGAGTGAGAGATGGGGATATAGTTTCATTTTCCCATATATGGATATCCAGTTTTCCCAGAACCATTTGTTTCAGAGGCTCCTTTCTCCAACATATATTTTTGGCCCTTTTGTCAAAAATATGATGACTATATCTATGTTGGTTTGTTTCTGTGTCTTCCATTCTATTCCATTGGTCTATGTATCTGTCTTTGTGCAAGTACCATGCTGTTTTTCTCATAATTGTTCTGTAGTATAATTTGAAGTTGTGTATTGTGATACCTCTAGGATTGCCCTTTTTGATTAGAAATGCTTTGGCTAGTCTTGATCTTTTTTCTTTTACCTGAATTTTTGAATTTTTAAAATCCAGTTCTGTGAAGAATGTCATTATTATTTTTATGCAGATGGCATTGAATCTGTAGATCACTTTTAGTAATATGTCCATTTTGGATAATATTAATTCCATATCTGTAGCTGGGCATGGTGAGACATGCCTGTAATCCCAGTGGCTCAGGAGACTGAGACAGTAAAGTCACAAATTCAAAGCCAGCCTCAGCAATGGTGAGGCACCAAACAACTCAGTGAGACCCTGTCTCTAAATAAAATACAAAATTGGGCTTGGGATGTGGCTCAGTGGTTGAGTGCCCCCTAGTTCAATCGCTGGTACCTACCCACCCCCCAAAAAAATCTGTGTATCTGTGAACATGGGAGGCTTTTCACATTTTAGTACATTCTTTTTCAGTATTCTATAATTTTCCTTGTAGAGGTCTTTCATGTCCTTGGTTAGATTTATTCCTAGATTTTTTTTTCTGGACATTTTTAGGCTCTTTTGAATCGAGTTGTTTCCCTGATTTATTCCTCAGCAGATTCATTATTGGTATACAGAAAAGTTATTGATTTTTGTATGCTGATTTTGTATCCTGTACTTTGCTGGATTTGTCAGATTATTATTAAGAAGACACATGCCAGGTAAATTCAAATCTGACAGAACTGGATCCTTATGTAACAAAAAACACTTCACTGTCACACGTTCCTACCCACCCTGCCAGTTTTCTGCCACTCTCATTCTCATTCTCATTTTCTCAGATTGAGAAGTCTTCTGATAGAGCTTAGGGGTCTTATAAGTAAAGGATTATATATGCACACAGTGATAATTTGACTTTCTCTTTTCCTATTTGTATCCCTTTAATTTCTTTCTCTAGCTTAATAGCTCTGGATGAAATCTAAAGTACTATGTTGAATAGGAGTGGTGAAAGTGGAATTCTTATCTTGTTTCTGATTTTAGAGGAAATTCATTCAGTTTTTTCCCCACTCACTATGATGTTGACTTTGGATTTGTCATATACAGCCTTCATTGTGTTGAGGTAAGTTCCTTCTGTCCCTAATATTATTAAGGTTGTTATCTGAAGGTGTGTTGAATTTTTTCAAAGGCTTTTTAATCATATATTGAGATGATCATTCAATTTTTGCCCTTGGTTATATTTATGTGGTGTATTGCATTTATTGATTTGGGAAGGTTTAATCATTCTCTTTTTTAAATTTTTTGTTGTTGTTGTTGCATATGGACACAATGCCTTTATTTTGTTTATTTATTTTTATGAGGCACTGAGGTTTGAACCCAGTGCCTCACACATGCTAGGCTAGCACTCTACCACTGAGCCAGAACCCCAACCCAGGTTTAATCATTCTTGCATCCCTGGGATGAAAGCAACTTGATCATTATGTATGATCTTTTTAATATGTCAATGTATATTATTTGCAAGTATTTGTTAAGGATGTTTTGATCTATGTTCAGCAAGAATATTTATTTGTAATTTTTTTGATGTGTCCTTATCTGGTTTTGGTATCAAAATAATACTGACTTCATAGAATGAGTTTGGAAGTATTCACTCCCTTTCTATTTTATGGAATAATTTGAAGGGCATTGGCATTAGTTCTTTAAAGACCTGGTAAAATTCCTCTGTGAATCCATCTGGTCCTGAGCTCTTCTTTGTTGGAAGGCTTTTTATTGTTGCTTCAATCTCATTGCTTTTTATAGGTCTGTTTAGGTTTTCTATATCCTTACGGTTACATTTTGGTAAGTCATTTGTTTCTAAAAAGTTATCTATTTCTTCCATATTTTCAATATATTGTACATTTTCAAAATAATTATTAATTATTCTTTTGAAATCAGTGGTGCCTGCTGTGACATCTGCTTTTCCATTTCTAATTTTATTGATCTGTCTTCTCTCTCCTTAGTTGGCTAAGGGTTTGTTCATCTTGTTCTTATTTCCAAAGAATTGACTCTTTGTTCGATCCTTTCTGTTTTTTCAATTTTCTCATTCATTTAAGCTCTAATGTTTATTATTTCTTTCCTTCTACTAGTTTTGGAATTGTTTGTTCTTGCATTTCCAAGACATTGAAATGCATCATGAGGTTATTTATTTGAGTTCCTTCTTAAATTTATGTAGGCACTTATTGCTATAATCTTTCCTATTAGAGCTGCCTTCATGGTACCGCACAGGCTCTTATATATTATATTTCTATTTTATTTTAATTTTCAGACTTTTATAATTTCTCTCTAATTCTTTGATGACCCACTCATCATTCAGAAGTATATTATTCAAACCCAAGTGTTTGTAAAAATTCTATAATTTTTCTTGCTGTTGATTTCTTATTTTATTCCATTATGATCTGATAAAATGCAAGGAATTATTTCAATTATTTTGTACTTGCTGAAACTTGCTTTGTGGCCTACTGTATGATCTAATGTGGAGAAAGTTCCATGAACTCAATGTTTATCTTAATTCCAAGGTTGGGAATATTCAGTATTATTTCACTAAATACATTATCTATGTCATTAGCCTGTATCTGTACTCCTTCCTGAAGACCTGTGGGTCTTGAATTAGGTTTCTTAATGTGTTCCAGAATATATGAACTTGGACCTTCAAATAGTAATACATTTAAAAAATAAGAAATTATAATAAGAATATACAAGAAGAGAATACCAGTGACATTAAAAAAAAAAACCTAACATTGAAGAGTTTAAAATTCTTCTTCCCAAGGTATTTGAAACTGAGATTTTTACTGTGTCTTGTACCTTCGGATTATGACAGGTTTTTTGAAGTATAGTAAATGCCCAAGACTTGATTGTATGATCTCTAAGTATCTCTAGGTATATAGTTGCTACCACACCAGTCATCTCCATATGGAGGTGTGAGGAGCTTTATATTTAATTCTTCACATGTCTAGCTCAGGAGACTTCAAAAGCTGCTCAGAATTCGGGTTCTTCTGCCTATTCATACTGACCTCAACTGCTCACCTCTGAGGTTTACATGCATCTCTGGGTGCCTAAAAGCTCTCAGGAGGGTCTGAGGGAATGGCTCCAAGTGTCTGTGGCCCTGTAGTCATAACTTTTCTTGAAGCTGTAGATGTTCTGTGGGAAAATCCTATCCTGGGAGCTAACAGTACAAATCTTGCCCTTCCCTTCTACTGCAAGGCTGAGGTGGCTCTGAAAGTTCTGTGATGCATCCCAGTGCTTAAAATCCCTTTATTTATACAGTGTAAACTGAGCTGGACTGCAGCAGGTATGTATTTCCACATAGTTATAGACTGCCACTTTCAAAAGACCTGCCGTCAGCCAGCCATAATCCATAGATCCCAAAAACTTGGTGCCACAGCCTCACTCCCAAGCCCTGAAGCCAGGTAGATTCTTTGTTCAGACACTCTCCAACCAAGCAAAAAGAAATGAGGAAGTGGCCATTCAGTCTTGAAGAGACAAAAAATAAGAGACAAAAAAAGAAAGAAAGAAATAAAAAAGAGTGCAGAGATTTCAGATCCCCTCACAGACAACCTAGACAATGAAGTCCCTTTTAAGGTAATTCCCCCTCCCACCACTCACTGAATCCACAGGGAAGTACAGGTAAGTTATTCTTCTACACCATCTAACTACACAGTATCTAACACTCCTTTTTGCTCAGACTTCATACCTGCCCCAGTACTGGAGTCTGCATTTCTTGAAATCTCTATGATTTCCTTCTTTCAGCTCTCTGAAGGGGAGCTTCCCCTCCCCCACCAACTAGCCTTGTGTCTGGTGCTGATTTCTTTTTCTTCTTTTTCTAATTCTCTTACTATTCTAAAACAAAGCAAAACACTACTATTTATGTGTTGCACCTGGTTGCTGACTCCCTGAATGGAACTCCAGTGCTTGCCTCTTGCTCCCCTATTTCACCATGCTGCTGTACAACTGTTGATTTGATCAGTCTTAAGAAGCAGCATGCAGGGGGGCTGGGGATGTGGCTCAAGCGGTAGCGCGCTCCCCTGGCATGCGTGCGTGTGGCCAGGGTTCGATCCTCAGCACCACATACCAACAAAGATGTTGTGTCCGCCAAGAACTAAAAAATAAATATTTAAAATTCTCTCTCACTCTCTCTTAAAAAAAAAAGAAGCAGCATGCTAGAAGCCACTAGTCTGCCATTTTCTAATGTCCCTCACAAATAGATGTTGTTCTTTTTGTTGTTTTTCATTTTACAGAGGAGGAAACTGAGGCTATGTAAAGTTACTGATTGAGAGAAGTATTAAACCTGCGTCTGCCAGACCCAAGGCCTTTGAACTGCTCTTTAAGAATTTTTACATATAGCAGTATGGAATTATAGCTCCCATAACATACAATTCATCCATGTAAATTGTATTATTCTGTGATTTTTAGTATATTCGCAAACTTGGGAAACTTATCAACCCTAACTTTAGAACATTTTTATTAACCTAAAAGAATCAATTAGCAATTATTTTGCAGTTTCCACCAAACATGCAAGCATTAAGCAGCCACTAGTTTACTTTCTGTCTCTAAAACCTCCTTATGATTTTCATAATGCTAGCTCTAAGAATGACCTTTCTGGGATAATAGTAACTATTATTTACTAAAAGCATTGTGCAAGGTGTTTTTTATGTTATTTCAGTTTCCACAATCATCTTATGAAATAGGTTATCACTCACCCCAATTTTCAGATAAAGAAACTAAGACTGAGATGGACTATAATACATTCCCATGGTCATAGAGTTGGTAGAGCTGGTATTTTAATCTACATATATGTCTGCTCAAAACTCTCACATCTTTTTCCAGTATGTTAAATTTAGGTATGGTATAGGAGCTTAAATCTTAGATTGAACTATATAAAATTGCCAATATTAAGTCATTTTTCACCTTCAGAAATTGCCATTTCATAAGACTTAACTAGATAGTACTAAAACCTTATGTAGGAATAGACCTTAAAAGAAAAATTTGTGTCCTGTTCCACAAAAAGCTTTCACTCTGCTTTGGAAGTTGAGCTCTATAGATGATCATACAGCTCATATATACTGCTTGTCCTTTTCTTTTTGTTTCTGCTAAAGACACCTTAAATATCCTCAGATCCATAAGGACAGCCATTTGGTTTCAGGTTAATCTCCTAAAAGAATTTTAGATTTTTTTATTAATGCTGAATTGATTATAAAAGAAATTGTAGCCAAATGCTGAGGTGCATGTCCACAATATCAGTGACTTGAGAGACTGGGGCAGGAGGATCGTAAGTTCAAGTCCAGCCTCAGCAACTTAGCAAGTCCCTAAGCAACTTAGATCCTGTCTCAAAATTTAAAATAAATAAATAAATAAATAGGGCTGGAGATGCAGTTCAGTGGTAAAGGATCCTTAGGTTTAATCCCCATGACCAAAAAAAGAAAAATGGAAATTTTAAAATGTTGGGTCTTTTACAAACATAAGGAACACTGGATCACTACTGCTCAATTTAAGCAGGAACACAGAGTCCATTTCAAAGCTTCACATTCATTCTTCCTTACCAACATCTCTCATAGTGAGGATTTAGCTCAGGAGTAAGGCAAGTTTCAGGAGAAGAGGTAAGGCTGTCTCTTTTTCAACTTATTTGATGTAGCTACATTAAAGCAACTACATCAAAACATCATATAGAATTCAAGATGTTAACTATTCTGTAGGCATAGGATAGAAATCAGGACCCTCACCGCATTATCATAGAACTGTGAACTTCTATTTTAATTTAGGAAGGAAACATAGATTACTAACTAAGCAATACACCAGGGAAAGAACACCTAGTGGAAATAAATATCTTACTTGGAATTGTGTGTTCCAGGTCTAGAAGAGTCACTGACATTATTTTCACTGACTTTAAACATATATGCACACACAAATGTTAGACTGGCAGGAATTGTTGTGATGGTGGTGGTAGGGTTTTGGTTTTGTGTAAGTTTTCTCCCTCCCCCCACCACTCTGGTCTCTTCTCAGTTGAGCAGGATTATCATGGATCTTAGTTCCTTTAAAAGACTGCTTATGGTGCTTTACTTATACTTAACTGTTTATCCTTTTAAAGAATACCTGATAGATCATCCTTATGTGAATGAGCCAGAACATTAAAGATGGATAACTGCCTAACAAATTTCATTATTGTCTAGTTTCTATCAAATGATTCTATGTAGTATTAGAAAATAATATAAGCATTAAACCCAGAAAACTATTTTACTTCCCTACATTAATTTTGGTAGCAATTACTCTAGCTGCAGTTATTATATTAGGCATTATGTTATCTTGTCAGTAATACCAGATAACAGGAAATAAAAAGGAAAAGTTTAAATTCAAGAAAGTTCTAAATTACCTCATAGGTCTTTTTTCTTTCATCTTCCTCTAATTCCTATCAGTGTAAGAAAGGTAAATAGCAGGTTGTGTTTTGATGGATTAGCATTGGCAGATGCACAGCTGGGCATAACTAAGACAGTTGTTGGAAGCCAAAGTTCTTGTGGATTACCCACATCTGTTGCCCAAGTTGCCTGTGTCTATTAACATTGATGATAATCCTCCTTCTTAACAAGCTTATCACGTAAGATGTCTCTGGTGACTTTCTCAAGAGAGGGGTTGCTTTTCTGTGGATTTAGAGATCTACCTGTCTAAACTATGACTGCATCCAAGCTACACAGACTCTGTCTTTGTGTATATTTTGGATAAGATTTGATTCCCCCTTTTATTCAGATATGAAGCTAAAGGAAGGAGCCACTAGCAATCTATTGTTATCATTATTCTGAATTCCTGTGCATCATTGTGCCCAATATCTGATGAAAGTCCTCACTGACATTCTTTTAAAGTCCTTAACAAACACTATTAATTCCCCTTTTAATTCTGGCAATTAAAACTGTACTCATCCTGGGATCTTTTCAGAAAGTAATGACATTTCTATCCTTTAGGCTCCTAGAAGTATGAGAATTTGCAGTCACTGAAGTAATCTCCTACTTTATTCCATATTCTCCGCCTCTAATTCAGACTCTTATAGATAAATATTAAACTCTTCCTGCAAAAGCTATAAATCTTCTGGTAACTCTTATGGCAACATTATATAGAGGAATTCTTTCCTTCTGGGGGTTGAACCAGCAGATCATAAGTTATCCAATACTATTATCATCTTAAAAATTTTTGTCATGCAGAGTCCCATTAGGTTAAAAAATGTCTTATCATTATATTATACAGAAGTCTTGACTTCTTGCTGAGCTGGCTCTTCATCCAGTTATAAACTATATCTAGGGAGTGACATTTCAGGATCAACCTTGTATGCATGGAATGAAACTGCTCCTCTAGTACAAAAACCATTATTTTCTTGAGAATCACAAATATGTTAATTTTTAATAAGAAATTTGGCCAGGACTGTATACACTGCAAAAGCTAGAAAATCTCCATGGTCAAATAGCATAAGGGATATTTTTTCAAAACAGTTCCAAATATGGCATTTCTAACCCTTTTCAAATCTCCATTTTGTTGCTGTAACTAATATTTACAGTTAAAAATAAGATCAAAGTTAATGCAATGTGTGAATAAGGTTAGTTACCACTTTGGAATTGAGATTGTACTCAGCTTTTTTTTTTTTTCACCTGAACTTAATTTTCTTTCCCTTTGTTAAAGCACTTCAAAAGAAACTTTTGAGACTACTCAGAACATCCCACAATAAGACTAAATGTTTATTTATGTACCAAAATCATTCAAATGTTATAGTGTAGAAAGTAAATTTTATACCTACAGTAAAGTTTATAGCTACTAGAAAGGAAGTGCTGTGCTAACTCATCACTCCCAAGAGAATGCTTTCTTCAGAAATGAATGGTTCTTTTTTTTTCTTGTACTGGGGATTGAACCCAGTGGCATTTTATCACTGAACCACATCCCCAGCTCTTTTTATTGTTTTATCTTGAGACAGAGTCTCACTAAGTTGCTTAGGGCCTCACTAATTTGTTGAGGCTGGCCTCAAATTTGTGATCCTCCTGCCACAGCCTCCTAAATCACTGGGATTACAGGGGTGCACCACCATGCCCAGCTCCTTTTCATTTTTAAGAAATGGAAACCACACAAATGCCAAAGGAGCCTGAGTTCTGGGTCAGAACTTAAGGAAGAATAAGCTATATGTATGAAGGACTTTGCCAATCAAGGAAGCGTTGGTAGTTACTGAAGAGTCATTATTTGTTATTCACCTTGAGTTTTATATTATCTTGCATAAATTGGAAAAGGAGCTTGCTTGGAAATACTTGCATGATCCCAAGAAAAGTTGGGGAAGAAAACAGCTCAGGTTGGTCAATTTTAGTGACCTTAGGTGGAAAGATCCAGCCAGTAAAAATGAAAAGAAATATCTAAGTGTTTTTAATGCATCTTTGTTTTGCTATGCTTGCTATAGCACACATTTGTTATCATTATAATTTTAAAAGTCAAGTGTATTTTAATAAACTCCCTCTTACTAAGAAAAAATGGGTTACATCCTTATGCCAGACACTGTCTTAGGTGGTAGACTTTTCATTAAACTACATTTGGATTAATAAGCACAGGATATTGTAGTAGTGTTCACAACCACAGAATTTAGATGTGGTTTTGAGACTGTTTCTGTACCTCATACCATCATTGAGAAACCACGAACCACAAAAGTGATTGTCCATACCTCCTAAACAGGTGAAAATGTGCTATGGATATTGTACAATTATATGAATGTATCAGTAATATTGTATGCAGAGTTTTCCCTCTATTTTCTTTTACCCAAGAAAGAAATTTTCACACAGCAAGAAATTTAGATTAAAACAAACAAACAAACATAAAAATCCTGTGCAGACCTAAAGATTCTTCCCATCCAAACAAAATCAGGAACAGGAATTTCTCCTCTAACAAATTCAATTCTTTTATCCCAATATATGAAATTCGAATTCACAAGAGACTTTAAGAATCACCTGGATGTAAGACCCTCCTTTTTACAAAAAAAAAAAAAAAAAGGCAACTGAACAACTGAAACTCCTAGTTAGTGACTACCCAATGTAAGTAGAATCTCTGTATACTGTTTTTATTTTCCATTGTGTCCTCTAAATCCTGCTCTTGAAAGTTTTGCAGCAACTGGGGGTACAGAAATATGAAATGAAACTCTCTCAAGGGTCCTTGCAATAATGTTGTAAAATGAAATAGACAAATGGGACTTTTGGAATTATTTTTTTCCATGGATGTTGTTCTCATCGTGTAGTAGCTAAATGTTACCTTAAAGGGAACATTTATGGGTATAAACAAATGCAAATGCCACTGAAACTTACACATGTTTCCTCAAGTTGTGCAAATATAATAATCATTGAAATACACAAAACTTTCTATATCTGAAGAGAAACTCAAAATTGCAATAATATAGTGGCATAATGGCAATGGATTCTGCTGGGATCGCTTTAAAATTGATAAAACAATGGAATAGACATCAGCCATATTTTCTATTTTTACTAGTGAACTCACATCCAATTTTCAAGATTGTATGATTTTTTGAGAAATATTAGAGCATGTCAAACAATGTAAACAGAGAATATTAAAAAAGAATAGTATAAATTTGAAGAATAGATCAAACATTAAAGTCTGATATTGCTTGCTTATGACAAAAGTTTAATAAAAATAAAGTAGCACTATGAATTCATTCTAATGATAAAGTTTACCAGAGAAAAACAAAACAAATAATATGGATATGAATACTTTCCATGACATTTTTTTGGCTCATGATAAATAACACGCCAAGTGTTAACTTCATCTT
Source organism: Spermophilus citellus (assembly GCF_964194105.1). Taxonomy (NCBI): domain Eukaryota; kingdom Metazoa; phylum Chordata; class Mammalia; order Rodentia; family Sciuridae; genus Spermophilus; species Spermophilus citellus. The sequence continues at coordinate 90,643,497 of NC_138190.1, forward strand.
AGAATCAACGTGAAAGTTCAATTCATTCCAGATCATTTGGCCTGCTGAATAATACATGGTCAACCATACTAAGTATTACTTTAAAAAACAATGTGGTCTTTTTTTATTTTTTATTTTTTTATTGTTGGTTGTTCAAAACATTACATAGTTCTTGACATATCATATTTCACACTTTGATTCAAGTGGGTTATGAACTCCCATTTTTACCCCATATACAGATTGCAGAATCACATCAGTTACACTTCCATTGATTTACATATTGCCATACTAGTGTCTGTTGTATTCTGCTGCCTTTCCTATCCTCTACTATCCCCCTCCCCTCCCCCCTCCCTTCTTCTCTCTCTACCCCCTCTACTGTAATTCATTTCTCCCCCTTGTATTATTTTTCCTTTTCCCCTCACTTCCTCTTGTATGTAATTTTGTATAACCCTGAGGGTCTCCTTCCATTTCCATGCAATTTCCCTTCTCTCTCACTTTCCCTCCCACCTCTCATCCCTGTTTAATGTTAATCTTCTTCTCATGCTCTTCATCCCTACTCTGTTCTTAATTACTCCCCTTATATCAAAGAATACATTTGGCATTTGTTTTTTAGGGATTGGCTGGCTTCACTTAGCATAATCTGCTCTAATGCCATCCATTTCCCCTCCAAATTCTATGATTTTGTCATTTTTTAATGCAGAGTAATACTCCATTGTGTATAAATGCCACATTTTTTTATCCATTTATCTATTGAATGGCATCTAGGTTGGTTCCACAGTCTTGCTATTGTGAATTGTGCTGCTATGAACATCGATGTAGCAGTGTCCCTGTAGCATGCTCTTTTTAGGTCTTTAGGGAACAGACCGAGAAGGGGAATAGCTGGGTCAAATGGTGGTTCCATTCCCAGCTTTCAAAGAAATCTCCATACTGCTTTCCAAATTGTCTGCACCAATTTGCAGTCCCACCAACAATGAACAAGTGTACCCTTTTCCCCACATCCTCGCCAGCACTTGTTGTTGTTTGACTTCCTAATGGCTGCCAATCTTACTGGAGTGAGATGGTATCTTAGGGTGCAATGTGGTCTTTTATGTTATAATTTGCCTTATTTTATTTCCTTTGTATGTGGTTACCAATTCACCTCCCTGTGACATGTATTAAGCACTTAATAATTTCTCAAAATGATTCATATCATGCTTTTATCTGGAAATATATAACCAAAAGTTTATGCCATTTATTAAATCCTAATTATGAGCTAATTATTAGACTCTTTACATAATACATCATTTACTTCTCTCAACAAACCTGAGACACAGGTATTGTTTTCCTTATATAGTACATGAAGAAACTGAGAGAAGGTAATTCATGCATTTGTTGAGAGGGTGCACCAAAATTTGATCCTTAATCTCTGAAAGGTTAGGTCCAAAATCTATGCTCTTTCCAGAACATTATAGTTTGGTATCTTAGATTTATAGTGTGGTTATTCTTCAAGAGATTGAATATTCTTTCCAATCAGGTTTATACCGTAAGAAATCCTTCAATAATGCCCCATGCCTACTGAAGGGTCATGCATGATAGGCATGTATCTAGCAACTTCCACATCTCTCAAGAGTGTCACAAAACCCTTTGCCATCTTCTCATTTAGCCAGTGGCTCTTTTTTCTGCATTCCCAAATGCTTTTGGATAATCCAATTATTCTGCTCTTGCTTCTATAAGAACTTGATTCAACTTCTAGGGAAACTATTGCCTATCAAAAAGCTCTACTGGTATAAGATTTATTTTCAAAATCTTTTGTTTATCACAATATTTCTTTATCAAATTCCATGGCCCTGGCTTTGATTATCTTCATCTTCATCACTGTATTGTTTGTATTCTCTCTGGGTAGAAACTCATGCCCATGAGAGCAAATTCTTTTCATTGTCTCCTCCTCTACATTTTCTCAAAACTAGTTTTGTTTCCCCTCTTCCTTCTTATAACAATGTAATTGTTGAAGTCCTTCGTATAGTCTATCCTTTATTTCATTTGGAGTTTATGCTTTTTAGTAATCGAGAATATAAAAAATTATTCTTTAAGCTCACTTTCTCCTTCTTCATGGTGAATAAAGTGCATTTAACCCAAATGTAGATGATGATTGCCTTTGTCAAGAAAGGCAGATGCAGCAAACTTCCTGAAGATCAATAAACAAGTCTCTTGAGGTTCCAACTTTATTTGAATATTGTTAGGTTCACAAGTGGAACCATAGTTCTTTGTAATTTATCTGCATGACTGACTCAATGAACTTCCAATTATGATGGGCTCTGCTTTTGGGTGGTTTCCACAGTTTACTTTGTTCATTTCTCTGCCTATAGAACATAAAAGACCACTGGTTGCCAGTTTCTGGCATAATGGAAAGAAATGTCCACTGATAATCATGAGTATCTTGAAGGAGCTAGTAGATTTTAATCTACCCAGAGAAGATTTACCTATTCCACTCAGACAATGACTGGGTTTTTTTTTTTATAACTTTATTTTATTTATTTTTATGTAGTGTTCAGGATCAAACCCAGGGCCTTACGCGAGTTGCTCTACTGCTGAGTCATAACCCCAGCCCCTACAATGACTGTTTTTAAGGAAATTAAATACAATAGAAAATGATGAGAGATGAGCTCTGAGATAATGTTTATTAAAAGTACTAGTAGAGCCAGGCATGGTGGGACACACCAGTAATCTCAGCAGCTTGGAAGGCTGAGGCAGGAGGATCAAGAGTTCATAAGCCATCCTCAGAAACTTAGCAAGGCTGTAAGCAACCTAGTGAAACCCTGTCTCTAAATAAAATATATAAGAGGGCTGGGGATGTGGCTCAGTGGTAAACCACCCCTGGGTTCAAGCTCTGATGCCAAAACAAAAAGTACTAGTAGGATAATGAAGCCTTGTAAGTACTAGCAGAATTGTTTGTATAAGAAAAAAAAATAAAAAAACAGATGCATTTAAAAAAAATTTAAAAATGATAAGTACCAAATTTTCCTTTCTAGGTACAAGCAACAACAGCATTTGATAAAAGTTAAATGACATAAACATAAAAGTGTTTCTTCATACTAATATTTGGAAAAATACAGCTTTATGATTGGGAAATGGTTTGTGCAATCCTGTTTCAAATTGTCTTATCTTAACATTAGGAAATTTTTATTTATCTATAAAAGCAAAATGTTAAGGGTTAAAGCTGGAATAGTAGGGATATCCTGAGAAATAACAAAGCAATGTGTGTAACTACATGTTGTCCCACTGTGATATAAGATGTTTTGGGAGAATAGGGACAGCACCTTGTCAAGGAAGGGTATTAATTAAATCAGAGTGTTGTAGTATGAACCCCAGCTGTCCAGCTCTTAGTTAAGAGCAACCACTGAGCAGCAATTGGGTCACTTTAGTGCTTTTGATTTGTTTTTAAAATAGCACAGCTGGATCCATGGATTGCTACCCTTTTAAGAAACACAAGAAGATTATGAACAGTGATGAGTTTGAATCACCTACCAAGAGATGCTGAATAGTTTCCTGGAAACTCTAACGCAAGCCCATTCTGTGTAATTTCACTTTCTCTCCTCTGTTATTTGAAGCCTTGCTTTAGGTGTGAAACAGAAATTTTCATAGTTATCTTCAAAACATTATTCACTCTGGCCTTGAGTCCTCTTTAGAGAATGCTGATTATTTGAAATTGATAAGATGTTTTGACACTGTGGATCACAAGAGTCCTATTGACCTGAATGATAGCTCTGTGCCTGCTATAAAGCCCAAAGGACTCTGGGAAGTGAGATGAGTAGCTCTAACCCCTCTAGGTTCTCAGCTATAAAACCTATTATACATTATCTGATCCCATAACATATTCATCACCAGAATGTCTATACCCTCTATCTGCAAGCAATTCATGTCTTAAAGATGAGTTTTAAACAAGGAATCTTGCCTCAACTATGACCAAAACTATACAAAAAAATAAAGAAGAACTGTCAAAAAGACATTAAGGATAAGCCTAAGTAAATTTTAAAAAATGTGAAAATGTAGGACTGAATTGAAGCACTTTAATAGCGAAAGAGTGAATATTTAGAATATAACTATGGTATATTTTATGGCCCCATGACAGGACTAATAGCCCCTGAGCTTTAAAGATACCTGTCAGCTACAAAGACCTCCTTGATTATACCTACCTATCTATGGGTCTGACTCCTTTGATAAGAAGTGAAGGACTTCACAATAGGATCCTTGGTTACTTTTCATTGAGTCTGAATAACCAAGAATTGTATCTTGATTAGATAGATAAAAATTGCAGGTGATATAGAATGAAGCAGCATTCTTCTGGAAACCAAGACTGTTAACACCAGATCACACAGGTTCTTAAGTTCTATGTAAAATAATTAAGTTATATTCATTTGATTCAATACTTTGGCAGAATTAGAGTCTCAGGAGCTTTAAAGGAAGCTCACACTAGGGGTGAGAAGAAACAGTTCAAAAGGCTTGAAAAAGCAAGCTAGAGTGGAAAATCTGGAGTAAAAAAAAAAAGTGAGCGTGTGCTTGAAAAAAAAAAAACATAGTTTTTCCAGATCTAATTATTGCCACATGATTGGGTGTGCTCAAAGAAGAGTCCACGAAAGCAAAGTGTTCATCTTAGAAGTAGACCCTTATTAAGGAGAGTGATCCAATTTCTGTGTATTGGTTTATCCCACTGTCATCATTCATATAGTGGGATACTTTTACTGTGGTAATGGTATGTGTATGTCCAAACTGATCAAACTGTATATATAAAATATATATAGTAATTTGTATATAAATTCTACCTTGATAAAGCTGAAAAAAAAAACTAATTTTACTAGCCCAGCCCCAACAAAGAGAATCTAGGATTACTGGGTTAACTAAAGATGATCATAATAGAGGCTGTCAATGTTGAAAGCTAATGAATGCAATCAAATTTCATATTTAAAGAAATAAATATTCTAAGTGAAAAAGAGTAGGCAAATAATTTGAACTGAATGCATTAAGTTGGAATGACACTGAACTGATTTTTTGTGTCATGTTCATTAATAACTTTGGTAACAACCATTAAACTACTTCTATTATTATGAAGTAGCCACCATTTTTTAAGAACCCACCATGAGTCAGGCACTGTAATAAGCATTTTGTGTGCATTATCTTGTTTAATCCTCATACATCCCTATAAAGTAGATACTATTTTTATCCATAATTTAAGAGATGAAGAAACTAGGACACTAAGAACTTCAGCGATTGCCCAATGTCACACAATTTATAAGTGGAAGAGCCAGGATGGAAATGCAGGCAAAAATCCAAGCCTTAGAAATATCAGTAACCAGAGTGACTATGCAACTCATGAGTGACCTCTCTAGCTCATTAGTTCACACATGCTTTCAACAAACCTCTACCTCTGAAGATACTATGGATATGTCTCTTTTGTTCTAAAGTTTTAAGATCCTGATACCACCACTTATATCTTACATTCTTACTCTTAATCATGGTCTGCATTCAAGTAGGATAAAAATCCCTCTGGTACGAATCAGGAAGTGCTAGTAAAAATAAATATATGTTCAATATAAACTTAGATCAAGACCTACTAGTCTGTGTGGATGCCATACAAAAAAAAGGTTCAAGGAGTTCACAATCCTGGTAAAGTGTACTATGTATATTGCATACACAAAGAGAAAAATCAATACAAGGAGTGTTTGAAAATAATGATAGTAAGCACAAACTGTATGAAATGCTTTTGTCTTCTATAATATTCCATCCTTGTACAAATACTACAAGATAAGTGCTTTTGTTGTTATAGATGAGGAAGCTGACACTCAGCACCAATGAGTATTAAGGTCTAGGGGCTGGGGATGTGGCTCAAGCGGTAGCACGCTCGCCTGGCATGCGTGCGGCCCGGGTTCGATCCTCAGCACCACATACCAACAAAGATGTTGTGTCCGCCGAGAACTAAGAAATAAATCTTAAAAATTCTCTCTCTCTCTCTCTCACTCTCTCCTCTCTCACTCTCTCTTAAAAAAAAATTAGAAGCTGAATAATTAAAAAAAAAGGTCTAAGTTGCCCAACTACTTAGCAAGAGAACCAGACTTAAAACCCAGACTATTCAACTTCAGACATTGAGCTAATAGCTAATACCTGAGTCTGTTTCAAGGCAAATATTAAATAAGTGTCATAGTAACTATTTGAGAGTAAAAGGAAGGAAGAAATCTCTTTCAACAGGCTAAAAATAATAAAATATACATTAGCTGTAAGTTTTATTATTATGTAAAGTTTAGTTATAGTTTGGAGTAAGTATACTTGCTATGTTAAAATGGAAATATACAAAAAACATTAGAATATGAATATTTCCATTAAAAAGGTTTATTTGCTTCACAAAGTATCATCACAGTTTTCCTTTAAATAACAGACTTTCCCATTGTGCTCAGAATATGATTGAATCCCTCCCCACAAAGTAAAGGAAAAAGGGAAATTAATGTACACAACATTTCAATAATATGACTATTTTATTCAGCAAGATACAACCTCACCACATTTCATATGCAAACTCTGGAGCTTCTAACAAATACCAAACAGACAAGAAAAAAAGACAATTCAGCAATCATCATGTCAGACTCCTGCATTTTGTAGATGAGAAAATGGATGCTCAAGAGAAGTGATTTGGCCTGAATTGTAAAGTAGTTGATGGCCTCCTTGTTAGTGGTTTTCAAGACCCATGACTTTAGGTCCCCAGCTTAGGTTTCTTTCAACTATACCACCTCATAGTTTATCTTTAATAAGGAGCAAAATATCAATCAATAAATGTTAGGTAAAATATTCCTGTATTGTTATAATGTGTGAGCACATTTTTCCATGAGAATTTGAGATGAAAAATCCCATTGAACTTGGATACTCCTGTCACAATTTAAGTTTAACTCATTTCTTTCATCCACTTCCTCTCACCTTGTTAGTGTCCCCAGAATGAATTCTGTTCATATATCTAAAAGCTAAGAAAGTACTTGGTTGGCTCTGTGACAACATTCCTTTATCAGTGAAGCTTCACATGCTTCCAATGTGACATTAAAAGTACATTGTTGCTTTGCATAAGTGGTTCAGAAAAGCTTTCTCTATCAATTCACCAGGGTTGATAGATTTACTATATAAATTATTGGAGTAATACTTATCAAAGGTTAAAGGTGAAACTCTGTTTTCACTCCTGATTTGTTTGAAGAATAATATAAGCTGTAAATAAGTGAAGTCTGAAAGTAAGTGATAAAGTCCCAAGAAGAATTTTCAATGTGGATGATCATAGATGAAGTATAAGCATTTACTCTCTGGAATTGCTGTGGATCTAATAGCCTGTAGCCTATGTGACTAGAATTTCTACCAAGTCAATACTGGTCTTCATTCTTAGGGATGTTTGACTCATACCGTTTATATTTTGGTCTGGTTCATTAAACATATAATTTATTGGTTATTAAAATGCCCTGCAGTATTTTTCCATTACAGAGAAATATAAAAAGTGATTTATGCTGCTTGTGTGTAAATTGATACATGTCATAAAGACAAGAGTTGTAATTTGTTTCCAAATAGTACTTCTTTACTATCAGAACCAGTTACAGCTTTCAAAGCCTAATCACAGAGAAAATTTGATTAAATCTGTCAGTTGTATTGGTTTGGATGTGAAAAGCTCCCTTCATAAAATCTATTGCTCTAGATGGTGTATACTACTCTTTTAGTCTTTAGTCATAGTATGTACCTATGCAGGTTGACATATAAAAATGGACAAATCAGGGAAAAGAAAGCTTCTTTGACCACATGAGGTTATATATTTCATGCTTTATTTCCCCAACAGTCTTTTCTAGCAGCAAGGCAGACAAGACTAAAAACAAATGATGAATCAAAGGAAGGACAAAATGAAATGAAAATGAAGGACAAACACGGTAAGATATTTGCAAGGAATATCTATTGATCATAAACAAAAACCCAAGCCCAGAGGTTATGGTAATGGATCATCAAACCTCATCTTGACTTATAGTGGGTGCCTGAACTATTCCTCCCCAAACACCAATGTTTGCTTTTTCTAAACAGAATATTTCTCACCATAAAATAGAGCATTCTCATTGCAGGAAAAGGTCAAGTATGGATGAAAATCCTTTGCAGTACTAATGACTTTTTCAATCATATTTCTCCTTTGAATACATATAGCTTCTTTCCTTCCAAACTGTCCCTCATTTGCTTTTTGTTTCTCCCCTGCCAGAAATGCTAGAGCTACTCATACCATGATTCCAAGACAAATAAGGGGCTTGTCATTTCGAACCATAATTTCCATAAATAAGCATTTGTTGGATTTTAAGTATTTTATTATTAAATTTGCCATGTATTTGGTTCTCTTCTACTCCAAATAATATTTTGTAAGAGAATTTTAATACCACTTAGACTCCATTATCATAAATGAATGCCAGCAATGTTCTTAAGAGCTGCAAATTCTGATGCTTCACCTTCTACAGCCATAAACTCATTCACCCTACCCATGCTAATGGGGCTGGATTAATGAAGCTTTCAAAAGTGCAACATTTGGTGAAAATTAGAGAAGTACCTGAAGGACTGGTTATTTGCAAATTTACTAGCAAACAAGGTTGTGATTTTGGCTTCTTAGTAGCATGTGTGTAATATCCTGCTGTATTACCTCTAAGAGGCACTGCATTCAACTCTTTGTCATCCACACTAATGAAGGGGAACAATAAAATAGATAATACAAATCAGCAGGTGACTTCCTAATTTCCTCATTAACCTGGGGAGTGGAAAGAAAGGGATATAGGAGCTGCCACAAGAGAGGAATGAAACTTATGTGTTTTTTTTTTCTTTTCTTAAGGGTAGCCATAAGAAAAAGGAAATGCAAATGCACATGATTTGTCTGAAAACTGCTTACCTTGCCTGTTACCTGCTTCTCCCAAGAACCAGTATGCCTGCTAATCTCTTAGATATCCGGCATGCTTACAGAGCTATTTCTCCTTCTTGCTCTGCATGTTTCCTTGCTCTAATACCTATCCCAAATCAAAGTGTGCCTGTTTTGTGTTGCATTTCATTTCATCACTGCCTTATGCTTTCCAAAGTGATATAGCATATATGCTGTAATTCCTTCTCCCACATGCCCATAGCAGATCACATTAATCAGATATGTCACTTTTTCTTAGGAAGCCCAGCATCAGCTGCAAAGCCATTCTCCATAGTCCAGGCAGTCATTAATGTTTCAATGAAACAAAAAAGTATTCAATGAAAATTACATGATTTGAATACAAAAAATACTTCCATAGTTTCACAAAGGACATCTCAATTATTATCATGAAAACTCTTACACATTCCCAAGAAAGTCAGAAACAAAATACAAGAATCTCACTATCACTGCAGTTATATAGCATTGGAAAGATGACAAAAAAGAACTAAAACATTCTAAAGGCCTCAAGTAATTCAGATGGATAATAAAGCTGACTGATTTTAGAATTTTCTAAGTTAAGATACGTATGTTAAAATACTTAAGTAACCACTAATTTTGTTATTAAAAAGATCAGTCAGTTCAAACTATTACAAGAAAGTAGAAACAAAGGAAATAGACAAGATAGGACAAGTAGAAATCCATAAATAACATAAATAAAACCAAATATCTCAGTAACCATTGTAAACATAAATGGACTAAACTCTCCAACTAAAATACAAAGATTGTTCAAATGAACACTTTAAAATTTCAGTTACATGACAAGACTAGGAGCTGCTGCCAGCGCAGTTGCTTCAACAGATCCCGACGGAGCGATAGTGGAGACCCGGCCCGTGAGCCGCCACTGCCACCGCCGCCGCCATGGGGAGCCGAGTGTCCCGGGGAAGACTTCGAGTGGGTCCACACTGACCAGCCCCACGCTGACTGGTGCCAGGAGATCCTGGCAAAGTATCCAGAGATAAAATCCTTGATGAAACCTGATTCCAACTTGATATGGATTATAATTATGATGGTTCTCACCCAGTTGGTTGCATGCATTTTACTTAGTAAAAGATTTGGACTGGAAATGGGTCATATTTTGAGCCCACGTCTTGGCAGCTACATTAACCACTCGATGACTCTGGCTATTCATGAGATTTCCCACAATTTTGCCTTTGGCCACCACAAGGCACTGTGGAATCGCTGGTTTGGAATATTTGCCAATCTTCCTATTGGGGTTCCATATTCAATTTCCTTTAAGAGGTATCACATGGATCATCATCGATATCTTGGAGATGAGGGCATCAATGTGGATATTCCTACTGATTTTGAGGGCTGGTTCTTCTGTACCACTTTCAGAAAGTTTCTATGGGTTATTCTTCAGCCTCTCATTTATGCTTTTCGATCTCTGCTCATCAACCCCAAACCAATTTCTCATCTGGAAATTATGAATACTGTGGCCCAGATCGTTTTTGACATTATAGTTTACTATGTTTTGGGAATTAAATCTTTAGTCTACATTGTTGGCAGCATCCCTGCTTGGTCTTGGTTTGCACCCGATTTCTGGACATTTCATGGCTGAACATTACATGTTTTTAAAGGGGCATGAAACTTACTCATATTATGGGCCTCTGAATTTACTCACCTTCAATGTGGGTTACCACAATGAACATCATGACTTCCCCAATGTTCCTGGAAAAAAACCTCCCACTGGTGAGGAAAATAGCAGCTGAATACTATGACAACCTCCCCCAGTACAATTCCTGGGTGAGAGTACTGTACGATTTTGTGATGGATGATACAATAAGTCCCTACTCAAGAATGAAGAGGCATCCAAAAGGGAAGGAGGTACTGGAGTAAATATCACCACAGCCCAAGGAATTCCTCTCTGAAGCTTTAAAATAGCTGACAAAGTGGAATTTTTGCTGAAAACTGAAGATCAGTGATGCTTAGAAGCTATCATGACACAATTTCAAACTAGGATCTTCCTGCTGTTAAGAAACTAATCTAGGGCTGGGGATATATGTCAATGATGGAGCACTTGCCTGCAGCATGCCTGAGGCCCTGGGTTCAGTTCCTACCATCAGGAGACAAAAGCAGCAGCAAAAGCAGCAGCAGCAGCAGCAGCAGCAGCAGCAGCAGCTACTCAGGCTTCAACAGACAGCCTTACCCCTTCATGCTCAGCTTTACTCACTCACTGTATTGTAGTACCTGGAGGGTCTTTACCCATTTGTCATTTTGTAAACATATCATAAAGAATATTTCTAGTATGTTATTTTCACTATAAAGTTTTACTTTATTAAAACAGCTAATGAACTGAGCAAATAATCACAAAAAATTCAGTTACATACTTTTTCTCATATAGGCAAATGGTTAAAGTTAAAAGATAAAAACATTATATTGTGCAATAGTAATTCAAGGAAAATGGCTATAGATAGACTCATACAAGACAAAATAGACTTTAATTAAAAAAACTGAGCTAGATGTAAAGAGGGTTATTACATAATAATAAAGGTTGAATGAGTCCAAAAGATAAAACAAAATTTAATTTTCTATTAATCTAGAAGAATAACTCCCAAAACATAGAATGATGATGAATTATAGAAGAGTTGGATAATATATCATCATCTTGAGAGATTTTGACAAAATTCTTTTAGTAATTGACATTATAAATAGATGATATAAGAGATTTGAACCATACAATTAGCAAGCTTGATCTTATGGAATTAAATAAGATATATTATATTTAGCAAATGTAGAATAAACTTTCTTTACAAGAATAAAAAACACATTTAAGAAAAGTGAACACAAGCTAAGCTACAAGGATGGCTTCAACAAATTTGAAAGGATTGCTATTTTATAAAGCAGATTCTTTGATATAATTAAGTCCAAAATCACATATTTTTCATATATAAAAAACACATCTACTGAAAACTAACAAAATTTCAAAAACCTTATATGTCAAAGAAGACTTTATAACAGAAATGATTAAATACTTAAAACTGAATGATTATGAAAATTTATGCCTTCAAATACATGGGATTCACCTACAGTTGTGTTTGGAAGAAATTTTACAGTTTGAAATTGGTAAATTACAAAAAAAAGAAAAGATTGAAATCAGTGATTAAACCATTCTTACCAATAACATAATGAGACAGCTAACTAAATTAAAAAAAAGAATTAAAAAAATGAATATAGGGACTACAGTTGTATCTCAGAGGTAGAGGACTAGCCTAGCATGTGTGAGGCACTAGGTTCAATCCTCAGCACCACATAAAAATAAATAAACAAAATAAAGGTATAAAAGTACAATAACATTATTTTAAAAATGAATAGTAGTATTTTATAAAGTAGAAAACATACAATAAAGGGGACCAACAAATCTGTAAGTTGGTTCTTTGAAAAGACATTTTTAAATGACAAACTTCTGATAGAATTAAGGTAAAAAGGGAGAAAGGGAATAATACTGGAAACAAAAAGGGGAACATAACTATAGATGCTGATATTAAACAGATGATAAGGGGATATCATATACAACATTTGGTGATAGATTTGAAAACCTAAATGAGGCAATTTGTAGAAAAATATAATTCATCAAAATTGACTCAAGAAGAAATAGAAAAATCGTGGAACCCTCAAGTCATTAAATAAATTTGATTGATAGGAAAACAAAAACTTCCAATGAAGAAAATGATGCTCAGGCTCCAGAGAAACTCAAGAAAGGGAATATTTAATAAGAAAAGAAAGGGCTGGGGATGTGGCTCTAGCGGTAGCGCGCTCGCCTAGCGTGCGTGCGGCCCGGGTTCGATCCTCAGCACCACATACAAACGAAGATGTTGTGTCTGTCAAGAACTAAGAAAAAATAAATATTAAAATTCTCTCTCTCTGTCCCCCTCTCTCTCACTCTCTCTTTAAAAAAAAAAGAAAAGAAAAACATTTCTCAAGGTTAACATCCACTTATATTAAAATCAGACAAACAATAACTCATTGTATGAAATTTTTGGTGAGTGTGTATTTTGTTTCTACCACATTTCAAAAACAAAAAGAAAAAAATATTGACCCTCATGGATTAATTGTGACATCAATTATCTAATTTATGTTCTATGATAACTTTACTTGAAAATAGAAAAAATAAAATTATAAACTTGAGAACAAGCTCCAGTTTAGGTATCCTATGACAGTGAACCAAAATTATTGCCTTCTGATTTTAATGGAAAACAGTGATCAGTCCATGGTCCCATTTCCCTCAAAGGCTAATTCAAACCTGTAATGCTATTTTGAACAAGCTCATTTGCCCTCTCTTATCTCCTGCCTTCATTTCCTTTTTCAGAGATAATATTGATTTCATTGAGTCTGTTATTGTTATTCCCTCCCCATTTCTTAGAATTTATCTACAACTAGTCTCAGCCTCTCTTTCTTTCACTACAGAGAAAGCAACTAAAATAATTGCTTCACCTGTCCCGTTTCCTATCTCCTTAATCATTTTATTCCATCAATTATTTCATTTTGTTCTGTATCTTCAACTTTCTCTGTTTGTTGTTCTTCCCTTGGCTAATTTCAAAAGCATTAGCATCCATCCACTCTTAGATAATTCAAAACTTGAGGGAAGTTCTTGCCTCCTCTCTCTCCCTTACTCCCCTCACCTCAAAATCTATGCAATAACCAAGTCTTCTTGCCAATTATATTTCCTGAAATACAATTTCTCACATTTTCAAAAATGATGTCTTTATTTTGACATGTTACTTTATGATCATAGGTATCATCAGGCTTTGATTTACTATGAAGTTATTAAAATTACAGGATAATATCCTTTTTGTTCTTCTGCCATTATCAGAAGTGGAGGCCTTTACCTCTGAAGAGATACAGAGATCATGGCCTAGAAGAAGAGCAGGCTACACTGGAGTCCTTCTGTGTTCATATGCCTGCAATCAATATGCTTACTATAATTATGACTTTAGGGAAACCAAACCCTCTAAATCTTACTTTCGTCAGCTGTAAAATGGAAGATGATAATGTTTGTCCATAAGTATTATTGGAGTGATTGAGATTATGTATATAGAACAGTTAATGTTATATCTTGCACATTTGAGCATTCAGTAAATGTAAATTCTCTTTCTTCTTATAGCTTATTTGCCTTTATCCCCTCTGTTACACAGCTCTGTGACTTTAAGACAAATCTGATCATGACATTTCCCTAAAAAAAACTTTTGGCAGTTTCAACTTGTCCACAAATCCAAACTCTATTAACTTGGGACATAAAATTCTTTATCAGTTGACTCTCCTCCCTCATTTTCACTCCTACCTCAAATCCATGAGCTCCTTGCATACAAAAAAAGGAAATTGTCTTTAAATCTATATTTAAATTCCTAAACCTTAACAACAGAATTATTGTCTAAATAAGTACTGTTAAAATATGGAATAAATGTTTATTCAAATACATGTTTAACTTTTGAATTGAATTCACTTCACAATTAAAAACAGTTAATATTTGAAAATCTCTTGAGTGAATTTTGATAAAAGGAATAAGCTGCTACTAAGTTAAGAAAAAAATACATTTCTATTTTGACATGTTTGTTATTTTGTGATCATAGACATCATCAGGTTTTGATTTACTCTGAAGTTCTTTAAACTGACAGGATAATATCATGTCTTAGAAAAATCATACATAAGTTAATCATGAAGGATGGATCAAAGGGAAATCAATGACATGTAATGCAAGAATCAAACAAAAAAGAAACATGGAAAACATCTCAAATAGCTTAATTTTATGTGATAATCATGGTAGTATCATTTTGTATTTAATAAGGAATTTTCTTCCTAAGATCTTGAAATGCTTTGAATATATTACCTTGATTTTACTCACAAAGTCCCTGGGAGATAAAGAGAAATTGTAACTTATGTAAATAAAATTTGCTTTGGGTCCTTTACATTTTTTTTTTGTTTCTGTATGTTAAATATTTCTCTTTTTAGTATACTCAGACTACTAAGCGCTATTCATGAAAACCATACAACCATGCTTGTGGTTAACACTACGTATTCATGGTAACCATTAATCAGTTTCTCATCACTGTGACCAAATAACTGACTTAAAGTATTTAAAGGAGGAAAAAATCATTTTGGCTCACAATTTTGGAGGTTTCTGTCCATGGTCTACCAGCTCCATAGCTTTGCCCTGAAGGATGGTAGAACAACATGGTAGAAGGGTGTGGCAGAAGAAAGCTGCTTAGCTTATGACAGAGACAGAGAGAGAAAGACAGAGAAAGAGGCCAAGAACAAGAAATACCACCCAGGACACACCCAAAATGACCCATTTCCTTCAGCCAGTTTGCACCTCCTACAGTTTCCAATGCCTCCCAGTAATCTGTTCAGCTATCAGTGGAGTAATCCCCTGATAATGTCTAGGTTCAGTTTTTGCATAAATATACTATAAGTGGTGCTGTGTACATAATACTGTCTCTTTTTATTAAGTGTTAAATGAATGATCATTTCTTTGATTATTTACTTTAGATTCATTATTTTATTAAAGTTTATAAAATGATAATATTCTAATTATATCAATAATCTGACCTGTTCTTTAAATATATATGTGTGTGTGTATACATATATGTATATGTTTGTATACATATATGTATATGTTTGTATACATATATATGGGTACCTATATGCATATGTACATGTGTACATGCATGTATGTGTGCACCTGTGTGCACATATATGTACTACATGTGTATGTATGTGTGTACACATACATATATGTGTTCACATATTTATATGTATGTATATTTATGTATATGTATACACATATATGTATATAAATATATATATATATATATATATATATATATATATATATATATGAATGAGATGGGATCAGACTGTAGGAAGTAAGTCACTCTGGATGTGCCCTGAAAAGGTATTATTTCTTTTTTTTTTTAAAGAGAGAGTGAGAGAGTGAGAGAATTTTTTAATATTTATTTTTTAGTTCTCGGCGGACACATCATCTTTGTTGGTATGTGGTGCTGAGGATCGAACCCGGGCCGCACGCATGTCAGGCGAGCGTGCTACTGCTTGAGCCACATCCCCAGCAAGGATATTATTTCTTGTCCTTACCATTCCGCTCTTTTTCTTTCTCTCTTTCCCTCTCTCTGTCTCTCATTCTCTGTTTCTGTCATGAGCTGAGCAGCTTTCCTCTGTCACACACTTCCAACATGATGTTCTGCCTCCCTTCAGCAAGTTCTGCCTCCCTTCAGTCATTCCTCTCCTCAGAAAATACCAAAGGATTTAAAATCAGCTTACTATAATGACACAGCCACATCAGTGTTTAATGCAGCTCAACTCACAATAGCTAAACTATGGAACCAACCTCAGTGCCCTTCAACAGGTGAATAAATAAAGAAAATGTAGTATATATGCACAATGTAATAACAGTTACTAATAGGGCATTAAGTAAAATTGTGGATGTGTAACCGACGTGATTCTGCAACCAGCATTTGGGGTAAAAATTGGGAGTTCATAACCCACTTGAATCTAATGTATGAAATATGATATGTCAAGAGCTTTGTAATGTTGTGAACAACCAATAAAAAAAGAAATTCTGTACTTCATAATAAATATATTTAAAAAATGAAAAAAAAAGAAGAATGACTTTATGGCATTTGCTGGTAAATGGATGGAACTAGAGACTATCATGCTAAATGAAATAAGCCAGTCCCAAAAAGTCAAAAGTAGAATGTTTTATCTAATATGCAAAGCCAATAAAAATAAGAGGGGGGAAGATTTTAAAAAAAGGAATAGAAGAATAAAAACAGTCTTTCACTTTGACGCTTTCTGGGTTATATGCACATTAATCAAACCAAGACCACTATTTTTTTTTCTTGAGGAGTTGGCATGAGGAACATGCTAGAAAGGAAACTACTGAATTTAATATTTCAATTTCTATGTGAAAAATAAATGTTTACATATACATCAGCAGTTGTTGAGAACCAAAGTTCTTAAATGGCCCTATAGGTTTGATTAAGGCCTGGTTAATTTTTTATTGATATTTAATAAAATCTTTCTCATGTATTTGACCTCTGACACTAGTAAGATTCTCTTGGCAGTCATCAGAACATAATTCCTTTTACACATTGGTAAATGGTATAATATTTATTGTTTGATAGAAACAGAAAAAGTAGTTGATAGAAATTATATCATATGAAATTTATAAATGCAACCTTATTACAGTTCATATGTTTAAATTTCTTTTATTTGAGAATGTTAAGCAAGTAAAAAAAGACTATGTCAAATCTCTTGCAACACTTAAGTTTTCGGTCTACTTTGATGATGACTTCTAATTCTTGTATCCAAATTAATGTCAACTGGTTATGAATACCTGTATTGATATGAGTAAATGATTACTCACTCATGGTTCTATCAAAATTTTCTGTGGGAACCTTATTTTTCTTATTTTTGTAGTCAGATTAATAATGGAACCCATTCCATGTAGCAAAATAAGTCCCATAGATACTGTTACTTAGAAAGCACCCATCTTTAAGTTGACTTTACAAAAATTCAAAACTTGAAATAATATCTTGTATTTGTATAGTATTAGCACTTCCCCCAATCACTTTTTCATCTACTACCTTATTTAGCCTGCACATTTCCTGTAGACGTATTAAATCTAGAAAAAAAAAGTTTATAGTATAAGACCAAAAGCAGGAGTGTAAATAATTTGCATTTTATAATCCAACTTAATTATCTGTTCTAATTTTCAAGATACTATCAACCATCTCTCATTCATTCTTAGCATCAACTCCTCCTGGAAGTCTTCCCTAAAGGTTAATGATGCTTTCATCTATGTTTATTTGAACTTTATGCATACTTCTGATATTATACATACAAGCTTTTGCCTAAATCACTGTTACACTTGTTAAACTGTGATTCTTATGGGGATAGGTACTAAGTGTTGTACATTTCAGCATATTAAATGCCTAACATAGTATCTGGTGCACAATACATTCTCAATTCGTAACTCTTGAATTATTGACATGAAATAACACAACTTTTTGTCTACAATAATGAAAGATGGTAAGGCAAGTTAGCTGTGATGGTGGTAGTGATGGTAGTGGTGATTGTCTTTAAAAAAGAGATCAGAATAAACATTCTTAGTCAAAATATAATAGTAAGAAAATTGAGAATTAAAAAGTTGAGTCCCAAGTATGTGTGGAAAAGATAGTAAACTGAATGTAAAAATCTAATCTTAATCTGCAAAAAAAAAAAAAAAAAAAAAAAACACCCACTTAAAATGGAGGGGAAACATTATTAAAGACATCACTCTAAAAAGACTGGAAAGTATAGTAGAATAGAGAAAGCAGTGTAATTTTTTAAAGGAGAAACCATATAGATTAGTGTTAGCAGACTTACTTAATTGACTTGGAAAGAGACCTCAACCAATTTTGGATAAAGTAGAAGAAATAACCCTTTTTAAAATCCAGTGTCTTGCTCTAAGTCTCAGAAATTAAAACAACCAGGTACCATTGGAATTGAGAGAGTTCTGGGAAAGAAAGATAAGTTTAGGAGGCTAGGGAAAAACTCAGTTTCATGTACAGCGATCCTCTGCCTTATCTCAGATCTAGGTAACTGTCCTTTATCAACTTCATAAAAATTTGGAGGTTACTCTCCTGTCATGGGGAAAAATACAGGGTCACTGGACTGGATGATGCTAATAAGTAGAGTACATCTGGACATGAAACAAGGGGATTAAGTAACCATATGCATAATAAATTGAATGCTTCTTTCACTAAGTGTGTAGAACACTGGGAGCCCAGTCTTCTATTCTCTAGGAAAGAGATGGGAGTTCTCTCTGGAGAAACTGATGAGTCAACAAAGAACCTGAATATACAGGCAACAGAGACTTAACAAAAAACAGTCCACTCACATAAAAAAAAAATTAAAATAAAACAAGCTACATTCACAAATCGAGTGAATCAGCACTTTTACACATGACCAGACCACGCAAAAAATATCATTCAATGTTTCTTCTGAAAGCATGATAAAGAAGACTTTATTTAGGACCATAAGCATAAATATAGGAACTACTGGGATGAGATATTGCAGTGAGGGAGATAGATTAGTCTCAACTCTGAACACAGCATAAGAATGTGGGAATTTGGGCTGGGGATGTGGCTCAAGCGGTAGCACGCTCGCCTGGCATGTGTGGGGCGCTGGGTTCGATCCTTGGCACCACATAAAAATAAAATAAAGATGTTGTGTCCACCGAAAAACTGAAAAATAAATATTAAAAAATTCTCCCCCTCTCTCTCTTTCTCTCTCTCTCTCTCTTAAAAAAAAGAATGTGGGAATTTAAGACATGGAGCATACTGGGAAGAAGTTAGATAATGGTGGGTTGTGAATGCTGGGACTCTGGCTCCTTCTTCTCTCTATGCTTCCTGGCCACTATAAGGTAAACAGCTTCCTCCACAATGTGTTTCCACCGTGATATACTCAGTTATCAGAGGCCCCAAATCAACAACCCAATTTGCCATGGACTGAAACTTCTGAAACCATTAGCCAAAATAAACCTTTCATCCTTATCATTGTTAATCTCAGGTACACACACACACACACACACACACACACACACACACATTCTCTGTGTATGTGTCACAGTGTCAGAAATCTGACTAACAACATGCTTAAAACCCTAACATAGTTCAAAATCTGTTGATAATTTTAAAAAAATTGTGTCATTAAATATCATCTTATTTGTATTTTAAAACATCTCTTTGTGATGTCTAGGCATAAAAATGCAGAAAGGAGGAGTTTTCATATTATATTTAAGTGTTTTTTGGAACTAATTTTAAACTTTAAAGTTGCAAGAATAATAATCCAAAAAATACCTTTGTATCCTTTATATGGATTCAGCTATTAGCATTTTACCCCACCTGCATTATTGTTTACTCTTTCTCTCCCACATACATCTACCTCTATATACGTTTGTAACACACACATATACATAACACATTTTTCTGTATCATTTGAGAGTAATTTGCATAAAGCTCTTTACCTTTAAATACTTCAATGAGTATTTCCTCTAAATAATGTTCTTAGATTACCACGGTACAATTGATGAATTCAAAAGAAACCAAAAGAATAATTCTAAGAAATATTTATTAAAATATAATAACAATTGATAAATCCAGGAAATTTAACATTGAGACAATATCTTTCCCTAATCTATCAATGATATTACAACTCCTTAGTTGAACTATATATATCACTGTATCAATTTGTGTTGTTTTACGATGAGCATAGATTTCTTTTATAATTTCAAAACCATGCTAATTGTTTTAATTATATGAGGAGCTAGGATAAGCAAGATGCCTCTCAAGATTTAACTTCTTGGGCCCTAGGATATATACCTTGAAGTAATTACTTTACACATTCACTATATGTTTTAGTCAGCTTTTTTTGCCCTGTCACTAAAAGACCTGACCAGATCAATTGTAGAGGAGGAAAGGTTTATTTTAGGGCTCACGTTTCAGAGGTCTTAGTCCATAGAAGGCCAGCTCCATTCCTCAGGACTCAAGATGAGGCAGAACATCATGACAGAAGAGTGTGGTGGAGGAAAATGGCTCAATAATGATCAGGAAGCAGAGAAAGAGATTCCACTCTCCAGATACGAAATATATACCTCATACCCACACCCCCCAGTGAATCACTTCCTCCAACCACAGTCCACCTGCCTCCAGTTCCCACTCAATTAATCCCATCAGGGATCAATCTACTGATCGTGTTAAGGTGATAATCCAATCATTTCTCCTTCAAATCTTCTTGCATTGTCTCACATGTGAGCTTTTGGGGGACACCTCACATCCAAAACATAACACTATACATACGTGGGTCTGATAGAAAACTTCTTCCTCTTTTTAGATAGTTACTAGTTCCTCTGGCTCTCTCACATTCCTGACTGAATACCAGGTTGATAACTGGTACTGAATCCTGAGAAAGTGTCAAATTTAAAAGGCCTTGGGGTTTCTCTGCAATCTCCCAAAGAGAATCTTCACCTTACGCCAGGAAAATGCTTGAATAGTTTTGATTTTTTTTAACTAATTCTAAGGAGGTAGTTCTGTTGTCTTGACATATTAATTGTGTTGTTTCTTCTTTCATGAGAAAGAAAGCATAAGCACTTAATAGACTCTATTCTTTGAAGTCTTCCCTTTGAGTCTTTGTTCATGAATTTCCCCCCCCCATTCTTCTTTCATTTCTATGGTGCTCAGGTGCCAGCACCACCACCACATTCAAGTGAATCACAGTGTCCTTAGGATAATCAATGGACAACAAGAGCAGACAATTAACAGAGCTTAGGAGATGCAGTTCTTCTTTAAAAATAACTTTTTAAAAAGTTTTATAAGTATGCATAATCATTGTGTGATTTTAACAAAAGTTTTTATTTTAAAAATTTTCAGATTGAAAAGAATTGTTATATTTTCTTTTATAATAGATAAAAATTATTGAGTACGACATTTAAAGATGAATTGAATTTATTTTGGGTACATAGGGCAGGATTTAAAACTCCCACCACATAGGCACTTTATGGAGCAAAATAGTTTTGGAAATTTATTCATAGAGTTGTTAAGAATGTGTTTATTGAACCATTTGAGAATAATCAGTAAAATCACTAGCCATTTTTACAAAATCTTACATCATAAAAGTGAAAACTACAGTCCCCAAAAGTCATTATTATCACAATTTAAAACCTCAAATGTATAGCATATATTCACTATTTTCATTAGGAAAATTATCCTATTATCAATATAGCATATAATACATATTAAGGCCATTAGGCAAGTTTTATAACATTATATTGATAGAAAAATAAATTTAAATTTAACCACCTACGAAGTACTCTGCTGAACCGTAGCACAGTGGGTATTAGAAGTAGAAAATAATGTTAAAAGTGACTGAGCACTTATTTCTTTCTTCAATGGGGAGGGGCAATATGCAATCAGGAAATTTCTCAGCATTAGCAAGACACTCCACAGTAGGAGGGTTGAAAATGGGAGCAATAAACAGTTAACTGGAGTATGCTGTAAGGCACTTTTAAAGACCAAGAACATAAGAGCTGGCATATTAATAACTCTTATATTATAGCAGCCCTGTGGGTGAAATGGAGCCTGCAGATGACTGCTGTTCTCCTTCCGTTATTGCCCCAAACTTTTTGCCCCGCTCCTTATTTTAACCTCACTCATGGAGCAGAGCAAGAGAATAGGATGAAGAGAAAGTTACTGCAAGAAAGTTAAAGATAAATATTGAATGATATTCCAAAAAAGCTTCTTTTTTATTTGAGGAAATTAATTTCCCCCCAAAGTAACTACAATGATCCACATTAAATCCATAAATAACACTACCCTAGGATAAGGGTAAGTGCCCAAGACCAGCTGAGAGAGAAAAATCAAGAATGCCTAATATAAACATAAAAAACATAGAAAGGATTCTCTAATATTTTTACTTGTATAATTCCCTTACTATTTACCTCATTCTATCACTACCTCCTCATAAAATATTTTACCACAGAAAAAGTAAATACTGCTCACCATAAGTGTTGGAAGGTATTTATGACAAACCCTTCAAAATTTGATGGTAGAAATTGAAAAGGGTCACATTAGCATAATTATTATATTGTCCTTTCACATAAGGAATATTTGTTACATTTTTATCAGGTCTTTTTAGTTATACATTACAGTAGAATTCATTTTGATATAACTATACAGCATGGAATATATCTTATTCTAATTAGAAATTCATTCTTATGGATGTACATGATGGTGGGATTCACTATGGTTATATTCATATATGTAAAAGGAAAATTATTTCAGATTCATTCCATTGTCTTTCCTTTTCTTATCCCTCCTCCCTTCACTCCATTTCCCTTTGTCTAATCCACTAACCTTCTATTTTTCCCCTCACCTTCCACATATCAGCAAATGTATTCAAACTTTGGCTTTGGGAGACTCACTTATTTCACTTAGTATGATAGTCTCCAGATCTATCCATTTACTGGCAAATTTCATTAAAGGCATTCTTCTTTATGGCTGAGTAATATTCCATTGTTTATACATACCACATTTTGTTTATCAATTTATATGTTGAAGGGCACCTAGGTTGGTTCCACAGTTCAGCTATTGTGAATTGAGCTGCTATAAACATTGATGTGGCTGCGTCACTGTAGTATGCTGATTTTAAATCCTTTGAGTATATACCAAGAAGTGGGAAAGCTGGATCAAATGGTTGTTTCATTACTAGTTTGGGGTAAAATCTCCATAATGCTTTCCTGAGTGTGCAATAATTTGTAGTCCCACAAGCAATATATGAGTGTACCTTTTTCCCCACACCCTCATTAATGTTTATTGCTACTTATATTCTTAATAATTGCCATTCTGACTAGAGTGAGAGAAATCTTAATGTAGTTTTAATTTGTATTTCTCTGACTGCTAAAAATGTTAAGCATTTTTTCATATATTTGTTGACCATTCATATTTTTTCTGTTCAGTTACTTTGCCCATTTATTGATTGGGTTATTTGTTTTTTGGTATTAAGTTTTTTGAGTTTTTTATTTATCATGGAATTTAACACTCTGCTGAGGTGCAGGCGGCAGACCTCTATAATTAAAACTACAGAACACTAAAGAAAGAAATTAAGGAAGACCTTAGAAGATGGAAAGAATCTCCCATGCTCCTAGATAGCAGAATTAATATTGTCAAAAGGGCCACAGTACCAAAAGTGCTAAACAGATTCAATGCAAGTCTCATCAAAATTCTAATGACAGGATGCGGGGAAATGGGTACACTTGTTCATTGTTGGTGGGACTGCAAAATGGTGCAGCCAATTTGGAAAGCAGTATGGAGATTTCTTGGAAAGCTGGGAATGGAACCACCATTTGACCCAGCTATTCCCCTTCTCGGTCTATTCCCTAAAGACCTAACAAGAGCATGCTACAGGGACACTGCTATATCGATGTTCATAGCAGCACAATTCACGATAGCAAGATTGTGGAACCAACCTAGAAGCCCTTCAATAGATGAATGGATTAAAAAATGTGGCATTTATACACAATGGAGTATTACTCTGCATTAAGAAATGACAAAATCATAGAATTTGGAGGGAAATGGATGGCATTAGAGCAGATTATGCTTAGTGAAGCTAGCCAATCCTTCAAATGTCTTCTTTGATATAAGGGGAGTAACCAAGGACAGGGTAGAGACGAAGAGCTGGAGAAGAAGAATAACATTAAACAGGGATGATAGGCGGGAGGGAAAGTGAGAGTTAAGGGAAATTGCATGGAATTGGAAGGTGAGCCTCAGGGTTATACACAATTACATATAAGAGGAAAGAAGGAGTAGGAGAAAAATTATATAAGTGGAAGAAACAATTTATAGTAGAGGGGATGGAGAGAGAGAAGGGGAGGGGAGGGGAGGGGAGGGGAGAGGTGAGGGGACAGTGGAGAATGGGATAGACAGCAGAATACATCAGTCACTAGAAAGGCAATTTGTAAATCAATGGAAATGTAACTGATGTGACACAGCAATCTGTATACGGGGTAAAAATGGGAGTTCATAACCCACTTGAATCAATCTGTGAAATATGGTATATTAAGAACTATGTAATGTTTTGAACAACCAACAATAAAATAAAAAAAAAAATTCTAATGACATTCTTCATGGAAATAGAAAAGGTAGTCATGAAGTTCATCTGGAAAAGTAAGATGTCCAGAATAGCCAAAGCAATACTTATCAGGAAAAGTGAAGCAGAAGGTATCGCAATCCCAGATGGTATTGGCACCAAAACAGGGAAGAAGACCAGTAAAACACAATAGAAGACATAGAGACAAACCCACAAAAGTACATTTACCTCATACTAGACAAAAGGTGCCAAAAACATACATTGGAGAAAAGACAGACTCTTCAACAAATGTTAAGGAAAAAGTGGAAATCCATATGTAGTAGAATGAAATATAAACCCCCCTATCTCTCAACCTGCTCAAAACTCAACTCAAAGTGGATCAAAGACCTAGAAATTAGATCAGAAGCCCTGGACATACTAGAAGAAAATGTAGGCCCAACACTCCAGCATATGAGTTCAGGAACTGACTTCCTTAACAAGACTCCTAAAGCACAAGAATTAAAATCAATAATCAACAAATGGAATGGCATTAAACTAACAAGCTTCTTCACAGCAAAGGAAACAATCAAGCAAAAGCCCACAGAATGGGAGAAAATCTTGGTTACATTTCTTTAGGGGTGGAAAAGGAGATGATCCCTTTCCTACCCAACATAGTGTCTTGACTAACACTCACATAACAAATGATAGTTTAACAAAATAAAACATAACTTTATTAACATGGGAGCTATACAAAATATGAAACATCAAAGAAATGACCAGATGGTTGAAACTTAAATATGCTCTTCACAGAGGAGAGGAAATGAAGAAGTTGTGACAAATTACAGGGAAGGTAAGGAATGGAAACTCACATCAAAAAAATAAAAGGAGGGGCTGGGGTTGTGGCTCAGTGGTAAAGTGTTCGCCTAGCACGTGCGAGGCCCTGGGTTCAATCCTCAGTACCACATATAAATAAATACAATAAAGGTATTGTGTCCAACTACAACTAGAAAAAATAAATATAAAAAAATAAAAGGATTTGTTATTACACAGATAAAAATTTCCCAGGTAATAGAAGCTGCCCTCGGAAAAATAGATGAAAAGTTTCTCTGGGTGTGGTGGTGACTTTTGGTGTCCTTTCTTTGTGGTTAGTCATTCCTGGTTATTCATGAGACTCCTAGGCAAGGATTTGAGGATAACTGTGTTTATTTTGAAGTAAGTTTTCTCAGTCAGATAAGGGAACTTTAGAGAAAGACCCCTCTCTACCATTGGGATAGAAATAAGGAAAGGTTAGGAATCCTAATTTTGAGAATATTTCTTCAACTGAGCATGTAAAAGCATCATGTGCTTTTAGGTATCGTTTTCTGAGCCCCAACACAGTATTATAAGGATATCAGAAACTACCAGTCTATAGACAGCTACAGTGGTATCATATAAGTTACACAAGGTTATATAGTCAGGCTTCTTTTCTTCAATGAAAAATAGGCCAGGCATGGTGGCACATGCCTGTAATCCCAGCTGCTCGGGAGGCTGAGGCAGGAGGATCACAAGTTCAAAGCCAGCCTCTGCAATTATGAGATGCTAAGCAACTTTAATAATATATTAGAACCATAGATCTACATTCTAAATAGAAATCTAGCCAAATGTTTGCTATTTAATTAGTCAATGTAACAAAATTAAAAATTCAGTTCCTAAGTCACACTAGCCTTAAGTGCTCACCAGCCTCATATGAGTCATGACTACTATAAAGAATAGTTTAGATATAGAGCATTTCCAACTTCACAAAAAGTTTTGTTAAGTATTGCTGTTCTAGGTACTCAAATGAATTTTATAATCAGTGATTAAGCTTTCTTAAATCCTCATTAAAACCTGGACATTTCTTTAATAATCCTCTATTGTTCTAATATTTATTATTGCTGATTGAGGAGGAATGATTGTTGGATGCATGTATTCGAAAATTTATTTTTAGTTGTAGTTGGACACAATACCTTTATTTTATTTATTTTTTTGTGATGCTGAGGATTGAACTCAATGCCTCGCACATGCTAGATGAGAACTCTACCACTGAGGCACAACCCCAGACCCAGTATTAGAAAATTTAACTGTAATGACAAATACAGTGAATACTGACACAAAAATGAACAAAAGGGATAATTTTCCCTATTATAATTTATTTATATTTTTCCTAGTATTATTATACAATCATTTTTCTCAAAATTGTATAAGCATTAAATAAATGTCAGCTGAAATGTTCAAGAAATCAAGTGCTCTGAATAAGAGAATTTTCATCTGATGTTAAAGCAATTAAACATTTTCAATTTCAACACACTTTCAGATAATCTTTTCAAAATATATGAGCCCATTTATTTGTCTTATATTCTAAACATAATTAAGTCTTCATTTGTTTGTTTTGCAGGAAAGTACCAGGGACCGAACCCAGGGGCACTTAACCACTGAGAAACATCCCTACCTTTTTTTTTTTTTTTTTTTTTTTACTTTGAGACAGGGTCTGACTAAGTTACCTTAGGCCTTGCTAAGCTGCTGAGACTGGCTTTGAAATTGCAATCCTCCTGCCTCAGCCTCCCAAATTGCTGGGATTATGGGCATTTACCACCATGCCTGGCTTAATCTTCTTTTGAAGACTCATGGTCTTACAGGGTCTCAAACTGTTCATACTGTGAATCATTCAACCCTGTAGAGTATATCATAGAATGACTGTAGTCAGTCAATGTTCACTCAGAATATATCCTGGAAGTTAGATTTGTGGTTAAATATCTTATATGTGATTTATTTTATAATAGTTTGCTTCTTTTATCTAAAATGTTGGTTTCAAAGACTAAAAAACTGCTTATATAATTGTAGGTTTCTAGTGAGTGGGAGAGTCTATTTGAAATTTTTTCTAAAATTAGAAAGAATAATCATCATATTGTATTCTAAAAATATCTCTTTGAATTTCTTGTTAAAATTCTACATGATATATAATAGCAATTAATTTTAAAATTTCAAGTTAACTTTCCAACTTGATGTATTGAAAAAATTTTCCATATTAAAAAATTAAAGCAGAGGGGCTGGGGTTGTGGCTCAGTGGTAAAACGTTTGCCTATCATGTATGAGGCCCTGGGTTCAATCCACAGCATAACATATACATAAATTAAATAAAGGTATTGTGTCCAACTACAACTAAAAAAATAATAATAAAGCAGAGAAAATGATATCAGAGAAACAGGAATTCTCCTATGAAGTTTGATAAGAGCTTTATGAAATTATCTCTCTGAGAATATTTCCATAGATGGAAAATAAAATATTGGAGGAAGTTAAAAAGAAAAGAATAAAAGAAAAATGGATATGTAAAAGTCAACAATTACTTCATTCTCTTTTTGTTTAGTTCCCCAGTAAAGTCACTAAGCCTGAAATTAAAAAAAAAAAAAAAAAAAAAAAAAAAAAAAAAAAAAACAGCTGAAGGCTAAATGAATAGCCTATCCTTCTGCCATCCATGCTAACAGCACTGGCTAATGGCTGAAACACAATGAGAAAAACTCACATTATGGCTCATGAAAAGAAAAAGGCTTGCCATGTACCTTCTTAAATTCAAAGACTAGAATGTCATAATGAGAAAGATATTAAAATGTTCCTTCTTACTCAATACTTATTTAAACTTTCCCCTTCCAGAAACATTTCATATCCTACATCCTCCACGAAAAGCTATTCTGATCTTCTGATCTAGACAATTGATTCCTCTGCCGAACGACTAAAGGATTTATTGACTATCTGATTCATTTATTAATTATTCATTCATTGCCTTCCAACATCTTTTTAAATCAATTTTATTATTTTTCTGATCATAAAACTAAATGTGCTGTTCTTTAAAATATAACTTATAGCAAGTTCTAAAGAATAAGATAAAAATCAGCCATAATCCAACCACCAGGAAAGAATCCCTATTAAGACTTGGACAAATTTCCTTTTCATTTTTACACATTAAGAATGTATAACTACATACTTTTTGTTTCTAAAACTAGAATGCATTCTGCTCATTTTCATACTTTTTCACTTATCATTACTGCATGAACACTTCCCCATGTTTTAAATATTTTTGAAAAACAGGTTAATGGGAACTTTACTTCCAGTATGAATGAATAAGCTTCTAAAAATTATCCTCTGACAAATTAAAAACTATAAATTAAAAGCATTTGTATTTCAGAGAGAAATCAAAGTTTGGAGAAAGCAAGTGGCACTGAATAAATTTCATGTTTTCAGACAAAATAAAACTAAGAGAGTGAATCACCAGAAGATCCAAAGTACAAGAAATGCCAAAGAAATTTCTTCAGGTGGCGAAGATATGATATCAGAAAGCACCTCCAATCTTTAGGAATGAATAAAGAGAATCAGAAACATTTAATTATTTTAATGAAATTAAGAGTTCTTTTTCTCTCTTATTTTCTTTAAAATACACACTTTTTTTCCCTTAAGGTTGTTGTACACACTGTAGAGAAAGATACCAGCTCCTATGGAGACTTCATGAAGACCTGAGTACCATTGGGAGCCTGGGCCTGAGCCTGAGTTGAAGCTGGAACTAAAGACAGAGTTACAGCTGGAACTGAAGCTGCCCTGTGGACCTAGGTTGTTTTAGTCAGCTTTTTCACCAGTGTTACTAAAAGACATGAACAGAACAATTGTAGAGGAAGAAAAGTTTATCGGGAAGGCTCACTATTTCAGAGGTCTCAATCCCCAGACAGCAGCCTCCATTCCTCAGGACATCGTGGCAGAAGAATGTGGCAGAGGGAAGCAGCTCACATGGTGATCAAGAAGCAGAGAGAGAAAAACTCTAAAAATACAAAATATATGCCCCATAGACACGCCCCAATGAACAACTTCCTCCAGTCACACCCCACCAGCCTTCAGTTACTACTCAATTAATCCCATCCATTGATTGGGTTAAGACCCTTTCAACCCAATCATTTCTTCTCCAAACCTTTGTGCATTTTCTCACATGTGAGCTTTTGGGGGACACCACATCTAAACCATAACATGGGTTTCAGTTTTTACCTTGGCCTAAACTTTGGCTGGTATAACCTATGATTCCTGACAATGAGAACACTAGCATGCTTACCAAGCTTGGGGTGAACAATGTAGGCAAATTGAGTTTACAGCTGACACCTATGGGATCTTGGGCTTAACTTCCATGGGCTTTACAGACAGTCTGGGCATATGCACTCAGGGCATTGACCTTGTAGATCCACATCTTTTCTAAACCCTTCTTATTTGCTTCTTGGCAGTACACACATTCCTCAGGAACTTGGGATCAATCCTCTGAAGATAAGCGTATCTTTGTGATTGGAGTTTTTTTTGTTGTTGTTGTTGTTTTTTTGTTTTTTTTTTGTCATCTGAGTGCAATTTTAAGGACTTGTGGTTGGTGTGTTCTTGAATTTATTCTTTTATGCACTATAACTCCCAGTTCCCAAAGTGCTCCAAATACAACTTTTAAAAGCAAACATTATATCATTTACTTACAGAGTTAAAACATAGTTAGTTGTAATCTATGTGGCAAGCATTACACAAAATGTGAGAAGGAATGGTAAATGAACTTGTATGATTATAGAATTATAGTATTTTATGTAATTGGTACTATATTAGTCTTTAGAAGACTAACAACTTCAGAATATTCACTGCATTCCCTACAATAACTACTAGAAAAAATACAAGTATATACATAAAAAGTTAAAATCAACATCATCAAATAATTTAAAAGAAAGCAAGTGGCACACACCTTTAGTCTCAAGTAACTTAGGATGCTTATACAGGAGTACAAGTTTGAGACCAACCTGAGCAATTTAGTGAGACTGTGTCTCCAAACACAAAATAAAAAAGGAAGGAGGTCTATCTCAGTGGTAAGCACCTCTGAGTCCAATCTCCAGTACCAAAAAAGAAGGAGGAAGAGGAGAAGGAGGAGGAGGAGGCAGCAACATGGGGAAAATAGCAATATCAAAATAAGAGGGAACAAACAAAAATCAAATAGTAAAATAGTAGATCCAAGGACAACCACACCAGTAATTATATTAAATGCTATTAGACTACACACTCCCATTAAAAGGCAAAATGAGAAATGCTACAACTTTTAAGACCCAACTATTTCTTGTGTATAATATACATACTTCAAATATTATTAGATGTGTGGGAAAAATGAATTGAAAAATATATATTATGCAAAAAGTAGACATAAGGTCACAATAGTTTATTAACACCAGCTAGAAGTTTAAGATCAAGAGTGATTATCAAAGAGAAACATTTGATAATGATAATAGAATCAATTTATCAGGAAAAACTCCTGAATGTACATATGTGTAATAATAAAACTTTGGGACTCATGAAGTGACAATCAACAGAATTAAAAGAAGAAGTAGACAATTTCAAAATCATAGTAGGAGATTTTACCAAACTTTCTTTAGTAGTTCACAGAATATCCATACAAAAATCAGGTTAAACACAGGATCTGATTAACACCATCAAGCAGGTTTACTTCATTGATATTTAGAAACTATGACAATCAATGTACTACATTCTTTTCACATAAACATGGTATTCTCACCAAGACACAGTATATGCACAACCACTAAACAGATATCAGTGCATCTATAAAATAATTTAAATCATACATAAAATATTCTCTGACCACAACAGACTAGACTAGAATAGAATCCAGGGTAAACAGAAAAACTTTTTGGAAGACAGAGCCAGACATATCTAGTAGAAAATCAAATGAGGCAAGGAAGCAATGTTTTAGCCAAGATGGTGACTCCCTACAAAAAGAGCAAGGCCCATTATCCCAATAGTAATGAAGAACATCCTGACAAAAATTTTACTCTGCTATTTGTATGCCTCAGGTGTAGACTAGCTTAGATAGGTTATTTGTTTGGTGGTTCATGTGGTCCTGGGAAAGGTAGGGTGACAAATATGATACTTGACGATAGCCCATGAAACAGATGGTCCTGAGAAGGATTTATGAAAGATATCAGGGATTGTGGTACTTAGTGAATCCTGTTTTGAGGCAGAGAGCTAACGTCCTACTTTATAAAAACTGGGATTCAACAAACCTCATTAGCTGTGTCCCTGACACCACCGAAACTTCTTGTTAAAGCTTCTTCACTATATAAAAAAAAAAAAAAGCTTCTTCACTATTTGAGATGAATTAGGCAGCAAAATGTCTTCCCCCTGAGTTCTTTGGAAAAGGAAGACTATAAATCCAAGGCATTACTATTTGTTGTTAGCTGGGAAAAGGCAGATCTATTTACTCTGTCCTGGCACTTGTTGCCTTGGTTACCTATAAATTATTTGGTTACCTTACAGAGGAACAAATGGACTGAAGAACATCAAGGCTATGAATCAGTGCTCCAAAAGTTAATTTCTGGTGACAAAGTTAGGCACCAAAAACAGTCTTGAATTTTGCTCACCCTTTCCTCTCTATTCTCCCTTTGTCCTTGGATAGACACATGATACTATTAAAGCCCTCCTCCAATTTTAAATAATAAAGTATTTCAAAATGTAGCTCACTCAATACCTAATTTCATTTATTTTTTAATAGCACTCAATACATATGGATAAACACTCATCTTCATTCCAACACTATATTGATGACAGAAAATTGGATGAGGAAAGAAACATTTTTTTTTTCCTACTAGGAAGTACTTTAATCGTTTTTCTTAGAAAAAAAAATGTCCTGGGGCTGGCGATGTGGCTCAGCGGTAGCGCGCTCGCCTGGCATGCGTGCGGCCCGGGTTCGATCCTCAGCACCACATACCAACGAAGATGTTGTGTCCGCCGAGAACTAAGAATAAATAAATGTTAAAATTCTCTCTCTCTCTGTCCCCCTCTCTCTCACTCTCTCTTTAAAAAAGAAAGAAAGAAAGAAAGAAAAATGTCCAAACACCTAATAGTTCACATTTCAACAACAGAGTAATGGTTGAGTGGGATGTTTAGGAGTTGGGATTTGGGAATATAAGGAAGAAATGTTGTTATCCTGCTTCATTATAGATGGATGGCATAGATTTATAAACAGGAGATTTTGGGCTGCTAGGACAGTATCAAAACCAATGGAATGACAGATCTTTCTATAGAGTTTCTTTCCTGATGTTTCCTCTATTCCACAGAAATGCACCATACAAAGCCCAGTAGCAGATAGCTTAGGATCTGGTCTTCCCCTTGAGTAGGAATGGGACTGAAGGGAAGAAAGATCACTCTTGAGTTCCATACTTTCCTCTTCCTCTCCTTGAGGTGGTTCTTCTGTATTCTCCTCCTCTTCCTCTCCTTCCTTCTTCTCAGGTGGCTTCTCGTAAGCCTTTTCTGAAGGTGTCACTATCACTCCATCCCAGGTAGATATTTCAGAAGCAAGATAGCTGGCATCACCCTCCAGGCCAAGGATCTTCCTAAAGGCACCGTGTGAGAGGATTTGAACCAGAGTCTGAGCTGTGTAGCAGACCATATACTGCTGTTCCAGGGTCATGACTGTATGTACTCTGAAGTTGCTGCTTTCACAGGGGTCAGTGATACCCACTGATCCTGGAAGAAACAGTCCTGCAGCCAGAATCTGCAAGCAACGCCTGTATGCCACATTTAGGGCCAAAGGCTGTCTGGTGGGGTTATTCATCACAGCATAGTGCCCAAGTAGGTCAAGGACCCAGGGTGTGAGGGGCTCAAAGCCAGGAAAACGAATCCTTAAGTCCTTCAGCAGTCTGATGAGAACTTTAACTGTGGACTGAGAAGCATTTTCCTCAAACCAGCGGGCATGTCAGATGGCTGCTAAAGCACTCTGCAACACCTTGATATCCAAGTGGAGTTCCGGGTCCAGTTTTCAGAGATTGGGTGGCACTGTCCTAATCAGAATCTTCACTGTAGCATCAGAAGAACTGATTTCAAAACCAGTTTCATGGTCAGCATGGTCAAAACTTCAGATGGATCCTGTGCTCTTAAACTTTCCACAACTTTGTTCTCCAGGGCAGCAACAGCTTCCAATGTTGGCAGAATCTTTAGTATTACCACCAGGTCAGCTACATTATGTCCTGTAGTCATTGTTCCCTTTTTATATGATCCTACCTGTCAGACTTCTTCAATTTGCACTTCAAATGTCCCAGGAACCACAATCAAATTGTCGATCACATTGTTTATTTTTGTCACCAGAGAAAGGATTGAGGCCTGTTCAGCAGAATTGGGAGCAAGGTCCTGATTCCTCTTCAGCAAGGCTTCACTGAAGGAAGTTTCATCAGGTGCTGGCTTGACTGGAGGGAAGGCCATTTCACACAAATAGAAATAGAATGGGATATGTGGCACGAAGGGCCTGAACCCTCCTCCTGGTGCCCCTCTGGAACCAAAGCGCCCACCGCAACCACGGCCTCAGTCACCCCTCATGGTTCCCTTAATCCTGGACCAAGAAACATTTCTGATTTAACTATTTTTATTTGTTTTATATAGAAATGTTGCATATAGTCATAGCAATGAAAATATTCAAGAAAGGCCCATCTAGTAATGTATAACCAGATGAAAGTTTCCAATTTCTACATGTTTGTATTGGGAATAACCAAAGTTGCCTAAATTTGAGTACTATTTCTTTAAATGGATTAGTTTAAGTGTTGTTTTGAAGTAATCAATTGTTTGACTTTTAAAATTAAAGAGGAACAATTTACCAAGGAATGATAACTGTAGTGTGCTGAATTTCTACTCTTCTATTTGATGTTATATTATAATAATGTTAGTATTTAGTTTTCATATTAGTGTTGGAGATATTCAATAGTAATCAAATGCTTGAAGTTCTTGTAGAGTTTTAAAATCTGATTAAAGTAGGGACTACAATTTTTGGTTTCTACTTCAATACAGAAGCATGAAAGAGTTTTAAAATGAAGTCTAACAGTGTTAACAAAATTCTTTTGGTTTCACTGCTGATATTATCAATCTACCCTTGCAGAATGTTAACTGCTAAACATATTCCATCCCTGGGCTGGCACAGTACTAAGAAATTGACTTTACCATCTGGCTTTCTAGCATTTTTATCAAGTCTTTTTAATTAGGTTCAAATCGGTGATCTCCACCTTTCCTTGCCTCTACCTTTTTCAGTGCCATTAAGACAGAACTCATTTCCAGTGCACTGCAGTGTGCTCAAGTGGAACTTAAATTGAATAGTATTTTCCCCCAGGTTTTCACACCTTACATATGCTAGCAAAAGTCATGTCATGCTTGCCCAGTAGTGCATATAATTCAATTTTTGTTTTATTAAGATATGAAGATGACCATTACATTACAAAGCCATACAGCCTTAAGAGACCTAAATGAAAAATGGGACCATAGTTAGAGAAATTAAAGATCTCTTCAAGGTAAGGAAAAGGAAGGGAGAGCACTGAAATTTTACCCTTGAACTTAAACCACTGAAACAATATGTATAATAGAAATGTTAAAAAACATTTTCAAGTTAATCCAAGTGTTTCACTCTCCTATAAAAATACTTCCACAGGGTTTACAAGAAAATGAAAAGCTGGTCACATTTGGTTATGTCAAATCTCTGCTGTTAATTTGAAATGATCCCAATTCAATAAAAATCTATCCTCTGCAACAGAAAGCTGGTCAGGCAATGGACTCATTTCTCCCTCTCCTTTGGCAGTAGAGCTAACTGGAGGTTGTATTATAGTTAGTGTGAAATCTTTTTTTCCTTGAAAAGGAAGAGTACAGCAGTTGTTAAAACGTAGCCAGCTTACCACCTTCAAAATATTCACCTCAGGAGGGCCCCATATTATTTAAACATAAAATTGATTTCTAGAAAATGAGAGGGTAGAGACAGAAAGAAGTTTTACAGGATGAATGCTCAGGTATATTTCTAAGAAATATCCAAAGCATTAAAGCCCTTTATTCATTCTTTATTGAAACAATGCATGTTTTTTTCTGTGGTAATATTGAGATGTGCATTTTAAACTAAAACAGGACCAAAAAGACTGGCTTTTCCTAATTCACTAAGACAGTTCTATGAAGAGCAAGATTCAGAGCTCAAAGACTCTGCCACACCAATCTGCCATACAGGCAGCCCAGAACAAATTGAGCAGACCACATAATTCATTCCTATATAATCTGGCATGTATAAATAGATTAAATTGCACTGTTAAATTCAAAATGCTGATTCTGGATTTCAAAGATAGAACCTTCAATGGATTGTGATTTTCTACAATATGCTATGGTTTGGATTTAAAAAAAAAAAAATCTGACCAGCAGAACGACTACTTAGGGATTCTATGCACATTTTTTTTCTAAGTGGTTCTAAATAGTACCAAGGATTCTTCCCTATGAACACTAAAGTTTGAATTTCCCATTTCTCTCTTTTTAAAATATTTTTAGGTGTAGATGGACACAATGTCTTTATTTTATTTATTTATTTTCATGTGGTGCTGGGAATCAAACCCAGTGCCTCACACATGCTAAGCAAGTGCTCTACTAACTGAGCTATATCCCTAGCCCCTCCCGTTTCTCTTTCAAATATCCTACCTACTACCTAAAAGAAAAAGAATATAGGTTAGAAGATCTGTTTGCAATACCTGTTCATATTTACTTCAAACATTTGTAATGTAGGGGTATTCAAATTCAAGGTAAAATTGTACAAAAGGGGAATCCCATTGCCCCCACAAAATATATTTTTCACTGAGTTTTGCTCACCAGGGTCTAACTTCCTCCAATCTCTAGATATTCTGCTCTCTAAGCATTTTATGAATATATGTATGCTGCAGGAACTGCAAAGTTCCATTTTCATATTTTTCTACATAGGGGGTGTAGTATCATTCTGGGGCCAGCATCAACCTTTATTACACTAACCCATAGCTACAGTCTTTGGTAGCAGTTTTAGTGACCCTGAAATAATTTATATATTTTTAGAATCCTCTCCTAAGGCAGTCAAGGCAACCATAGATTATTAAATTCATTGAGGTTTTTCCTTTTTACACATTTTCTTACTGCAGATGTGCTAAACCATTCAGCAAAAATGTAGGATACTGCAGAACAAGTAGAGACCTGCAGAGCTGTAATAATTACAGGATAATGTAGAACTAAAATAATTCTTCTGAATGTTGAGTTTTAATATCATCTGTTCTTTTCCTCTGCATTCCCAGTGTAACAATTGACTCAATTTCTCCACGCACAAATCTTTCACAACCTCTTCTTAACTTTCTGCATTCTTCTTCCAGCTTGACTTTGTACTGGAACCCATGTCTCCCACTCCACTGAAATAATCACATTTTAACCCACCAGGCCTTATTGGTCCATGTCTATACTTCAACACTATATTTAAGAATCAGTCTTAGCCAGAGGAATTATTTAACATTCTAAGTAACAAATTTTGACATGTTTTCCCTTCTCCAGTAATAAGTTCAAATTCCTTAAGGATACACTTCTCAGACAAACTTAGTAGCACAATGAGTTCAAAGAGGAAAGTCTTCCAAAGGGAATATAGTATTTACAAACCTCTAAAGACCTATGACACGAGCCTAAAAGTGATGCCTCTACACTATATTTCTAGGACCTGGTTAACAATCAAAGATCTTAATCCTTTCTTTTAAATAGTAAATATGACAAGATAGCCTTAAAAAGTAAGGCAAGTAATTTTCCATGAGTGTGCTGTTTGTTTCACTTGGCACAAATCGTTACTCATCCTTGGCGAGTACATAATTACAAGGCTTTTTGTTTCACAGACCATCTATGGCCCAATAATATTTCAGTAGAAATTTCCTAGTGAACAAGTCACCTTGTGATTTGTAGTCATGCTAGCCATAAATCTTGGTCATAGGTTAGGAACAGACTCAAAATTTTGTCAGCAATTCATGTTATGCTATGATATCTCATTTGGCTATAATATGATAAAGTGTGACAGCTACAGCCTGTGACTAATCATGGCCTCATACGGAAGCCTTCTAATGTGGAAAGCAAGATTTCAGAGAGTCTACTGTATGAAAAGAAGCTGCTTCACCCATCAAGCAATGTTTAGTTGCACTTCTAGCTTCTGCTTTTTGAGAAAGGATAGAAAGTGGAGGAATGGCAATGATTGATAGGCTTTTCATATTTTCAGATTTCAAATGATTTATCATCATAATATTCCTGGATCAATATTAGTATTTTCATTTTTAGGTGGTAGGAAAATGAACCAAAGATACTTTTCAATATTACCTTAGACAATACATGGAAGAGATAAAATGAAGGTAGATAGATAGAGTTCAGATATTTTTATTATATATGAATAATTCAGTTTATCCACATTTTGATAACTGAAAGTAGGAGGCACAAAAACTACTTCTCATAGCAGAAGTATGAAGGATGTAAGAAGTTGACACGTAGCCTACCTTTTATTGGCTTTCCACTTTTCAAAACCTAATGGATTGCTTCCTGCTATAGATTCTGCCAGAATGCATAAAACTATTTCAAATATCCATAGATGCTTCACATCCATTGATCAGGGTTTATATATTGATTTGTGGCTAAGAGAGACCCATTGTTTCCACTTCTATCTGTTGTAATGAAAATGGAATGCATGCTAATTTGAACTGAAAGTAGATATGTAATGACAGAGTGTTGTCTCTGGTGTTTTGGTTTTTTCCATTTTGGTCTAAGAATTTTGGTTACATCAAATCATGCAATTTGTTAATGATCACAATAAGAAGCCAAGCCAACTCTGATATTCCCTGAAGTCATCCTAAAATCAAAAGAAATGTTTTCAGGATCTTTGATACTCAACCATTAATTGTAGAAGTTTGAGTCTGGATCAGGTAGAATCTAAAAGGAAGGATAAATATTTTCAAGCTTTTAAAATCACACACACACACACACACACACACACACACACATACACA
The DNA here is from genome assembly GCF_964194105.1 of Spermophilus citellus. Taxonomy (NCBI): domain Eukaryota; kingdom Metazoa; phylum Chordata; class Mammalia; order Rodentia; family Sciuridae; genus Spermophilus; species Spermophilus citellus. Next base: position 90,681,924 of record NC_138190.1, read on the forward strand.
CCCTATCAATATGTCATTCATATGTTTTATTCATGGGGATGTTTCTCAGGTTCAATCCCAGGCAAAATAAATTCATATAGCTTTTGTTCCATAGAAATTTATACTTTAAATGGAATGATGTAAACACATATTAAGGACATATAAAAATGGAAAGAATAACTTAACAAGTCCAAAAGTGACATTTTGAAAACTAAGTCATGGTAGATTCCTGGAGGGGGTAGAATTTTCAGAATCTTTTGACTGATTGTGAAAAAACAGCCTAATTAATTGGGGATAGAACAGTATTACAGACATCCAGTAGAAAGAATTAAAAGTTAAAAGAGAAACTTTAGAAGGTACAGATGAATGGCATAAATGGATGTTTAATAAAGGAGACCTATTAAAAGTGTAGGGAACATTCAAGAGGACAAGAAGACAAATTAAATGAAGATGAAAGATAACTAAAGAAATCATTTGGAGCCCAGCATGGTGGTACACTCCTATAATCCCTGCAACTAGGGAGGCTGGGGCGGAAGCATGGCAAATTTGAGGCCAGCCTCAGCAACTTAGCAAGATCCTAAGCAATTTAATAAGACCTTGTCTCGAAATAAAAAAAATAAATAAATAAAAGGGCTGGAGATATGTCTCAGTGGTAAAGTGCACCTGGGTTTAATCTCCACTACTAAAGAAAAAGAAGTCATTTGGCCAACCTTTTTGACTATGGACAAGATAAAAACCTAAGCTATTCCTTAAAAAATGGCAAATCCCCAAATTCGTTGAGTTCTTGAAACTGGTTTCTTCATTTAGCAGGTAATTTCAATAATCTCACAGCTTTTGATCTTTTCTGATATGGTTTCTAACCAACTTAATCCTCCTACTATTATCATCAGAGCTTACTTTAGAGGGAAAAATGAAATTTAACAAATATTATAGGCTAATCCTCAGAATTCTTGGTCTTATTAAAACTTACACCTATAACTCCTAAAATATGGACTATAAATCAGAATTTTATGTGATTTCAGTTAATGTGAAAAACTTTGTTTAGACCCCAAATACAGTGGTTGGATATTATGTCTTTCTCGTTTATCACTGTACTGCTAACCTTATTCATTTTCTAAAATGATGTTATTGTCATAAATTGTTTTCTTTTGATATGGATATGACCAAACATATTACTGTGAGACCCCAAATTCTTCTTCATTTTTTCCATCTGAAGCATGATCTTCATCTATCTATTGGCAGTATGTCAATTCTGAAAAATGTTGCTTCTTTTTGTAGCTCTAATTTTACTTTTGTCATCCAAATGAAAAATATTGACCTTCATATGTCTGTTCAAATTACTTCACTTCAAATATCTTTTGAGCACCTATTATATGTTGGGTATCACACTAGGCCTTGAAGATATAAGAACACTGATCCAAGTCATTATCATCTTTCATCTGAAAAACTATAAACCTTCTAAAGTGTTCTCTGCCTTCAGGATGGCTTTCCTCCAATCTTGTCTCCACTCTGCAAACAAAATGAACCTTCTAAAACTAAAACTTAGTTAGTTGTCCCACTCTGCTGCTTAAAATTCTTCAAATGGCTTCATTATGATGGCTCCAAAATAGTCTCAATATCTTACCTTGGTTTCCATAGTCCTATGTAATCACCATCTTTATTCTGCACCATTCCACACTTAGGTTGCAGACATACTAAATTTCTTTTACTTCCTTGGGAGCTTCATATAGTTTCATTCACTTAAAATATTCTAGTTCTTTTCCTACTCAATTCTCCCTCATTAGCTCATTCCTAAACATTTTCAGGCCTCAGCTTAAGGGTCACCTTAGGGTCCTATCACTTCAGAGTTTACAATGTAAGTTGTATAACATCTTGTTAGTTTGTAGTGAGTGAATCTACTTAGACTGTCATAATAATATACCACAGTCTGGGTGGTTTCACCAATAGAAATTGAGACTATTACTTCTGACATGGTATGAACTTAATAAGTAATTTTGAATGAATGAAGAAGAGTAAGACATGATCTGTTCCCTCAAAACACAATAAATATAGCTTATAAAACCTAGCTTATTAGTTAAACATAAATAAAAATTGGTTATAATATAGCATAGCAAACTTGATTACAATAACATAAACAAAGTACCATTAGAAAGAATTGTTAACTTATTATATCTGACCTGGATGGAGTGAAGGTGGGGTGAGAATTAGAGTCAAGGCAGGCTTCCCAAAGGAGACAATATGTGAACTTGGCTTTATGAGAAGAATATATAACTATTGTTTTGACTCTTATTATAAATCTCATTTTTTCCCAAAAAAGACAATAAAGTCTAAGATAGCTCTTAAATATTTATTTCCAAGGAGATTCTTACTTGTGTTGTATAGGCTGCTTCTTCATGCTTATAAACCACATTACAAAGCACAGTAGCCACTGGTTACATGTGGCTATTTTAAATTAAAATTAAATTAAATAAGCATTCAGTTACTCTAGCAACATTTGAAGTGTTCAAGAGTCACATGTGGCTACAATATTGGACTGCAAAAATTAATATAACTTTTTCACCATCAAAAAAGGACTTAAAAACAGCATAGTACATGGACACAGCCATATCAATGTTTATAACAACACAATTCACAATAACTAAACTGTGGAATCAACCTAGGTGCCCTTCAATAGATGAATGGATTAAAAAAATATGGCATATTCTGGAATATTACTCAGCAATAAAAGAGAATAAAATCATGGCATTTGAAGATAAATGGACGGAGTTAGAGAAGATAATGCTAAGTGAAGTTACCCAATCCCCAAAATCCAAATGCCATATGTTTTCTTTAATATAAGAAAGCTGATTCATAGTGGGATAGGGAGAGGGAGCATGGGAGGAAGAGACGAACTCTACATAATGCACAGGGGTTGGAGGGGAACAGAGGGGGCATGGGGTTATTAATGATAGTGGAATGTGATCATCATTATTATCCAAAGTACAGGTCTGAAGGCATGAGTTGGTGTGAATATACTATGTATACAACCAGAGATATGAAAAATTGTGCTCTATATTTGTAATAAGAATTGTAAGGCATTCCGCTGTCATATATAAATTTTTAAAAAGGCATCTTATGGGGCTGGGGTTGTGGCTCAGTGGTAGAGTGCTCGCCTAGCACATGTGGGGCACTGGATTCGATCCTCAGCACCACATAAAGGTATTGTATCCAACTACAACTAAAACAAAATATTTTTTAAAAAGGCATCTTATAAACAATGCCATCATTCATTTTTTAAATAAATTTGTACTATTTATTATTTGCCCTGTACTACACTAGATGTTGTTGTGTGTAAAGATAAATATGACAGGGTTTCTGATTTCACAAAGATCTCTCTAGTGAATTGGCCTTGCTTTATTTCTGCAAATTGGCTCATGATAAATGTTTCTTTATTTTTGTACACTTTAAGATTACTATCTCTAGGCATTTATATGCTGTTGTATCTTATTGAATTGAAAGTTTCTCAAATGCTCAGAAAAAGAATTATAACTATGAATGGAAATTTTAATAAATCCACTATTTATTAAGTACTCATTATGTGACTGTCCTATGCTAAGTAATATGGAAAATCCAAAAGAAATGTAAGACAAAATATCTTCTCTCCATAAGTTTATAAATTAAATGAAATGTTGAATGTAAAACTGATTTATAAACAATGAATATATTTGTATTATTAAAGTATAATTGGGAAGACTGTATTCACATAAATTTAATGAGCAGAGAACAGTATAATACAGTATATAATCAAGTGCTAGAATATATACCATAAATTTATAAATCCTATGAAAATTAAAGTTGAGAAAGAATATCATGAAGTAAAATGGTCAAGGAAGTCTTTGGGAAGAAAGTGATATAAGTCATAAAATTTATTATGTTATAAGTGACAGAAAATAATAAAAACTGGCTTCATCAAAAAGGGGGATTTATTAACTTATGTAACTGGAAAGTTCAAGTGTGGACTTTAGACAGGTGCATACAGAGAATCAAACAAAGAAATCCCCTTTTTCTCCTTTTTCCCCCCTCTCTCTCCATCTGTTAGCTCTACTTTTCCTCTGTATTGGCTCTATTCTTGGGAAGGTGCTCTCCTCCTAGTAGCAAGATAGCTACCAGAAGCTCTAGGTTTTTTATCCCTTTCATTCAGCAACCCCAGTGAGAAAAGAGCATCTGTTTCTAAATTGTTCTCCTTGGGTCATGTTATTATCTGTGAACCAATCACTGTGATCAAGAGAAGACAATGCTCTCATTAGAAAACAGGAGAGGGAGATGTTAGTTTTTTAAATCAAAGTAAGAACAAATTAAAAACAAGGAAATGAAAGTTAAAGAACAAAAATTCAATTTGAACTAGGACTTGAGGAAAATACTGCATTTGATTCTTTCTCCAGTAGAAAGGTGAACCCGGTATTCAAGAAAGGGAAAGAGAATAAAGAAAGACAGAGACAAGAACAAGTGTGCTATCTGCACAGGATTAATTTTTCCATTGTATATGAATTTATGAGATAAGAGGTCATCTGTTTGTCTTTGATTTACCATAGTTAGTATACCTTGGGGCAAACCTTTCACAGGAAGTCTTGGCTGATTCATTTAATGCAAAATGATGCAAAAACAGGACAAGAAGTAAACCAATTAATAAAATTCATATCTGTCCCCTCTGTCTGATTGACTATTTTTATCTTTGATGTTTTCTGTTTTCTATTTCTTTGTACATATACTTCATATAAACAATTAGTTGGAATGTTTCTTGCCAATACTTGCATCAACCAGATGAATTCCTACCATTTGGGGCCAGCCAAATCCCACAGCACTCAGGAATGACACATGTCATCACAGATTAACCCTAGCATATTGGGACAATTTTAAGAGCTGCCAATTTTTTCTCAGAAGCTTCAAAAGTCCATTCCTGTTAATGGCATTGAATACTTGGTAAAGCCTATGAATACCACTGTGTTCAATCCCCCTTACCACAAAAATAAATACACACATACACATATATAAATATCTCTTTATGACTTTTGATATATAGATTACGACTTTTAGTTTATTTGGCATGTTCCCCAAGTTGCACAGTGAGAGCACAGAAAATAAGGGGGTACATTGTAGAAAATTTACACACCCATAATAAAATAATAAGTCATTCTGCTTTTATTATCACTATACACTTGCATTTTAAACGAAATCAGGAATAAAATAGTAATCAGGGGTGGGGGGAGGTAACTTGGTCACTCTAAGTTAAAGTTTCTCAGTTTCAATGCTCTTGACATTTTGGACTGGGTCATTCTTTGTTGTACAGGAGGACTGTCCTGAGTATTGTAAAATGTTTACCCGCATCCCTGGCCACTACCCACCGTATGCACCCCTACCCAGTTGTGACAACTCAAACTGTCTTTAGACATTACTAAATGTCCCCTGACAGGCAAAATTGACCTTAGATGAGAACCAATGATTTAAGCTCAAAATTATTGCAATGATTACTATTGAGATTTGAAAAGATATTTTATTACTTTTTTAAAAAATTTGTTCTATTCAGTTATACATAATATCAGAGTGATCTTCAATTCATTGTACACAAATGGAGCACAATTTTTCACTTCTCTGGTTGTACAGGAAGTAGGGTCACACCATTCGTACAATCATATGTACTTAGGATAATGATATTCTTCTCATTCTACCATCTTTCATAACCCCATAAACCCCCCCTTTCCTCCCTCCCCTTTGCTCAAAGTTCCTCCACTCATCTCATGCTCCCCCATTTTATTAATTTTAATAATACTTTTTTCTACTACTTAACTCAAAATAAACACAGAAGTTAACTCAAAGAACTCTAAGTAATAATGTTTTTGGCTTCTACTACACACACATCCCTGTACTTGCGTTCATTTCAGAATATAACACTCTAGGGCTGGGCATGGTCATGCATGAATATAATCCCAGAAACTCAGGAGACTGGGTCAGGATAATCTCAAGTTCAAGACCATCCTCAGCATCTTAGCAAGGCACTAGAAACTTAGAGAGACCCTGTCTCAAAATTTAAAAAATAATAAAATAAAATAAAAAAAAAACAGCTGGAAATGTGGCTCAGTGGTTAAGTACCAAAACATAATAGTTTAAAATCATTTGAGCTCACTTTGGATAGAATTCACACCTATAACCATTGTACTTCTGCATATTCCTGCAATTAAATACTAGATCAAAAATAAATAATTACAGGACAGTGAATTTTAACAGCAAAGAAACTAAAATTGACTTGCCTTAATACTGTCATTATATGTAATTACTTGAATTTTTTATTAAAAGAGTGAGTAAAACAAAAGGCAAATTGTAACATATTGTTCTTAGGTATTTTGATTTGGTGTTTTTGTATAATCAGTGCTATGGTTTCGGTAAGTGTCTCCCAAAGGACCATGTGTTAAAGGCTTGGTCCCCAACACACGGTGCTTTTAGGAGGTAGTGGAACCTTTAAAATGTGTTGCCTAGTGGAAATCCTTAGGTTACTAGGGATATGCCCTTGATAGTGCTAGTGGGAGTCCAGCCTCTCTCTTTTTCACATCCTGGCCCTGAGGTGAATGGTTTTGTCATGCATTATCACCACGATATGCTGCCTCACCAGAAGCCCCAGAGCAATGGGATCTACCTATTATGAACTGAAACCTTCAAAACTGTGAGCCTAAATAAATCTTTCATCTGTTTTAAGTTGATTTATCTCAGTTATTTTTTTGCAGTGGGATTGAAATCAGGGACACTCGACTACTGAGCCACATCCCCAGCCCTATTTTGTATTTTATTTAGAGACAGGGTTCCACTGAGTTGCTTAGTGCATCACTATTGCTGAGGCTGGCTTTGAACTCAAGATCCTCCTGACTCAGCTTCCCCAGCCACTGGAATTACAGGAGTGTGCCACTGCACCCAACTCAGTTATCTTTTATAGTAATGGAAAGTTGATGAACACTTGCTTTGGTATTTTGGTTTGGTTAGTGAAAATTGTAGTTAATTGAGGAAATATTTTACCGAATTTGAAATATTAAATAATAATAATATTAAATAATATTATTATATTAAAAATTTATTCTTCTCTTTCAATTTGTACTGTTCTTGTGGAATTTTTGCTATTAAACTAAAGAATTATTATTACTTTATTATTTATGAACATATATAGGTATGAGATTTTAATTCATTATTTTATTCTTTTTTGTTTTGTAATGCTTATTTCATGTCTTATTATATTTTACTGACATAAGTTCATACAATTTTTTTAAAAGTCTCAATAATAGTAAATACAGTTCTCACTTTCTTGACCATTAATTTCACTTATTATCACTGAAAATGATTTTTTTTTTTCTTGTATTTGTCAATTAGTCTCTGTGGTGAATACCTGAGAAAGGCAAACATTTATTTTGGATCAGATTCAGAGGTCTCAGTCCAAGGTCATCCAGCTCCATTGTACTGGTCCTGAAGTGAGGCAGAGCATCATGGTGGAAAGGTGTTGTAGAGGGAAACTGCTCATCTTGTTTCTTCCAAGAAACAGAGAGAGAATGTGTGAAAGTGAGAGAGACAAAAAGGAGAGAGGAGAGAGGAAGAAGTCAGAGACAAGATATAATCCCCACAGGCATGCTTCCAGTGACCTACTTCTTCCAATTCAGTTCCCCCATTCAGCCATCAATGGGTTGATTCACTGATGATATAAAAGCCTTTGTGATCCAAAGACTTTCCAAAAGCCCCACCTCTGAACACATGAGATTTGGGGGGCTATTCCAGATCCAAACCATAATAATCCTATCAATGAAAAGAATGTTAAAAAATATCTTTTTAAACCAGATGTGGCTGTGTACACCTGTAATCCCAACAATTCAGAAGGCTGAGACAGAAGGATTCCAAGTTCAAGTTCAGCCTGGGCAACTTAGGGAGATCCTATTTAAATTAAAAAAAAATAAAATAAAAGAAGGGGAAAGGGTTGAGTGCTTGGGATGTAGTTCAGTGGTAGAAAGCTCCTGGGTTCAATCCCCAGTACTGAAAATACACATTTTTCAGTATATATAATGAATTTGTCTATTGCACAAAAGCAGTTGTTCTCAGCCAGGGGCAATTTTGTCTGTATCCTCGATGGTTATTTTACGTCTGGAGACATTTCTGGTTGTCACAACTAGGGATAAAAGTGCTGCCTGGTACTTTCTGAGAATGTTACTAAACATCCTACAATGCTAGATCAGCCCCCTGCAAGAGAGATACAGCCCAAATGTCAATGATGCTGAAGTGGGGAAAATTGATCAAAAGCAATGATTCCCAGAGTCATACAAGCACTTGGAGTCCAACAAATTATTAAGAAGACACATGCCAGCTAAATTCAGTTTGAAGAACTGGATCCGTATGCAACAAAACACTTCACTGTCACATGTTTCTACCCACACTGCCAGTTTTGTGCCACTCTCATTCTCATTCTCATTCATATTCTCATGTAATTGATGTTGAATTTCACCCCAATAACAGGTTTATGTTTTCAGGTAGACTTGGGAAAGTAAGAAGTATATTTTATCATCATCACCTCTCAAATCTTCTCTAACCATGATAGGTAAAGAGTTACATTTGGACAAAGTAAAGACACTCCAGATGCAGAGAAAATCTAAAACACATGCAATCAAGAAACAATCTGAATCCAGAATAAGGGAAATTTGGAAGTTTTAAAAACCCAAGCTAAAAACTGTAATTACGATTCAAAAACTGCTCCATATGGGCTGGGGATGTGGCTCAAGCAGTAGCGCGCTCACCTGGCTTGCGTGTGGCCCGGGTTCGATCCTCAGCACCACATACAAACAAAGATGTTGTGTCCACCGAGAACTAAGAAAAAATAAATAAATATTAAAATTCTCTCTCTCTCTCTCTCTCTCTCTCTTTCTCTCTCTCTCTCCCTCTCTCTCACTCTCTCTTTAAAAAAAACAAAACTTCTCCATATTACAGGATTTTTATAATCCTCTAGTCTTCTATGCAGATAAAAAGTAAAATTCAAATTATCTACTCATTGATTCCATAGACAATTCAGTGACATCTGTAGCCCAAAACAAACACTTTTCCATCTGCAAAAAGAAAAAAGAAATAAAAGAAATACAATTATATTACATGAAAAAGGAAAGTAAGATAAAGGCAAGAAATGAAAGCTATATTTTCTCCTTGGAAGAGAAGATGCTGTGTTTCAATAGAAACTAACTAGATATAAAATTTCCTCGATCTAAAACTAGGTACCCTATTGCCTTGATAAACTCTCTTAGGAGCCAGTAGTGAAAGCCATTTCATTTTCACTTTAATTACAATGAATTACTCATTAAATGAGAAAGTCTCCAATAGATATCAGTCTTGCATACCAGTTCTCTTTCTGTCGGGGACCAGTTTATAGCCAATCCTATTTTATACCATCCAAGCCTACTTTATTAGCATATTATCAGTACAGGTTATTCAGTCAGTCAGCTGTGCTTCTTCAACAGATAAAATGACATCATTTCTCCTGTTGTGGATGCTATTTTGCTTCCCATTTTTGTTCAGATAAAAGCAGGTGGAAGAGGGGAGATCATGAAATTGTATTTTCATCTTGTGACTATATTAATGTCATGAGCTCCGATTCTTGATCTTATATGGGATTTTCTGACAAAGCCCGTCTAGAATAAGTTAAATATAAGGACATAGAATAGAGTTACCAAAAAATGCATGAGAATTTGAAAAGATTTAGATACATGAATAAACTGAGCCTGGGACTGCCAAGCATTTTATTATTTCTTATGAGGCAAGGTTATGTTTACAATAATGACTTTCTCTAATATGGTACAGTTGAAATTTTTAATAAGAATTTCTAATTTAAAGTAAGTCATCCCCAAATAATTTGTTGCTACAAATTTGATTAACCCTTTTCTAAACTTAGGATCTAGTTTATGGCAAGAGGAGCAAGGACAAACTGCTAAAAGATAATGAATATCACCTGGACTGAAATGTGGCTACCTTCCAGCTCACCTCTAGGAACAAAAGAGATTTAAATATCAGTTCTAGCTAGATGTCATCTGTTCCTCATACATCATTTTGGGTGTCCAACATACACCACTAATTCTACATGCAATGGAATACAGCTTTGATTTGTGCTTCAACTTCACTTACTGTTATGATAGCAGCTGTCTAAATTTATAAACCATTAGAGACACCATCATTAACTTCTGCATGAGCTTAACTTCCAATTTCAGATTTGTTTAGAATTGTGTGACATTGAGTAAAAATATAGCAAGAACAATATTGCAAAACTAAAGATCAGATTTCATGCTTTCCTCTGTATTATGCTCATCCCTCAAATTTAACATTTTAGGATTTATAGTTCTTTGGCACCTTTTCAAATACATCAACCTTTCCCTTTGACAGTTTTGCCCAGTATTTTCCAGAGTAGATATTTTGAATGCCCTTTTAATTACCTAGACTGATAATGTGGAAAATTTGCCTAGCCTTTAGATAATTTAAAACATCTCTGTATTCATCAGAATAAGCTTGGCTATGCCATTGGCTTACTTTCCATTCATATAAAGCATGATTTGGTTCAGAAAGTTCTCCACATGGTTGTTATACCATATGAAACTTGTGCCTTCCAAGGTCATTGCAACAGTAGTACAGAGGAAAAAGTAAGTATACAAGGTCTTCACTGACTCAGTTCAGAAATGTCACATATCATATCAGCTCCCTGTGCATTAGTCAAAACTATAGTCACATGGCTCCAAACTAACTCAGAGAAAAAGTAGATGTCCTAGGAATATTTGTTGAGTACAAATTCAGCCAGTCATTCATTCATATATTCTACTCATTCTAGTCATGTATCTGGATGCAAGCCTCTGCTGTTGAAATTTAACTCCATTTTGGTTAGGTCCAATAAACATGAACAAATTTCCACGCTATTACCAAGAAATGCACCAATATAAAAAAGTAAGGAAGTAATAAGAAAAGTTTGTTGTGAAGTGAGTCAACTGTAGTCACTTGAGACCTTTGAACTAGTCTAATTTTACTGTATGAATAGCTAGATTATGCCTCAAAAATGCTTTGGAAATCAACACACCTTGGCTGCTTATGTGCTGCAACCATCTTAAAATTGGCTAAGCGTATAAATCCTTAGGTTGTCATGAATGCCTACAGTCTGCCTTCAATAACATTGATTTGGCTGTCAAGTCAGAGTAAAATGTCAACATCTCATACTATCCAATTAAGCCTTTAGAGAAATACTTTTTCTTTCAGAGAAACAAAAGGTATGTCTCTTCTTATGTCTCACATAACTCAATGTATGCAGTATACAACATCATATTATAGAGATACAAATAACTGTGGCACATGACACAGCTGGGACACAGATTCTACCCAAGTAAAGCACCCATGTCACTGACATGGCAGAAGCTGCCCTCATTAGTAATGATGTACAAGGACAGTAGTGGCATAATTTTTTTCTTTGCAACATGGCTTGTCAGAACAGAGTATCAGTGAAATTCTGAGCATGTGATAAAAAATACTTTACTCAAAGCCCTCAAATATGCTATTATTCTTTGAACCATAATGAAATGTAAGCCGGACAACAGACATGGAGAATCATTGCCAAATGGGAAATGGTGCAGTCCTTTGTTGAGGGGAGCATCTTTCTTCTCAGCCCATTCTGCATGGGTCAACAGCCCTTAATAGAAGTGAGAGTAATATGAAGTCACCCTACACTTCTCAATCAAGATCAACCAAGGGATTCTTTAGCTGCTTGCAGTAAGCAATGGTTATGGTATGGCTTTGGCTGTCTTTGAACCTGTTAAATTTTTTTGCAACTTCAGGATTGATTTGAGTTTGAATGTGAAAACACAAAAAAACAGACTGGTTTTCATGTGACACAAAATTCAATATAAGGGAGGCTACATAGTTGTTAGCTAGTTCCCCTAAATTCCCTTCTCCCTTCTTACTACGCACATAACTTTGTTAGCTAGATACAACATTTCAAAGATTCCCTAGCAGACACTGTCAACATGTTATTAAGTTCTTACCAGTGGAATAGGAACATACAGATGTGCTTGATTTCTGCCTCACTTGCTTAAAAGGAAATTGCTTGCACTGGATGTACTTCCTCTTTTCTCCCCTTTCTGTAGGATAGAACACAGATGTGCCGCCAATTCAATTTTGACCATGTTTCTAGGAAATGCCCTAGGAGAAGGCAGAGCAACAAGATGGAAGGAACCTGTGTTCCTAAATAACCTCATCAAACAGAGTAGCCCCACCATTGTAGACTAGTCAGAATTTGCTTAAAAAATAAACTTCTATCTTATTTAGACCACTTTGACTTGGAGTCTCTTTGTCAAAAAACGGTTCAACCTTTATCCTTGCTGTAACGTTTGCCTCTGTGGCCCCATGTCACATCCCCTTTGCTTACCTGTAATTTCAGCTGCAGCACTCAGTAGAAAGTTCCATGAAAGCCCAACCCACTTCATGCAGGGCTGGGAGTGTAGCTCAGTGGTAGAGAGCTTGCCTAGCTTGCTCCAAACCAAAGGTTCAATCCCCAGCAACACACACACACACAAACACACACACACAATATCATGCAGACTGCACCTGCCTCAAAGGCATGCTGTGTGACTTTCTAATCTGCATTGGAGCCTTCACCAATGCCACAGATGCTTTTTCAGTCTGCATACAACACTTAAATAATGGAAGACAAGAAGCAGTGGCTAAGCACCCAGAGTCTCTTCCTGTTGATGTGCAATTCTGTGAGGATAAATGGCTAAGAGAACTGAAAATGTTTAAGACAGAGAAGACCTGCTAGAACCCAATCACAATACTTGATTATGAATAGAAGAATGCAATTATATTTATTCTAATCCCATGTAAGATATTCCACATAAAAAATGAAGACTAAGAAGTAGAAGATGTAGTGAGAAAGATGGCAGTTTACTATAAGCAAAAGCTTCATAAATTCAAAGTTGTTCAAAGTTAAGTCTTTAAAACATACTTTTGATATATAGTGACAGGTTATTTTAAATCTTGTAATGACTCCCCTCTACCCTCAGGATGAAGTCTGACCTTCTGATAGGGAGACAAGATCCTTCAGGATCTGGCTTCTCCTGATGCCCACTTTGCCCCAACTATGACAAACCATGACAAACTACTTGTGATTCTTGTATCATGCCAGGTTCTTTAATCTCTCTGCCTTTACACTAGGCAGTTCTTTCTGCCCTTCTCACCTCACCATCCATTTGTTCTCCTAGTAAACCTCAGTTCTTGGATTTCTTCCTCTGTAAAACCTGGTCTTGAATGCTGCCCACCCCACCACGTCCACACACAGAGATAATTATTCCTGTTCCGTCCTAGTTGTTCCTTTTATATTTTTATTTGTTTCTGTTATTGCCCAAACTATAATGTAATTCACTACTTACATGTCTGTCAGCTCTATTAAACTGAAAGTTCCTTAAAAATCAATGACAATATCTTATTAATCTTTCTCTCTGCATTACATAGTAAGGTATGTGGCATGTAATAAGCAGTCAACCATTTGAATAAACAAATTTAGGAAAGAAGAAAGTATATAGGGAGACATGCAGAGAGAAATAGACTGAGAATTTTTGGCGGAAGATTGTAAAGAATTGAATCAAAAGGGTGGTTATTCTGACCTACCCTTAAGGTTTCTTCCAAACGTGTGTGTGTGTGTGTGTGTGTGTGTGTGTGTGTGTGTGTGTGATTCTACTTAAAAAACAAAAAACTCCTAATTGCTCAAGGCTGATTAGACCTATTTAAATGAAAATTAGTTTAAAATATCAGTCATCCCATAGTGAAGAAACTTTACCTCAAAGTAAAAAAAGAAATTTTATGACCTGTTAATAACTTAAATTGTTGAGTTACACCAATCAAAATTTAGCAAGCAAAAATTCTAATTTTTATACTGCTTATTACCAGCTTAGAAATAAATTGTATCTGTTATTTAGTCAGTACTCACCTTGTAATAGAAGTAGTGATATGTGCATGTGCTCATGTATGTGTTTATATGTGTGTATATGTACAAATAAGTTTCTGTGCATATAAATCTATGAGTAGTATACCATTTTATCCTGTACAGAAATCACACAGATGAATCTTAATTGTATGAAACTGATTAAAAAAATAAAATCAGGTGCTATATCCTAACTAAATGCTCATAGTTACAGAATTGTGATGCTCTCATTTATTGATATAATTGTATCAAAATCCTCTATCTGAAACCCAGCAGGACATTAAGATTGTTTCAGTATAATATATATAAACCCAGTTTTTCCCTGCTTCTCACTAGCATCTTGATTAAGGTATAGCTGAGCACTGGGAGATACTACTCTGAGGGCCAGCTTCCTTGACTCTTGTTTCAGTTATTGTTGGCATGATGGTTACACCTAAGCCAGGGAGACACAATATCATGAAGCTACCCTAGACCTTTTCTATATATCCCACTAAATTTTTTAACACTTTCACTATCTTCTGTGGTACAAGAGAATCCAAAGATCATTGTAAAATAAAACTTTACTTTTTTAGTCCAGCTTTACTAGACTGTACCTATTCTGAATGTTAAGGCATATCTGTATTTCAATACTGATGATAATTATTAGAACTGAGCCTTGCCAAAACTGTGATGATATGAAAGGTGTACATTGGAAGCTGCCTCTTCAGTGTTCCCTCTTTTCTGTTTCTCAGTGTCTAGTATCCTTAGAATTCCTGTTGGTTGCCTGGGGTCCTCCTTCTTTCTGGAGCATTCTGTAACCCATGACTCATCACCTGAAAATATCTGTGCTGAAGTCTAGCTTTTTACAATATTTCAATGCAATTAGCTAGACAATCTGATAAATCAATTCATAATGATCATGGCAAGGGATAATATCAACTAGAGTTGAAACCTCACTCTATCACTTTATTGCAGTGTGCCCCTGGGCAAGATAGTTAACTTCTTTTTGCCAGAGTATCCTCATCTATAAAATGGGGATGATAAAAGTACATACATTATAGGACTGTTATAAGAATTAAACAAATCAGTATATGCAAAGTGCTTACACAATGCCTAGCACATTGTAAAGGCTTAATAAATGTTACCAATCAATAATCATAATTTAGGGGAGTCTTGAGTGTTTGGTTAGAACTTAAGACCTTGTGGGAAATACTTTGGCACTTATTTTGGTGGCCTGTGCTTTAATACAAATTCTGCCTCTTCTGTGAGGGGAGCCTGAGAGGTTATTCTCTGCACAGTTGTACAATACACAAAGACCAATGAGAGAATAAGAGTCCTTCTACACTACTCAAAGGTAAGGCTGTATAATTAACATAAAAACAAAGGAATCCCTTTAAGGCAGACAAGTACTCTAAGCATGGATGCCACTGGTAACTCACTGATCAATTTTCTAAAACCCTAGTATCATAGGAGAGATTGCTCAAAATGTCTTTGACTTTTCTCCTGAGCTCTTCTCAAGTGATGACTATTATCCTTCATTGGCTGGGCTTGTGCATTTTGACCCAACTTATCGGGCAAAACTTGTGTTCCTGGTCTTTGCCTTATATATCTTAATGACCAGTATTTAAAAAAAAAAAAAAAAAAAAAAAACAGGAAAATGCCCAATGGCATAAAATAATATTCTCAAAGTCATTTTTTTCTATTCATGGTGATCACTTTAGTTATAGAAAGTGAACTTTTAAAATATACTTAAAAATTCAGACAAGTTTTTAAATCCTGTTATCTCCATAATGACTTAGTTTCTAGACAAAATTGGCAACCTTTTAAAAATTTTAAATATCTTATTCTTTTTCTTCAGGTCCTTTCATTCTTCATAAATGTGACCCAGAAGATAAATCTGTTGTATGAAGCCACAGACTGAAGTCAAAACCATAAGACAGGAAAGAGGTTACATAGTTTCACATAATAAAACCAAGATAAGAAAGAGATAGAATCACTCTCATCTCAGTCCAGGTAATGTTGGAACTTGCCAGTATCCAAGGCAATGATGCACACTGTAATCTATCTTCCTAATAATTAACTATTTAATATGAGTTTATTTTTTTTCACATATGGTAGTCCAGTTCTTTTATATTCAAGCATTCAGTTTTTGCTTTTCCCTTTTTTTTTTACAGTAAATTTCACATATTAGATTCCAGTTAAGGACATTTTGATTGAAATTGAGCTTTATATTTCTTCTCCTTCCACCCCCTAGACTCAGACTTCAGCCCCTTTGAACTTTCTTGAGTGACCACATATTGCTAGAGTTATTTCTGTCATGGAGCTTAAAAGTACCATTCATAAGTCATTCCTATTTTCTCCTCACTCCCTTTCAATTCAAAGTGTGTGCTCTCTTGGCAATACAGAATGATACATTTCAACAGAGCACACTTTATAAAATGTCTGTAAGACCATTTTTATTTTATAGAGAATCAAATGTCCATGTCTTAAATATTGGCCAACACTGGATACTTCAGAACCGAGGTTATATAAAGCACGGTCCAAATAATGACATTGTATTATGTCATGGAGTTAATTTAATGGTATTATCTTCAAATAAACATTTCCATTCATCTTGTTTCTCATACCATTTTCAATTATAAACTGTAAAGTAAAATTGAAATTGTCAAATCCCATCAACAAGTATTGATTGAGCACTCAGCTCTTCAAACTTACCATAGACTATAATACTGAGAATATGCATTTCATTCCTTGATCTCTCTTCCTGTTATTGCCTTTCCAAGTATCTATGTGATTTATAATCTCTGAGTTACTGAGATTCTTAATATGGCCACTAAAATAACTACAATGTTTGACTAAATTGGGTGAAAAAAAACATTTTTCAAATTCATTTACCAAAATAAATGATTAACAGTAAAATTTCAAGCTCCAGTACTAAGACAAAATCCTATGTATCTCTAAACAATTTATTCTTTGCAAGCACAGAATGCTTTTTTAATCATTTTAAAGATAAGGAGTGGAAAAATAGCTATTGCATGAGAGATGCAGTTTATCCTTATAATTCATAGATTACAAACTTGTGAATTTGCCTTCTTTCTGAAATTTATTTAACCCCAAAATCAACACTTGTGGTACTTTGATGGTCATTATCAGACATACACAGATTGGTGAAAAATTTGAGTCACCAATGTGCATGATCCGAGTCAAGGTCAAATGTGGTAATGACCTGCCTTCTTGATTCAGTTCTCATGCTGTAAACCAATGTCCCTTTTGATGCCACATTGTTTGTGTTTTTTGTAGATTATTTTTCTTTTTAAAATGGCCCCCAAGAATACTGCTGAAATACTTTCAAGTGTTCCTAAGTGCAAGAAGGCTTTTGTGATTCTTACAAAAATAATATGTGTGTTAGAAAAACATCATTCAGGCATAAGTTGTAGTGCTGTTGGCCATGAGTTCAATGTCAATGAATCAACAAAATATATTCAGTAAGGTGTATTAAGCAGACACACACATAAAACAAGATTACACATTGGTTAATAAAAATGTGACCAGATGCTTAGAGACACTTAATTTGCATTCCCTCTAGGAGCATTGGTTTAGTGCTTGATAAGATATAACTATCACAATAACAAGACAATGATATTTTAACTCAAGGTTTAGTTATATCTGTCAAGAAGTCAACTACAAAGATAAATTAATAAAATATCTTTCTATGCCAAAATCTTGGGTCATAGACTGTAGAACTTTTTCATAAAAGGACTAATGAAATTAGGTTTTTTTTTTCCATGAAGATAAGTCTCTGTTTTCATACAATAAAGATGTTCTGTAACAATAAGCAGATTTCTATTTGGACTTAAATAAGAGAACATTTGAAGATTCTTAAATTACTCTAAAAAGAATGACAGAACAATAATATGTGTGAATAGCTTACCAAAGTCATTGTACATTCTATGTAACCCCACAGAATAAAATAATTTTTAACAAGCCAAGTATCAGGGACTTTTCTCTTCATTTACTTCCCTAAATATATATAAGATATTGAGTGAACTAAATACAGTGAAATTAGAACATAGGTAGCTGGGCACAGTGGCACACACTTATAATCCCAGTGGCTCGGGAGGCTGAGGCTGGAGGGATTGCAAGTTCAAAGCCAGCCTCAGCAACTTAGTGAGGCCCTAAGCAACTTAGTGAGACCCTGTCTCAAAAAAAAAAAAAAGGTAAAAAAGGGCTGAAGATTTGGCTCAGTGGTTAAGCACTCCATGGGTTCAATCCTTGGGACCCCCCAAAAAATATATACGTACATGGGTAGATGTGATTTTGTTCTGGTAAAGAGACTTTGGGCTATTAGTTATCCTTTGAAGCTAATTCTGTTTCTCAGGGTGAGAAATGTCTTCAGTACAATAATAAAACTCAGACTCCTTTGCTTTGGAATGATTTATTCTTTGATTAGAATCTCAATTCTTAACAGGTCCAAATTTAAAATGTCTTGAAATCTACAATAGGTTTGACAAGATTTGGGGGTTATAGGCAAACAAAGGAGTGTTCCAGCCCTTTGCAGTTGAAGTGCAGTGATACACATTGCCCAAGAAGGGCTGTGAAAGGAATACCAGAGCTACTTCGATCTTTCTGTAGGCAAAGCACAATAAGTGTTGATTAATGGGAGATTTATTGACAGGTTATGAACCAAGGAGCCAAGAGGATGGCCAGCTGGTCACTGCCTAATGTTTAAATTGCAGCACCCTAATGATTTTCACTTTCCTCCAGCACATTTCCTGTATTCCCACTTTAAGTCACTGCAGTAATAGATTTCCTACCAATAACCTTCACCTTCTCTTTAGCCGTCCAACAAGCTGCTTATTTTGCACTAATTCTAGATATTTTCCCAAATTTTTTCTTGGCTTTACTTCTTCCCATTATGCCTTTTAAATAATAAATGTAATTAGTGGTTCCATAAGGCTTAATATTTAAAGTACTTTCATAGTTGTTAAAAAGTCAGTCCTTACCACATCCATGAAAGTTAGGCCAGCTCTGTTCTATCCTCTACCCCAGGCGCCTTCCTGTCAAAAAAGAAAAACTTCACAAATTCCTGTTAATGAAAGTCCATATTTTGTATATCCTCAGTAGACCAGGGTATAAGTCCTGAGGACTCAATCCATGTAACTGGGACATGTGCTAAGGTACTGCTGGAACATATGCCACTTAGAACAAGGGATTGGATCTTATTTTATTAAGCTTGTATATAATACATAACACATTTCCATACACACCTGGGCAATCAAAAGAAAATTGATGACTATGAGTAGAGTAAGTAAAGCATACTCCCTCCTGAATTCAAAGTGATCATCTAATTGAGGCAAATTACCTTCTCCAGGATTTGCTTATAATAGAAAATGTAGCTCCTGAAAGGCTTAATAACACTGAATTGGTACCCTTTTGAACTAAATTATTCCTTCAGAGAGCAAAATGGTCTTCCTGGAAGATGTAAATTACCTTAAACATATGAGCACTTTACCTCAAAGAAAGAGTACCAATTTGCTCTGGGAACTCCATTCTTCAGTTGCCCACACCCTCCTGCACAAAGAATCTCCATTGTAAACTATTTGTCTACTATGGTTTATATGTGCTACAAAATACAGCCCAAGTGTTTTCCTCCTCAGAGCAGCCATATTGGAATGTTAACTCTGAGAGGAGGTATCTACTCTCAGTGGGAAATTCAGATAGTGGTAACTAAGATAGCATGCTTGTAAAAAGATTTGGTATTTCATGAGAGGAAATTTCTCCATTTCTGTGACTGTAGTGCCAATGATGTGAAAACGGTTGAAGAACCCTTATTGGTTAGGCCTATTTGGGGTCATAGACCACTCCTGCTAGTTGAATTTACTCCCTGACCCCTTGAAACACAGCAATATAGATCCAGATAGTGTCCTCTGTTCATTTTCTCCAAACTACTTCTTGTAAATGCTAATGAAGAATCCTCTTTGACTTCACATATTTTGGATAGTACACTAACTCTCTGCTCCAGCATGTTAAAAGTGTTGACTTTGCACAGATATTCATAAATACTCTTTGTAATGGATTTACCATCTTGACTTTATGTGTCTTACACTTTAATATTGCCCTTCTGTATTTTTTGAGGTTTGGTTTTTAGAGCTTTATAGGTATACATCCTTTTGCATATTTTAATAAGCCATCCTTCAATCTTTTTATTGCTATAACTGCTTTTGATGCTCCTGCTATCATTTAAAAATGCAACTGGCAGGAACCATATAGAGAAAAATATTAATTATACTTATTTCTTTACCATTAAGTGTCTATAAGCATTATATTACCATCCATGGTTTTCATTCTAAATCTGGACACGGTAGGCCTTGCTTTCTGTCTTTCTACCATGTTTGTAACCTGGCAACATTTTGTTCTCTCTGGGGTTTGTAATAAATATAACTGTATTAAATATCAGCTATCAGTGTAATTAATGTCCCTTGAACATTAATACAGATATGAAAACAGAGGAGTCTCTCATCAGACTATATTGCACCTCACTGAAATCCTTTCCTAATATTGTATTAATATCATGAAACTATTCTGACATTGTCTCATATTTTCAAGTTACTTGATACTGTTCAGATAAACTTCTCTGATGCTTTTGGTTGATTAACTGATAATAATTTCTTTGTCAGAGCTTTACAACTTAGACTTTTTAAAAATTCGGATTTATTTGAGCTGTTGATGTTAACACCTCTCCTTGCCCAATTCACAACAGTCAACAGAATCCAATCATCTTCACACACACACACACACACACACACACTCCTCCAACTATACAATGGGCTTTGGTTCAAAGAACTGCATTTAAATTACAGATCAGTGTTCCTCTTTGTTTCAGTAATCCCACAGATTGCTATCTGTAATTTTTGCCATAATCAAATGTATTTTTTACTTTGAGGGCAACCATTTTGTAATTGTGTAACTGCAGCTTAAATTTACTCCTAGAAAACAGAGTTCACCTTTTCTCCTTTCTGACCATGAAAATTTTCAAGAGAAACTGCTAGATAACAAAACTCAATTCCAATGTATATCAGACGCATTGGCTTCTCCACTGGATTGTATCTTTGAAATGGTAGAGCAATACAGAAATCTACCAGGCCCATGTTTAATTCATTGCCTGACCTTTTTAAATATAGATTTTGTCATTAAACTAAAAGTGATCCAAACCTTTAAATATACACTATAGCAATATTAGACCTATAATAACTCTACAAAGGGGTCCGTTGTTTAAAAGCTTGACTTTGTTCTTAAATAAATTGATTTCTGTCTCTCTCTCTATCTCTATTTCTATCTCTATCTCTCTCTCTCTTTCCTTCTAAGATCCACTCTACTTTTTGTCCATCTCTCACTTCTGAAGGATGAGGCAAATTAATTCCTTACAGTTAAAGGAAGCAGGAGACTAGGAAAAATGCAACATTTTTTCAAAATAACTTATTGATTGTGGGCCTAAGTCACTAAACAGACTTTACTGAGGTGGGAATTGACACAAATTGTTCCTATCACATTGCCCTCCTCTACCCATTTCACTGCTACCCCCAGCACACACTCAGTCTTTGAGTGACTTTCTCATTTTTCTCTTCTGTATTATGCAGAGATTAATTCTAGAACTGTGATCTCCTCCAGAATTAGGACCAGATCAATTAATCTCTGTTTCCCCAAGACCTAGCACAATGTCTAGGACATGTGTGTGCTCACTGAATAAATGTCTGTAGAGGGATCAGTTAAATAATTAATCAGATATTAAATTTTTCTAGTGCTGTTATACTTTTCTGCCATCCTAAACTACAGTTAAGGGTAAATAGAGGGCAAAGTCTCACAACAACATTGACCTGCATTCCCTTAACTTTCATTCTGCCAAAACAGGAAAGAACATAATTCATAGAATGTTAAGAGGCACTGGTCCAGTTTAATCCTATCATTACTATGGCATTGGTATCTAAATAGAATATGTCTGCATTGATATTTCAATTAAATTATTTTTAAAATTCCATACTTCCACTCAAGGTACTATGGTCAATAGTTTACTGAAAAACATTCACAATTGCTTGTAGATGCTGGCAGAAAAACAAAGATAAATAGACATACTAAAATTTATAATCTTGCCTTCTATTATGTGGTCTACATTTATCTGACAGTGTAGGACAATAAATATCCTTCCGCAGGCACAATAATACCCAGGACTCATCAGAAAAAGATTTTTTTAAACATTCTCACAGGAAATGACAGACACATGTAAGTGAAAACTAACTTTATTAGAAAAATAATTGCACTGAATTCCTATAATTGGATGGCTCTAAAAATCACCACAGTTTCAATTACTCAAGGATTGTGATGGAATTTCACCTAGTGAAAATTCAGGGAGTAAACCAAATTATTTATTTCTTTTAAATGGTGGATAACATGAATAAAAGTATTACTATGTTATTTAAATCTAATTTGAAAACATAATTTACATGATGAAAATTGCTCTACTTCTTAATCAGAGTCACTCTGGTGGAACTGCTTTAATAAAAGTTCCTTTTTTATATAATTTAGCTTTCCTATTAGAAAGTGAATTTTTCTATCTTCAAATTAAAAATTGCCTCACATTTTTAACCTTTTCTCGCATCCTGAAGCTTGCCTGAGATGGAGTGAAGAGGGTGCTGCCTGATAACCCTTTGCTTTTAGTTTGCATTTCTGTCTTGAGCAGTTGTCAAACTTGTATTATGCTAGTTCCCATTTTAACACCCTTAGTACACAGTGAGATAGTGCCAAAAGAAAGAGGTGGAACTGAACGTTTTCTGGGTTGCTACCCTTCCCATTGCTTCCCATTCATCAGAAGACACTCAGCCTCCCTCAGCTTCTTCCTGAAAATAAAATTATTTTTTCATGACCAGGGCAGCATGAAAAAGATATGCAACCTCAGGGAAAAGAAAGGAAATATGCAAACTAAACAGTCTTTTTATAGGTATCATAGGATTACATCAATAGTTGATTCCAAACCCTGACAGGGCGAAATTGCATGGATTAGCAGAATCAAGAAATACTGTTCTATGAATTATTTTAGGTGAGAGGATCAAATTGCTGAAAGATAAACTGCTATAGTTTGGAAACTGCATGTTCCCCAAAGGTCCATGCTAAAGGCTTGGTCCTCATGGTGGTGGTATTGGGAGGTGATGAAAATTCTAGAAGGATAGGCCTTATGAGAGGTCCTTAGGCAACTGGGGGTGTGTCCCCAAAAGGGACTGTGGAACCTCAGCCCATCTTCTATCTTTGCTTCCTGGCCATAAGGTTTTAATCTACCATAAGCTCCTACCATGATATACTCCTCACCATAGGCCCCTAAAATTGGGCTAATTGATCAGGGACTAGACCCTCCAAAACTGTGAACCTAAATAAGCCTTTTCTATTTATAATCTAATTATCTTGGGTACTTCATTATAGAAATGCAAAGCTGACTAATACAGTTCTTAGAGATGATTTCATCCAACCTTTTTATTTTGTCAATAAGGAAGCTAAGGACCATAAATTACTTGCCCCAAATCATTCACCCTAATCTAATACCTACGTCTCTTAATTTCCAACCCATGATTTTCTGCATTACCAAACTGGTTAGGATATATAAAGCAGAGTACTTTAGGACAACCACCTCATTCTCACTCCCACAGTCTTACCCCCCCACAAACAAAAAATATCATTTACACATTTTCTCTCTTTTCAATACATACTTAAATTTGAATGTACTTTATAATGCAAAATGTTCTGCCCTAAAAATTTTATTATCTGTTGTATTATCTCCTATAAATCTAACTTTTGCTACTCTCAGCCCCTCTGTTCCCACACATCACAGTCATCTGACACACACGAAGACACATTGTTTGACTGCCCCATAGGATGATGGAGCTAGTAAAATTCAATGCCTAGTGTCAAAATTCATCATGACCTCTCCAAGGATATTGTTTAAAAAATGAAAGATGATGCAGCAATTTAGTTAATTAAAAATACACTTGTAATGAGTCTAAAGGAAAAGTAAGCATTTTCAAACATGAGGATGGTAAAATATAGATGCTACAGAACTATATGCAAACTATTTAATCTTATAAATATGTCATGTTAATCTCAGCTAATGGATATGGACACTTTAGAAAATGTAAGGGAACTGGACGTTAATTGATAAACTCTGCCTCACCAAAGTAGGGCATTGCATATAGGATTCTAGGCACCATCTTGATTTTATATATTGTGTTCATGAATATATAAAAGGCTTATTTAGATTTTCATTTAGATGTTTTATTTAGGATGGAAAATTAGATTATGTGTGTAATAAACTTCCATTGAATTATAATTGCACATAAATCATCAGGATATGAAGTTTTAAAAAGTCTTTATCAGATAATGTAAGCAAAATGGTAACAATAAATAATGAAACAATGAGAAATAACAATTGTCCTGAATTGCATATTAACTATATCAAAACTAAATGACTATATAATGTGAAGATGGTTAAATTTGTCCCTTTTGTCTGCTTCTCCCCAACTTTTCCCTATCCCTGTATCTGTCCTTATTCATAATCGTTAATTTTAGGGTATCTGTCAGTCCCACAACCCCCCTAAAAAAGTAGAACCCAGGTGCTATGTATGTACCATGTAACTGATAAAATTTCTCCCTCTGAGCCACAGATGATTGGGCATGCAGAAACATTTGACCATTTTCTTCTGGGCTCTCTCATAAGCCATAGCTGATCAGATGAAGATAAACATTCACCACAGGGTGTGCCAACCAGATCCTTTTCCTAAGAATTTGGACTTCTGATGCAGAAAATATGACTCATTCTCCCATATATGGTTAAACTGAGAATAGAGAAATTCAGAGGCTATGATTTTGTATTTTCTGTTATCATTAAAGTTGGAGGGAGAGAGAGAGAGAGAGAGAGAGATGAGTAAGAGAGAGAAGCTGTCCAATTTCTCCACAGTTTTTCAAAGTATGTTTTTAGCTATTCATAAAGCAAAAATCTTCCTGTCTACTATGGTTTTTTTTTTTTGAGATAATGTGTTTCTTACAATAAATTCCCCTTTTTTACTTATGCTCATTTTTATTAACTTTAGTTAATTTAATTATTTATAATCAAATGCTTGATAATTCAAACCCTTTGGTTCCTTTTTATTTGTTTATTCTCTTCTTTTTTCTTACAAACAAACTGTACATGCATAAACACACACACACACACACACACACACACACACACACAATTGACATTAAAAGCCAAGAATTCTAGAACTCCATATTTTGGACACTTTGAGTTTCTAAACCTTGCCACATTATACCTTTATTATTGTTCTTTGAATCAACTAAAATGCTTCTTAGGAATCTATGAAAACAACAGGAAATGAATATTGGTTATTCGTTGTGTTATTTCCTCTCTCCTCTCTAGACTCTCTTTAATAAGAAATTCCCCTTCTTGACTTGAGACTACTGATATTTCTAATTGTTCATAGAACAGAAAAGTACTGAAATTAATAGTATCCATTTCCAACTTGAAGACTAGACACCTTGAAGCTGTGTCTTGTAGCTACATATGAATAGTGGTGTTGCCATTCATCTTGATGTTACCAACACGTAAACAAAGCATTTTAGAAACTGTATGTTTCTTTTTATTCAGATATATAATCATAAGGATTGGAGGTGTTATGCTATCTTACAATTTGCATAGCATATAGATTTGGTAGGATTGACTTGTTTGATTTATTCCAACTTCACAATTGATTTGCAAATGATCAAATTAATATATTGTTTAATCATTAAAGGTGACTGAAATACAATGTCAACTATGTTATATAGTCCATCGGTGATATTGTTATTGTTGTTTCCAGTAACATACATTTAATTTTTGCTATATTTTGTCATATAATTTGAAGATATTCACATAATATCATCTCATTTTATTAACTTGAAATCCTCAGAAAATTAAAGACTTCACATAAAAAAATGCCAACTAGAATCACTTTTTATTTTCAAAAATATGGATGCCCTACAGGAGACAGGTCAACCAATCAACAGCAGGAAAGAAAACTAAAAATCCTCAATCACTAAAACTACCTCTCCTTCCATATGTGATTTGACAATAAGGATTTACTGGGCACCTATGAGTAATTTATACATGTATATTGTCAACTGACAACATGTGCAGTCCAGCACTGAGAGATGCAAAATCTAAGAGAGCATTTTCCTAAAAGAAATTTGGAATACAATTGGCTAGAAAGACAAATTCAAATTGAACAATATAAAGAAAATTTGCCAACTGCCAAATCATTTCATACAGATAATACAATCAATATAAACCCCAAAACAGAAAAAAAAGAAGTTGTTATGGGCCCAAACAAATAGGAATGATTTCCAGGTGAAGTGGAACTTAAGTCCATACATTCCCTCAGCAAATCATTATTGTGCCAAGCACTGTGCTCAACTTTGAAGTTACCCTAAAAGGACAGATAATAATTCTATCGGTAGAGAGAAAGATGAGTAATATTCCTAACAGAATTAACAGCAAAAGTAAAGGTACAAACAAGGGAATACACATAGCATATTTCAGGTACATGGATTAGATTCATTTGGTTCTTAAAGGGGAATCATGAGATATATTTTTAAAAGTTGTTTAAGACTAGAAATAGAAGATCTTGGAAACCAGGACAAGGAGTTTGGGTTAATCATTATGGAAGTAACAAGCCACTTGAAGGATAATAACAAGTGAAATTTTGAGCAAAAAAGATATTATCATAGGATTTTTGGAAAATAAATCTGATGATGAAGAGATAATTTCAGGATATATAATAAAGGTTGATATTTAAAACAAAGACTAATTAGGATATCACTGCAATAGTACATGTCTGAGGTGATAAATGGCAGATTAGGAAGTTGACAACAGATACAAATGGGAAGGAAAAAATCTGAGAGGCAAGGACTGTACAGATTTGACTGGATATGAAAAAAGAGGAAGGAAGAAGAAAAAGGTTACAGTGAGGTTTAAGGTCTAGGTGGCTCAAAGAAAGTAATGAGTCAAGAAGAAAAGCTAGTTTTAAGGAAATGTAGTCTTGGGGACCATATGGTGTCATCCAAATGGAGCCATTAGATGGATTAGTGAATGATGAAAATAGTAGGGCTGAGAATATAGATTCCAGAGTGATATTCATAAAGTTTTGGCTACTATATAATCTATCCCCATTCTAGGAGATGTTGGGGGAAAGAAGTAGACATTTCTGTTCTCAAGACCTCACAATCCCAGTAATATATTAAATGCTAAGTTATGCTTTACAGTGCTGCAAACAGAAGAGAGAGAAATAAATACAGGCCAGAAAAAAATCACTGAAGGCTTCTTGAAAGAGGTGGTGGCTCTTGAATTTCAGTTAAATAAATGCCTGTATGTCCTCTTTGGCATAATGATTATGTTCAAATAGTAATGAATATTTTATTATTTAATTTGTCTTTCCAACCATGAAAATGAGTCTTTCTTCATAAGTCTAGACCCAAATGATGTCAAGGTAATTAAAAGACAATGTGGCAATGAACTTAATAAAAATGAGGCACCAGTCTGAACCACCTGATAGCTCTTTTTCATCCTTTCTCTATCTGGTTTATGTGACTCTGTTTCTGAGAAAGCTCTTAGGGCAGCACTACCGAAAAACACTTAAGTCTCTCAGCTTGTGATGTGGGATAAGAAAAAAAAATTCTGTGGCCTTAAAGAGAGAAATAAGTGACTGGGATGAAATTTTATCTACTTTTAGCAAACATTTTAAAGTATTTGCTCTGCAAAGCATTAGACTGGGTTGGGAAGAAGGAGACTAGGAGGACACAAAATGGACTAAAACATAGCCCCTGCCCTCAAAGGAGCTTATTGTTTGGTAGAGATGATGGATGAGACATAATACAAAGTATGTGGGATCAAAAGAGAAGCAAAGACAGTTCTAAAAGGTGTAAATTGAAACCCTTATGGTATAATATGGGTTACTTATAAACTCTGTTCCAGTGTTAGGGCTCAGACAATAGTAATTTACAATCCATATAAAATTCTAACGGGCTTATTAGCTAAAGAAAATCATTTGCAAGTTATTCTTTGCATTTCTAACATAGGAATTTATTTCTAAATCAACTGCAGTTTGAAGAAATATGTAAATGAAGAGGTTCCTTTATTTTAAAGTTTAATTTCTAGTGATGTCATGATTCAAAGCAACAGAAATAGTCCTTAAAATGGAAAAAAAAAGAAACAAGTGTTGTTGTTTTTTTTCCTTAAGTCATATTTTAGAACTCTAATATTTCAAGTCAAGGTTTGGACGAAAGTAAGAAATAAAGAGAATTCAGTAGCTTTTTGGCTGAAGAAATCTGGCACTCTTCCATGACTTGCCTGTTACAAGAGCCAGGATTTGATTCAGGAGGAGCTGAAAGCTTCTCCATGCTGCTCCGGTGGCCCAGAGATTCTGGCTTTGGACAGCACCATCTGGACCAGTGTGAACGACAAAGTCAAACCTCCCACGTGCATTTGCCTGACTGGGCAAATCAACTTCAGAGCAAGGGCACTGGCTGCCTCTTGGGTTCCATCAGCTTTCTTCCTTGGTGGTGTGGATAGCTCCAAGGTGCCACTGCCATCACAAAGAGAATAAAGCAGCTTTTCCTGTCACTGTATATTGCAAATAGTCCAATTGTGAGTTGCTATTTATCCTGGATTTTGGCAGCTATAGTTACTCAGCTTCCTGTATCATCTTCTCCTCTGTGAATCTAGGAGATTTCCTTGCATACAAATCCCAACAAGTATCTTATTTGGCATCCCTCATTAGAAGAGGTTTTTTCCTGATTGTTTTATAAATGGGGTGAATATGGTTAGCAAGCCTAAGCTCAGCTCCATGGCCTGTATTGCATCCCAAATCTCAGCACTTCAGTCTGTCCGTTATTAGTCACATCTTCATTTCTATTTCAGCACACTTGATGAAATGGGAGTTCATAACCCACTTGAATCAAATGTATGGAAGATGATATGTCATGAGCTTTGTAATATTTTGAACAACCAATAAAAAAAAGATAAATAAATCCAGCAGAAGATTGGAGATAAAAGGATCAAGAACAAAAGAGTATACAAGGAGGGACTCTTGGGATTAAAGGTATGGAGGTTATACCGTTAGCCTATCAAATAAAATTGTATGTAATCAAAAAAAAAAAGAAATTCAAAGTTCTGGGATCACTGCAGCAGATTTTGAAATTAAACTAACTAGTATACCTTCATAATAATCTACACTTCCATATTCTACATCTCCAAGACTATTTGAAGACCATCTCTAATGCAACTGTTTTTGCCTAAGTGTTTCCAGCTAAAATCAAAGCCAGGAGAGGAAGACACACTGTTGCCTGTGCAGGGCAGTATCTACTAATAATATTATTTCCTGTAAATAAAATAGCATTGTCTCTTTTATCTGTATCTTAATAGGCAAATTCAGATCTATTCCCAAATAAATCAAAGAAGGAGCTGAGTATCATGTAACCTGCCAATCTGTACTGATTTCCAAAATACTTTTGCAAAATTTTTATATCTTGCTATTTCAGTAGAGGAGATCGGTTCAGTTATTTGGAATTCCTCTTACAATGAGCTATACATAAACATTTTGAGGTCCCCAGATTGTCACTATGTAGGCCAAAGGATAGCTCTAAGAGGTTTTCTGCCCTTGGTTTACAAAATTGCATTTAGAAAAATAAAATAAAAAAGGCTGTCAATAGTTTTTCTTAGTTGAGCTGAATTATATAAAAAGTTAATATTTCATTTTTTAACCCTATCAAACTCATTGTCCTCGATGGGGCATGGATGATGTAATCAGTGCATACATAGCTGTAAATAACCATGAAAATTTGGGGGTAAGGTCAGATGTAAACACTTTTTAAAAATGAAGTCAATAGGAATCAACACAGAGATTAAACTAACCCACTCTAACTATAGGCTTGTGAATGTGTTTCATACATGAAAAATGCCAAGTACCTCAGGATTACACTAGAACTGGCTATAATCTCATTAATTGCATTGGAATGGCTCTGAAAGAATGTGCCTGTGCTATATGGTAGTTGCCTGCATGGAGTCTATAAAGAGGAGAATTGGCTAGAAAGAAATTGCTTGTGTTAACTAACTCTGTCCAGAAAGACAGGCATTATATATTGCAATAATGATAATGATAATTATGGAATCATAAACATTATCATTTATTGACGTCTAAGTAACTTAATATATGTGGGGCATGTAGAACAGTGCCTGGCACAAGTACATGTTCACTAAGTGTATGCTATAATTATTATGATGCTGTAATAGTATAATAAAACATTCTGATAAACACTTTACAAACTTTGGTTTGAAACTAAAATCTACAGCCAGCACACAATCCTACTAGCATCCTTACCAACTTTCTACTATATCCCCATCACACACAGACACACTACTCATAAAAGTTGATCTCCTACAATCCATCTAATTGCACAAACCATATGTATGCACACTGTTGGATGCCATCTCCTCAATCTCCAAGTCTAATCCTCAAAGAAAGCTTATTGCTTTACTTTATTACTATGCCTGGCATTTACTATCCTCTATTTACTTCCATTGTTACCATCCTGATCCAAAACACCATTTTCTCCTTCTTTCCTAGACAACCGCAAATGGCTTCTTAACCAGTTTTTTATGAACACATTTTTCTCCTATTCATGCAGATTTTCCAATAAAGTAGACACACTGATCTCTCTGAAACTCAAATTTGATCCCTGACCCTCTCTTCAGTGGCTTTCTATTTCCCTTACACTACTACTGACAAAATTGCCAACCCCAAATTGTCACTCATTTGATATGCTTTAGCTACACTGGCTTTCTTCCAGTTCAAAGAAACATCGTTAAGAGGTGGACTTGATCTGGAAAGGCAGGAAAGTCCTCCCAGAGAAAATGAGGTGTGAGTTGAGAGAGGATAAGTCGGTGTTAAGTTGATGATGGGATGTGGGAAGAGGCAAAGGTACTAATTTAGGAAAGAACAGGTGATCATTCCAGGAAAAAGGAACAAGTGGAAGAACAAAGGGCATAGAGAGAATATGAGTTTGGTGTGTTACAGATACAGAGTATGGCTTAAGTGTAATGGGCATGCAGGAGAGTAAAACCTGTTGGGGACAGACAGGGAGGTGGGAGTCAGAATTTGAAATACATGATAATGAATATGTGAAATAAAATTTTAAACTTTCTTATTTGCAAACTACAATTTGGTTCTTACTTCAAAGTTTAAAAGATAAGCTTCACCTTTGTTTTAGCCAAATATAATTTTAAGCTCATCACTAAGTCATCAATGAAATCTGTTAGACCTGGCTTGGCAGACAGTAGCCAAGAGATGCCAGAATATGAAGAAAGGAATGTGTTGCTGGTGGGATCTCAGGTGCACTGGCACAACCATGTGAGAAGAGAATCTTGCCCACATTATTTTATACAAGCCAACTCTCTCCCTTTCAAATCCAATAACTATTACTCAACAGTTGAGAGAATGAACCAACAAACAGCTTGCTTGGGTTAACCAGTTGAAAGATGCAACTTGGGAGCAAAGAGAAATAAACAAATTACATATTTGAATTCCACAATGAGATATTTAAATGTACACATGGAGGCTGAAGTTAGAAAGAAAGAAAAAAGAGAGAGAGGGGAGGGAGGGAAAGAAGGAAGGAAGGGAGGGAGGGAGGGAGGGAGGAAAATAAAGGGAAAGAAAGAAGAAAAACTTCAAAGGAAGATAAATGGACTTTTGGGGATTTTTGCTCATTTCTAAGACCTCTCGGGGAAGAAAACAAGGATCAAGAAAAATATCTTTCTATAACATTGCCTGAAAAACACCCCAGCATTTTCCAAAAAGGGCTTTTTCCAACAAGATCTTGAAACAATTTCAAATTATTCATATATTTAGTCATCAAGAAAGAGACTATTTTCCATATTTTAAAAAAATTAAAAACTAAGACACTGAATTGCTATGTGGCATATGCAAAATGAAACAGAATTTAAGTTTTGATAGTTGATTTGCCTTAATTCACCTTTCCATGCAAAATGCCATAAGGGCATGGGTCGTAATTCCATTACCATTATTAGTACCTACCACAAAGAATTCCACAAAGTATAAATATTTGTTAAATGAATGAGTAAACTACTGTGCCCCAGATCAGAAGTGTCATTTGTTCCTCATTCTTTGGAGTTTCTCCCAACTACTAATAGAGAGCAACATAGAACTTGCCAATATCAGTATCTTGGAAACTGAATATATAGCAATTTGGCGAGTTACATTGTCCCAGTTACACTTTAGAAAATAAATTTCTTTTTAGACATCTGTTTGCTCAAAACTCTTGGGTTTTGTTAACATAGTTCTGGTTTTTTTGTCTCTGGGGTTATTTTTGCAGTGTTGGGAATTGAACTCAGGGCTTTATGCATGCTAGATGAGTGCTCTACCTCTGAGCTGTGTTCCCAACCCTAATGGTAGTATTTAAAAAAAATTATTTTTAGTTGAAATTTTCTATTTTAACAAGGAACAAGCAAACCATGTTTTGCTGTATTATCCTGTCTTTGCACTCATATGAGGGAGGTCATGAACTCTGGTATCTCCTGGTGAAGGTTAGTACCTGAATTAACTTTTCCATTCCACTAATCCTCCAGACAAATGGAAAGAAGAGTGGTCTCAACATATCTCACACTAGAATGTATCTTGTTTGACTATCAAAATGGTGTAATCTACATATCTTCCACTTTACTAATCCCCATGTGAAATATGGATTATCAATTTGTTATTCAGATGCAAATTCAGTGTTTATATAACTCATCAACATTCTGAGCACCATGCCTGGCACTTTTACACACTTGATCTTATTTAATTCTCTCAACAATTTTATGAAAAACGTCCTTTCATTCCATATCATAAATGAGTAAACTGAGGTCCAAGGGAGATATGTAATTTGCATATAGTCACACAAAGGAGTATACTAAGTTTTGGGAATAAATGTTGCCTTGACAACTATATGACTATTTTAAGTTTGTTTTATTCATTTTATGTCAACAAAACCATGCATATTCATGACAGATATTTCTTACCATAGAAACAAGAAAAGAGAAAGCAGACGTGGGTGAGGTGGATGAAAGCAACCATAATAAAAAACATTTAGAGACAATTACTGGTAATGCATTTCTATATGTCTTTTTGGGGATTTTTCTGATGTATAAGTTTAAAGAATCATACTGCAGATAGTTTTGTAATCTGATTTTTTTCAGTTAACAATTATGATGAAAATTTATACCAATAAAAGGAGACTACATCATGATTTTAACAGCTGCATAATATTCCATATTATGGGTATTCCACAATTTATTTAATCAATCCTTTTTTAAACTTTTGTTGCCAATATTTTGGTATAACAAATCATGCTGCAATGAACTTCATTACAGTTCTGTTTTTGCCCACATCCTTATTGATTTACTTGAGATAAATTCCTAAAGTGGAATTTCTGGATCAATGGGCTTCCACATTTTAGTCTTTTTGATACATATTTATTGTGTCTCTTAATTTGAGCCTGGAGATAAAGTACAAGCTTGTGGAGACATTTTTAAAAGAATAAGAAATGTTGCCATGTTTCCTCTCCTTTTTTCTTATGATTGTCTACCCTTGCTTGACTTGTTATCATTCCCCAGTCATCTCCTCTTCCAGTCATTTGCAGTCTCTGCATTCATACTTTGCCAGTAATTTGCTTAAGATAGCCAAGAGGGCAAAGCTAGAATCTGACTTCTGTCTACATATGAATAATGACCGGTCATAGGTAGCCACAGAACTATGAGCAGGCAGATATATAATTATTAGCATTTGGTAGCTGAATGGATCTTTCTGAAGTAGGAACTTCTGAGTCCAATAATTCAGCTATATAAGATTTAATTATATCATCTTTCCATTTCTTTAGATTTATCTTTCTGGTTATGATTCCTGTTTTCAGTCACCAGTCTCTAATACATTTTAAAAAATCATTAGACATCTTTTCTTCTTACATTTTTTGAGAGGAAATGTTTGTACACTGTCTACAAATATGGTTAAGGTTAAATGATTTCATACCCAATGTTTAAATGCAATTAGCACTCAAAATGTCCTGCAAGAAAAGCAATATTTCAGTACCTATGAGTAGAGTTAAGCAGTATATATTTGAAAATGAATTCATCTCTGATAAATGAAAGGAAGATATTTGATGCTTTCTTATCTCCATTAAAAGTCTGATTACCCAATGTCACAACCCTTTTTTGCCATTTTTGTCTGTTAATGGGAGAGTCTTTCCTCTGTAGCACATTAATAAATGAATGATCATAATGAAGGCATAGACTATAAAGCACAAACCCGGGAACATCAGATACATTCTGATTGCTTCAGGGCAAATTTTGCTACGATAAATACTATTAAAATACCATCTCTTGGGCTGGGGATGTGGCTCAAGCGGTAGCGCGCTCGCCTGGCATGCGTGCGGCCCGGGTTCGATCCTCAGCACCACATACCAACAAAGATGTTGTGTCCGCCGAGAACTAAAAAATAAAAAATTTAAAAAATTAAAAAAAAAGATTTGCAGAAAATGCCTTTTGCTGCCCTTCTTGCTCTCCTTTTTCAGAATCAATTTTTTGTTCTGAATTCCAGTCACTTCACTGGCTAACTACAGTCATCTCACTATCCTCCCTACATCCAAATACATTCTACTACAATAAATTCTGTAGCTAAAGCAATGGCATAAATACCTAATCTCTGGCGTGTAACTGACATACAAAAGTGAGAAATCATGAATGAAGGTGGAAAATTAAAACAGTCAAGGAAAGTGGGACTTGAATATGAAGGACGATGTATGATTTGAATGGTTAAGAGGAAACAAAAAATAGGCCCGCCCTCACACACAATAGTGCCCCATCTACCCTGACCTAGAAAGTAGAAACTCCATAGTGGAAATGAGAGGGAGGGAGGGAGGGAGGGAGGGACAGAGAGAGAGAGAGAGAGAGAGAGAGAGAGAGAGAGAGAGAGGGAGGGAGAAGGAGAAGAAGAAGGAGGAGGAGGAGGAGAGGGAAGGGGAGGGGGAGGAGGAGGAGAAAAGAGACATTTGACTATAGTTTCCCTATCAGGTTTCTAAGCCATGATTTATTTAAGGGATAGTCAAGAGAACACCCACTTTGAAGAAACAGCTCTAATAGTCAGAACTTCTCTGTGCCTGCTCCTCTCATCCATATTTGGAACTTAACACCCAGGAACACTCTGGCAAGTTTCTCCATCTCTGTAGCCAGTGCTCACCCTCCATGATTTGCCACAAGAACTTGTAATTGATGTTAGTAAAAAAGAATATATATAAAAGCAACCCAATGGAAATTTCTCAGAAAATTTTCAATGTCTCAAATGTTAGAAGAGAAACTGTACATTGAACATTCTAGTTTGTCTCCTTAGAGACTTCTTTCATTCACATTTAAAGGAAGAAGCAGGAAGGAAACTGATTGAGGAACTTGTGTTCTGGATTCTTCTTAAACACATCCTCAGTGGTACTGTGTATGCATCTGTGCAAGACTGTATGTTGGTTTTTATGTTTTAAAGTTTAACCCTTTTCTTGACAATTGAGGGCAAGTGATTTAGAGCCTGGGGTTTTAAGTTGGACAGAAATTGTATTGAACCAAACCTCTACCATTTATTAGTTCTGTAGCCTATAGGAAACAATATTTAATCTAACCTTGAGCTTTAGCATTCTCATATGTAAACTGTGAAAAATAATAGTACCTACCTACTCTTCTGTGAATAGTAATTCAGAGAATTACTGTGCATTTTAAACGAGACAATCCACATATGTTATGTATTATAGTACCTGAGCCAAAAGTAGGCAGTTAATAAATAATTACTATTGCTATTGTGGCTGCAGTTATATTTTTATAACACTAGAAACATAAAATGCATCTTTTTCCTCTTGCCTTACCACTGTGTTGGAGGGCAGGGAATAAAATTTTCTGACTTATTTGAAGATGCATCCTACAATCAACTATTGAGCCTAGTAAGGTTGCTTATTCATTGTTCCAATAGCATACATTTTAATATGTTCTAATTCAATTCCTGGGAGTTGCTCATCCCTTGCCTAGAGCACCAGCAGCCCTAGAACATTCATTCATTAAATGTGTCCAGAGCACCTGATGTATGCCAGGCATTGAACTATGTCTTGGAGAAACTATCATAAGCAGGACAGACATGGTCCATATCCGTGAAGAATTCACAGTTTAGTTTTGTTATTAGGAGGAGAGGAAATATGAATAGAGAGATGGGTAGATATAGTAAGTACTATGATAGAAGTTAGCAGCAGATGTTAAGAAAGTGAGATGATAATGTAGGTGGGCGAGGTGAGGAAGGGCCAGGAAGGCTTTCCAGATGAATCATGTCTAGAGCTGTATCTTAAAATATATACAGAAATTATATGTAGGGGGGACATTTATTCCAGACAGACCCAGCTGAATGTGCAAAGAAGTGGGTTATGAAAGATCCTTGTGTTAAAGAAAACAGCACATAAATTAGTATGACTGAAGAATACAAAAAGGGGGCAGAGAAGGGAGAAAAGAACTTGATAGGGAAGTAGGGGCCATATCATAAAGGGTCTTAGAAGCTATTCTAATGAGTGGGCTTATTATTCTATAGAAAATAGGAATTTGTAGACGTGTTTTAAGCACCCTGACCTTGGGGAGGAGAATGCAGTATTAGAGCAGATATGTATAAGGCAAGAAACTGTTGGAGTAACCTAGGGGGATGAAATATGAGGCCTGAAGGCAGTGGAAATGGTGTTAGAGACACAAGAAAACACTGAATAGAAATTTAAGAAATATAATGAACATGATTAGATATGTCATCTATAATTATTTCATGTGCTATAATACAGTTAACAAATATTTACTGAACACATATATTCTATATAAATAGAACATAAATGAATAAGTCACCATGTCCCTGCTTGCTAAAATAAACGATATATATATATACAATATGTTTAAAGTATGAAAAAAGAGCAGGTATGTTATGAACTAAGTGCCAAAGGAGAGATGAGAAAAGAAACATCATTTCCATTTGTGACAGTTTGTACAATTAGGGAGAGACAAGATGGAGATGACTTATTTTATTCAGAATGATACATAAACCAGAATATGGGATTTTTTTCTTTTTTGTTCTTATTATAAAATTTAAACAATGTTCTCATCTTTTCAGAAATAAAAATACAATAAGACAAACCTATTATTATTGCAAGGAGGTTCCTAGATAAGTACGGACCAGACTCAGAAGAATTACCTGTATTGTCTTATAAACTACTGCTTTAGTGTGAATGTTTGTGTCCTTCCAAAACTCTTATATTGAAATCCTAACACCTAATTGATAGTGTTAGGAGGTGGGGCATTTAGGAGGTCATTAGATCATGATAATAGAGCCAAAAAATGGGATTAGTGCCTTTATTTTTATATAAATGCCTCCGAGAGATCCCTTGTACGTTTCATCTTTTGAGGACACAGTGAGAAGACACCATCTATGAGGACAGACACCAAATCTGCTGACTCCTTTCTTTGGACTTTCTATCCTCTGGAGCTGTAAAAAAGAAATTCCCTTTTTTTTTTTAAATAAACAACTCAGCATACACTATTTGTTAAAGCAGTCCCAATACACTAAGAAAGCAACTGTCTTTGAATTATTAGAAAAACCTTGCTGAAGCAGTGAGATCTAGAGGAGAAATCAGAGTTGACCACATAAAGATCCAAAGAAAGAGTATTCTAGGCAGGGTAAACAGCATGAATGAAGGATAGGAGGTAAGAAATTATTCACAGGGAACTAAAAGAAGTTCAACAGATGACCAATGCAGGGAGTGACGGGAGAATGAAGAGAGATGAAGCTAAACTTGAGAAGGCTTGTAAGCCATTGCCAGACTTTGGCTTTGCTCTAAAGGAAACCACAATTTGCTAAGGGTTTAAAGGATGGACCTAACCTAACCAATATTTCATTTTTTAATCACTCTGACTAGAGATTGGAGTGATGTTTGGAAGAAAACAAGACTGAAAGTAGGGAGACCAAACAGGAGGGTTTTGTAATGTTCCAAGCAGGAGGTGACAAAAGGTAATAACCGTGGATATGTAGAGAAACATTTAAGAGGTAGAATCAATAAAACTTGGCAACCGAGTGAATACAGAGCATAGAGTAAGTCAACCATGACTGCCATGTATCTCTCTTGAGCAACAGGATAGATTGTGGTGCCATTCCCTGGTATGGGAAACACTGGAACAGAAACAGACTAGTGGAAAGGAAAAGATAACTAATTCTGTTTGGGACCTGTTGCATTTCAGTGGCTTGAGTGACATCCAAATTGAAATGCCAAGCTGGCAGTTGAATATACAGAACGAGCTCTCAGGGTGGAGTTCTAAGCTGAAGAGCTACATTTGAGAGAGATGGACACACTAGTGATGGTCTCTTAAATTACTTCTACAGATGGCCAACATCATCAATCTTGAACTGATTGTAGTTATTTTCTCTTATAGAGGATAATTTC
Source organism: Spermophilus citellus (assembly GCF_964194105.1). Taxonomy (NCBI): domain Eukaryota; kingdom Metazoa; phylum Chordata; class Mammalia; order Rodentia; family Sciuridae; genus Spermophilus; species Spermophilus citellus. Next base: position 90,720,490 of record NC_138190.1, read on the forward strand.
ATTTCCTGGTTGTTTACTGGTTTCCAAAACCAGGAGAGCCATCATGGGGAAGGCAGCATTTGATCAGGACCTCTAAAAGGCAAAATGGGGATGAAAAAGAGGACATTCTGGGCAAATAGGAGAAGAACAGAAAAACAACAGTCTGGAAATACAAAGTTGAATAAGGTCTGAAGCCTGCAGCTCTCAAAGAAGCCCTTCTTCAACTCTGAGTTACAAGCATTTCCTCTGTGCTTGCTGAATACCCTGTGCGAAGTCTTGTTATTGCACTTAAACCACATTATATTGAAAGTATTAGTTTCTTGTGTCAGCTTCCTCCACTATAACAAGAATTCTTCCTGTCTTATTCACCATGTTATCCCCATGCCTGGCACAGTCACTAGTCATGGTAAATACTCAATAAATGTTCATTGCAATGAACTAAACTGCAACCAAAGAGCTTGCAGTCTAGTGGGGAAAATGTGGACGCTAAATCTGGAGGGACACATTTTGCAGAGAGATCTAAATGTCAAGAAAATATGTTGGAATCTAATGGTAGGCAACAGGGTGTTAAGAAATGTTTTTGAGCAATGAGTTGTCTAAATTTCATGAAATAATCACTGTGTGTTTTGACAATATTGATCTAGTAGCTATGTCTTGAATGCATCACAAGAGTCATGGTAGTCAAATGGGTCTTGTCTAGTGAATGATGCAGACAGTTGACACATAGTAGGTATTCAGTAGACATTTATTGGATAAATGGATTAAAGTGGGATCAGAAAGAAATGAATGGATTCAACTGTTAGCTAAGGAATTTGATACATGCTCAGATACCTGTTAGCTCCCTGGAATACTTCTACCACCAAACAACATTATGTTTATTTTATACTGCTGCAGTGTGAACCTGCTATAATAGGGTCTTACTGCAGCAGCATAAACCACTTTGTTCCCAACATCTCTTTTTAAAGCTTATTTCAATGAATTAATTTTAAGAAGATGATGTTATTTTTGCATTATTTGGTTGGGGACTCGGGTCATTTAGCTGCATGATTAATACTTTATCAGGAGCCGGCATACTGTCAGACAACATACCTATACACTGAATGTTTCAATTTGGCAAAAAGGAAACAGCTTTAGTGGTGAGTATTGTGTGTGAAAATTTCCAGGGGAGGGAGACTGGCTATTATTGATCGAAATAGGCATCATTCTGCTGTCTTTGCTATTTTGTGGTAGAGACTCAGAGGTATTTGCATTTGATTATAGTTGTTCCCCAGCTGTTCTGCTTTCTCATACTTGTTCTCTGGTACCAAATATTGTAGACAATCAGAATATCAAAGCACCCTGTTTCTAGATTCCTTCAGCCCAGAAACCCAGTGACAATAATCTGAAGTTTATCTCTGGATCTAATTAATGTGTGGATCCAATTATTGTGCTGTATGGGCTCGGTTTTCCTAAGTCAAGCCTGTGGATCTATCTATATTGCACCTAGCTGAGTTTTAGAACACTGCAATCAAATTGGCCAGTCAAACGGAATGGACAAATTGTATTTAACAAAAACCAATGAAAGGAAGGGAATGCAATTTTCTCTTTCCTTGGGAAGCCACTGGCTTATGTACCTACTATATTCTGGTGAATGTTGTAAGTTTTCATTATGAAGACATTGGATTTATTTGAAATCCATTTTTAAAAAATCAATGTGTCTATTCCACCTGAGGGTTATTTTATGCTGAAAACAAATAGCATTATTTTTCTAATATTGAAATGAGTGTTTCCGCTGCTAAAATAAATTATTTATTTCAATAGAAGAAAATTGACATGTGTCTAAAACTGTTTCATTTCTTATGATTTATTTTATTTGCCTTATATAATTTTATCTCTCTTTATGAATGAAGTTAGAGTTGGATTTTTATTCTTTATTCTGCTTAGTTCTTGTAATTTGGACAATTCTGCTCTTTACTGGCTTTTACATCTGTACCAAAAACATTAGCCCTAAGTGAGGCTAAGATGGAAAGCTACAGTGATGTCTGAGCTCTCTGTAATAAGTAGATTAGAACATGCCCATGTGTTCAAGCCCTGAAGGTAGCCAGGAAGAGAGGGACTACTGAAAATCAGGAATAGGATATACTTAAGAAAGCACCCAAGTCTTTTAACTAGGAGAATGAGAAGTAAATTTTCTTTCTTTTTAAAAATAATTATATGTGTGACTTAATGTTAATAATATGGAATTTGGGAGAGATTTGGGAGTACAGTTTAAAGGGATTTGTCTGGATCTTGATAACAAGTCTAGGAATCCCGGTAGAAGGAAGCAAAGTCTAAAATGAGATAAGAACAATATGAAGTAAGCCTAGGAACAGGAGATGGGGACTATCAATTGTACTTTCTTAAAGTCTCCATTTCTATCTGGTGAAAATAAAAAGTAAATTTCCAATCTATCTTCTATGTCCATGGAATAAGAAAATATGCATGAATATGCTAATTTGTGAAAAAATAAGTAGGAAGGATAAAACATAAAATAATGTGATTGGCATATGGGGGTGGGGTAGAAAAGGTGGGGAGAAGGGAACAAAGAAGAAGAAATAGGTCAAGGACATCACTGATCTAAGTATAATTTTGCAACATTTTGACTTTTTGAACCAGGATACTGCTTCACATAGCCAAAAAAATAAATAAATAAAATTGATAAGAATAGGGAAAAGCCTACATACATACACTCATATATACATATTATGAAAATATAGAATATTCATACCCACTTACATACACGGACTACAAAGGTGGTAAAATATGAACATTTTAGGGTTATGGGTAAAGGGTATATGAGGATTGTTTGTACAAAAACACCCCATTTATCTGTGGGAAATATGCTCCAAGACCCCCACACACCAGTGGGTGCCTGAAATTGCAAATGGTAACCAACCCTGTATTTGCTGGGCTTTTTTTCCCTATATATCATGCAGACTGGCCACATACTACCACAGTTAATCTGTCCTGTGTTTTATACCCTTGTGCCTCCTTGTACTTTGAGGCCATGATTAAATAAAATAAGGACTATTTGAACAACAGCATGGCCTATCACTATAGTTGATCTGATAACTAAGATAACTATTAAGTGACTAAAGGGGAAGCTTTGTTTCACCTCACACAGTGTAGATACTCTGGAGAAAGATGTTTCATGTCCGGCATGGGATGGAGCAAGAGGGCATGACAGTTCATCATGCAACTCAGAATGGTTTATTTCTGAAATTTTCCATTTAATCTTTTTGAACCACAGTTGACCATTTTTAACTAAAATCATAGAAATCCAAACCATAGTTAAAGAGAGGACTATGGTACTATTTTTGTACTTTCGCTGTTAAATCTGAAAAATGTCAAAATATAAAATTAACAAAAAACGTAAAAATAAAATGTTTAAATGGATCTATCCTAGTACCAAGATATTTTACATCTGGATTAATAGGACATCTTACAAATTTAAGGAAGTGAGTCATATGGAAGTAATTCTCACTGTTGGAATAGATTGGAATGGATCATTCATCCTCGGGCTCATTTTTCCCTGTGTTTCTCATTCATTGTCATTAGCATGGAGAGTTTGAAAGCCTACAAGAACACTATACTAGTAGACCCCAATAACAAGAACTAGATGTATTCTTAGCATCAATTTAGCATTAATCTATGTCCTCTTTTCAAGTAGATAGAAACCTAACCTTTCAAAGTGAAAATCAAAATATAAACCTAATCATGTTTCTCACTCTTAAGGTATTCTCCTGCTATTGCTATGAACTTTTAAGACTTCCTAACGTTTAATGCATCCTAATTCACATCTTTGGATCTTTTGAACCCTTGTAATAAATCAGGGTGTTTGAAGATTGGTGAAACTGAATGGTTTCCATAGACTAAGCATTAACACAACTATAAACCTGGACTGAACATTTTCTTCCATTAAGGCAAAAGAAGTCTTAGAAAGGTGAAATAATTAAATATTCTTTTTTAAATAAAAAATAAAATCTAAAACACAGCTCATTCAACTTCTAATTTCAAAATAGCTGGAGAATAGGAATTGGAATGTGGTGGAGATAAGGGACCAAAGGCTTAAGTAAAACCATACTGCTCTGCTTTATACCTGGAGCAAGGTTGGCCACAGGGTAAATTGTGAATTATGTGAAAGTTTCTTTCAATGTCCCCAATATTGTCTCCTCCCCAGGAATTAAGTGTCTTCCTTCTTTTTCTTTTTTGCTGCTATTTCCACTTTAACAATCTTCCTCATTCCTGGAAAGGGGTAAAAATGACTGATACCCAACCATTGTAGTACATTTGCCAGAGGCATTGTGATTTTCATAGATATCAATATCATAGGCCAAAAAGCCAAAGCTCTAATGGTAAGCTTCAGGCGTCTGACAGCAGATGAAAGAGATAAGGGAGAGAAAGGAGACGATGGTTCTGGATCTTTCCAATACATCTGATATCGTACACTTCTACATAAAATCAGCCCTAACTAGTTAACTAAAAAGTCACAAAAATTTTCTACCCTAAAAGAAGCAAAAAGCTCACTCTAAGAATAGATTACCCAAGTTGGCCTCTTGGCTTTAAACCAAAGCCACTTTGGCTGCAGATATATAAGAATATTCAGTCTGCTTACATTTGCACATCTCTGATTAATGATTTTTTAAATAAATTCACTTTTTGGAAATACCTGTACAAGATAAAAACATGGCATTTCCTATTCATTGATGGGTAAATTGATTTAAAGTATAATACCATTGTCAGCTAGCAAACAAAAGTTAACAACAGAAATAACAAGTGAAGCTTCTCCCTTTGCCTTCTATATCTGAAAAGAAAGAGATTCACAATGTGAACTCTTCCTGTTGTTGTGTCTTCTCTGGATCTGGTTTAAAACCAAAGCACCCAGAGCCTTAGAATCTACATTTTGTTTGAAATGCCATTTGGCTTTACATCATTTGCCATAATCTCTTTCCCAACTGGCTTGATATTCTCTCTTACAGATGCTGTAATGAGGATTCCAATGCTGTGTAGAAGGTTGGACCAGATGGCCTTAAAGGACCCTTCCAAATACAAGATTCTCTAATTCTCTGATTTAATTTTGATGATTCAATTTCATGACTTTGGCTATCACCAGATGAAATTATGTAGACATTCTGTCTTCCATCTGCCCTCAGATATATGTCAACTTATCTCTATCCAAATTCATCACATCAGTCAATGATTAAGTACTCATTTACATGCAGTATTCCACAAAGCCTTTCTAAGGGTTCTGACCCACAACTATGAATAACAGGAGCACAAGATATAGTCAAGATGGACACCCCAAGTTATCATAGATTTTGAGACTACAAGGGAGTATAATCATTCAACTAATTCCATATACTGATTTCAGGCCACTCACTAGCACCTTTTGACTATAATTTAGTATCCCTCATAGACCAGATAATAGAATAAGAATCAGCTGATCAGCAAAGAATAGTAACTATCAGTTACTGAGCCACTGAGTGGTTACAATGTATCAGGCTAAGGGTTCTACGCATATTAACTTAAGTTTAATTCTCATAGCAACTCTATGAGGCAAGGACTAGTATTATAGACCTTATTTTATAGAGAAGGGAAATAAGTTTAAGTAACTTTTCCAAGGTCAAAAAGTAGGAAGTGGTCATGCTGGGATTCGAAAACAAGCAATTTGGACTCTACTCCCATAGTACCTGTTTTTACCATAGTGTCACTGTAAGTATGCAAACCACTTAAAAGTTGTATTGGTTTTTGTAATCAATAATCAATCACCTGCTACTTCTAAAACTAAAGCCAAGAAACAAAGTGTCTCCTAGTAGTAAATTATGGAATATATTATGTATTCTCCTTATGTAGTAATCACTTTTACATGATCTGAGAGGTTATTCCATCTCCCTGGTCAACTCACACTCTACTCACAATTATTCCAAATCTTGTCTATTTTCCTTCAACTTCCAACGACATTCTCCTCTCCCCTTAGCTCACAAATTAGGTGATATCAATTCATACTTTTCAGAGAGAAAGAAAAAAAGCTATCATATGTCAACTTCCACATCTCCACAATAGCCAATATACCAAGCCACTTTTGTGTACATTTCTCTCATCATTGAGAGCTAGCCTTTCTCATGTGCTTTGTGTCCTTTCTCCAGCTTCACGAGAATCATATATGAACAACTATATCCTTTCCATCATACATATTTAATTTCAGCTCTTCAACTGGATTCTTCCTACTAACTTTTATACTTTCTCAGATTGCTGAATTAAAACAACTAGAAACTTCACTTGACCCCTTAACTTGATACCATCCTCCAGCCATTAATTTCTCTTCTCCCCTTCTTTACAATTTCTCAAGTTGTCTATCTTCCCTGTTTCTATTTTCTCTCTCCCACTACTCACTCACCTCACTCCAATTTGGCTTACATCCTTCTCATGCTACCTAGTCAGTGTTAACAATCACCAAATTTCCTCTGTGTAACTAAATCCACCATAATTTCATTCATCTTATTTGACTTTTAAATACTTTTGAACACTGCTCACCATTCCCTCCTTCTTAAAACATTTACCTCTTCTGGCTTCCTTTAAACCATATTCTCCTGGATTTCCTCCTACACTTCTAGTTGTTTCTTCTAGGTTTCCATTGCCAGCTCCTTCTCTTAAAAGCCATTGCATCTTCCTCAAAGCTGGTATATACCAAGATAAACGTGAATGACTATACTTTTTTAAAAAAAAAATTTATTTAAAATACTTGTGACTACTTAAAGCAAAATAATAACCTTGTCTTGTGGGGTTTATAATGTATGTAAATGGAATACTCATGACAACTATAACACAAAGGATGGTGGAAAGGAGTTAATGTTAATGGACCTATGTGGTTTCAAGGCTCTACATTTTTCATGAAGTGGTCCAATATTAACTCTAAGAGAGAAGTTAAAAATGTATATTGTGATCTCTGGGAAACCATTAAAAACACAAAGAGATAAAGCTAAAAAATAATAACAAAGAAAAATGGAATTTGAAAATATTCAGATAATCCAAAACAAGGCCAGAAAGTAAGAATAGAGGCTCTAATAAAAGAGAAGGACAATAGAAGACAAAATGGTAGTTCTAAATGCAACCATATCATGATTGCATTTAGAATATTCATCTTAATGAAGCCCAATTTATCAATCTTTGCCTTTTATGTATCAGTCTGGGGTTTTTTGTACTTCTCTAAGTGGTACAGCTAAGTTTCCTATTTAGAATTAACTTCAAAGCCCATCTTTACAGCTAATACATTGCTCTACTTCCTGGTATCTGTGTTTCAGGAGATCTATGCTTTCACCTTTAGGCAGAGAAGACTGCACAGGAACTCCAGAAAAGATAAAAACTCAGGCTTCTTCATAAAGAAAAGAAATCCCAAGAATCTTGCCAGGCCTATAGAAGCTATTAATACAGAAGACTGTTCATGTACTTGACTTAGCTCCCTGGTCCATGAGGTAAAGTTCTGTATCCAGGACACAGATATTCACAGTGTGGATTTTGCTCTCTGGGAGGATTCAGGAGAACAAGAACCAGATCAAGCCGCTGTAGCTGTATGGCAACACCAGCCACACTGCAATCATTGTTTCTGGATATACCCAGATTATTTTGCTGAAGTTAAATTAGGACAGTGAGATTCTTTCAGAGCACAGAGTATTCACTGATTGATTTTTTGGTCTGAATCCAATTTAATCAATGAACCACATGTATATTGAAACTCTCTACAACTTCTTGGCCTTCTTCCTGCTTCCTCTATCCTCTTGCTACATCCTTATGCCATTGACTCCTAGGTGCAATTCTGTTAAACTAATTAACAGCCATCCTAGGACTTCCAATTTCTCTTTTCACCCCAAATCCCTGAGTCCTTGAATCTTGTTTCCATGGAAACAACTAATTTGCTTCTATAATTTGATATTTGACTTTCTTACCTGCAACTTACCCTGTAATACACTGAAATATGACTTTTACCCTCCCTACCAAACCCCACACACCCGTTAACAATGCAATTGATTTTTCCAAGGTCACCAAAGACCTCTGCATCATTGATAAACACAATGGAAGATTTTTAGTTGCTGTGTCTCAGTAGTATTGGGACATTGTTGACCATTTTCTTCTTGAGAAATTCTTTTTGCTCATCTTTATTTATATTCATCCTCTTATCTTTTCCTCCTATTCCTTTGTCTGCACTTTTCCCATATCCTTTATAGGTGCTTTTTCCCCTGTCAGTTAGGTATTGGTGTTTATTTGGACTGTCATAGATTCTCTGCTTTTGTCAATGTACACAATTTTCCAACATAAGTACAATTGTCCACTGCTATAGTTTGAATGTCACCTGCAAAGTTAATGTATTAGAAACTTGATCCCCAAAGAGGTGCTGGGAGGTGGGATGTTTGAGAGATGTTTAGGTCATAAGGGCTCTGCTCTGGTGACTGGATTAAGACCATTATCACAGAAATGGGTTCCTTATAAAGAAACAAGTTCAACCCCCTCCCTTCTCTTCACTTCTCAAACTCTTACTCTCTCACCTTCTGCCGTGAGATAAGATGGCCCTCGCTGGATGCTGGCACCTTGATATTAGACTTTCCAACTTTCAAAACTGTGAGAAATAAACCTCTGCTTTTACAAATTACCTCTTCTCAGATGTTCTGTTATAGCAGTAAAAAAAAAATAGACTGACATCTACACTAGCTTCAAATGCTAGCTACATATTAATGATTCTATCATCATCTTTATATCCATCCTGAACATCCTGAATGTCTTCTTTATGCATGAGAGAAGTCTATTCAGTATCTATTGGGCATGTACACTTGAATATCTCCCAAATAACACACATTAAAGCATGCCTGCCACCCCAGACTGAAACCCTAGATTAAAGATTTTTTTTCTGGTTTTGACTGCCTTACTGGAAGGCCCCAGTCCTGCTTGAATTTACATACATTCTTTTTGTTTTCCTTGACTCCCCTAACATTAGTCAATCCCAAAGAGTTGTTTTGAAGCCAAGTAATTCTTTTGTTTTAAGTAACACGCACAGGGTGAACTCAGGTTAACAAACATATTAAATCATCCATTATGGGAAATAAATTAAAATTGTACATCTTCAACTCAGAGAAAGAAAATGATCAGGAGGACTGTCCAATAAAAGGTAAGTTCCTCATCAAAACAGTATAAAAAGCCCTAGACAGAGAGCCAATGATGATACCTTCTTTGAGATCACCCTCATGCTATCAGAGTTCTCCTTGCTTCTAATAAATTTGCGACTGGATTCTCATCCTCCATTGTCTGCGTACTTTATTTTTTGGGTGCATGAGAAAAGAACTCTCCAGTGCTCACAGTACCCTGTGTTACAACATTTATAATACCCAAAATTAAATTGCCATCTTTGGACCTACTATCTCAAACCTGTTTCCCCTCTTCCTATTGACTGTCTAGGTGAATTGCATCACTAAATACCCAAATGCAATTGTCAGAAACCTAAAGATCTTTCTTAATTTCTTTTCTCCCTCATATATACCTTAATTCAATCAACCACCAAACCCTACTGAATCTCTCTCTCTCCCTCTCTCTCTCTCTCTCTGTCTTCCTCTCTCCCTGTCTCTCCCCTTCCTCCCTCTCCTGAATAATTCTGTCCATCTGCAATGCCAACACCGTAATCTAAACCACCATCATTATCAAAAGAATTTCTTACCTCTGGTTTGTTCCCACTTAAAATCCATTCTTCAGATTGCTCTCATGGTCATCTTGGAAACATTAAAAATATTAAAATATTCAGTGGTTTCTCATTTTATTAGGGGAAATTTAAAACTTACAGTAGAATGTTTACCTTTAGAATCAAGACAGTCTGTGATTTCCTGGGTTTAAACTGAAAATCTTCTAATCATTAACTATTAGATTATAGAGGCTATTAGATTAACCTCACTGAGCTTCTGTTTCCTTATCTATAAAAATGAGGATAATAATAACAGGAAGAGGAAGAAGAAGAAATGCCTGATAACGTGTTGTAAAGATTTAATGAATTTGCACATGAATTAAGCACTTAAAATGCTTTCTGTTTCATAATTAAATGGCTGCTATCTTTGTTGTTGTTATTCAACAAATATTTTTTGAATTTTTACTATGTGACAGGGAACTGTGGGAGATAATAGCAAAGGTATTTTGAACAAAACAGACAAGGTTACAGCCCTCAGGGGAACTGATTTACAATCTAGCCACATTTCTTACCTCTCACAAACTTACACTCTAAATTGTACTATTGTCCTTCCATTATAAGCTGTGTCTCTCATGCTGTTTTTCTTTCCTCTGGGCATTTTCCTACACTCTTCCTGTCTCAGAAAACATTCTCTTCCAGCCCTCCCTTGCCTTTATAACTTCTCAGTTTCCCAATCTCAGTTTAAATGTCACTTCCAAAAGTCCCATAACTGGATTAAGTTCCCCTTGTTTCTTAGATCTCCCCCTATTTTAGCCCATTTGTATTTTACCTATTTACATATGTATATCCCAATACTCTAAATATCAAAAGATATAGGAGTCTCATATAGTTCTTGCTTACCTCCATTTCCTCACTGTCAAACATAATGTCTGACACGTGCAGGTATTAAATACATGTTTGTGGAAGGAAGTAAAGGAGTTAGCAGAGGCCACAAAGACAGTTTGTTATAATGTCACTTTTTAAATATTCTTTTAATTGTATATGGACATAAAGCCTTTATTTTACTTATTTATTTTTATGTGGTGCTGAGGATCAAAGCCAGTGCCTTATACATGTAAGGCAACCACTTTGCCACTGAGCCACAATCCCAGCTCATAATGTCACTTTTTTGGGGGAAGGTGAGTTATTATGGGGAGGATACTCAGTAAATTTATGGTCACCTTTGTATGTCACATTCTATAAGCTAAATGTCTTCAGTATTTCAAATCCTCATTTGGAGCACTTGTATACTTGGAAAGCAGAAATCAGTTGATACATGCAAAAGACATGAAGCAGCTATTACTTGAACTTGTAATTGTGCACATTTACGGTCATTCCGCTTTATAATAATGGAAAGACCTTTGAATAGAGACTCACAAGAATAATTAATGCTAGTCAAATTGTTTTTTTTTAAAAAAAGGCTATCACATAGTCTGAGATATTGGCATCCTACACTAAAATAGACCCCTAGCTATACTCCATCTTGTTGAAAAAGTGTTTGCATGTCTCCCTCCTAAGAACTATTAGTGGCATAGAACTACACACCATTTAAGAGATAAAAATAGGCTGTATAGCTCAAAAGAATTTCAGAAGCAATTAGAAATATTAGTGGGCTTTCTGACTGAAAAGTCACTTGGCCATAGAGAGAAGCATACCAAGGCCAGCAGTGGTAAGGCTGCCAAAAGTTAACTAACATTTCTAGCCAAGTTCTGGTATTCATCAAGTTTCCTAGCTGCAAAGATACTTCAATATTTTGAAAGATGTACTCACATATGGCAAGCACTTCTGACTGTAATATAGTCCTAGATAGCATTACAATTGAATCACGTCATGGTTCCCAAATACCTTTCTTCAAGAAAAATCTTTCCAGGAAGATCAATATTTAAAATAGCAAATAATAACTCTTCTTTCTAAAGCTCCATTCCTATTCTCCCACAATCCAATGTCCCCTGAGGGTAAAGTGGCAAGATCACTGTTCTGGCAATCAGAAAATATACTCAGAATCTCCAGGTAAAATGGAACATAAAATAATTCAATCCAACCATCCATTCTGTGCCTGAATTCTACTACAACAAGAACCCTCCAGGCTTTTACATCTTTGGACAAGTCACTTCCCCTCCTCTATTGCAACAGGGGTTTGTGTAAATACACTTCAAGGTCCTACCGCACTATAAAAATATATGACTCAATGATACTAATAGCACACAGGAATCCTGACCCACCTAGAATGCAGATCATGAAGACTGCTAAGTTCTGTGTTCTGTACAACTTGTAGTCCAAAAACTATGACTTGAAGAATCCTACCAGACTACAGGTAGTGTCAGGAATTCTGGAACCACGCTGAATTTTCTTTTTATTTTTTTCATACATTTTTTAATTGGCTCTTTTTAGTTATACATGACAATAGAATCCGTTTTGGCATAATTATACAAGCACACAATATATCTTATTCTAATTAGGATTCCAGTGTTGGGTATATACACAATGGTGGGGTTCCCTGTCATATATTTTTATATATACATAGGAGAGTTATATCAGATTCATTCCCCTCCCTTCCCTTCATTCCCATTCCTGTAATCTACTGAAGTTCTTTTCCACTCTGAATTTTCATGCAAAACTGATACATTCTTCTGGTAATGGAGCCCATAGCCTTCTTAGTTGCACCATTTTACATTTAAAAGATAGAGCTCATTTTCTTAAAAGATCATTTGTTTGAAGGTAGTGTTAACTTTGCCTTTTCTAAAGCATTCTTTAACCCCTTTGAGTATTTGAATTTGGAAAAAGTTTTCTTTGTCTTTTTTCATGTTTGAATCTTAAATCTCCTCAGGCATTTTTCTAATGAACGTTATGAATGTTCAGTTTATGGGCATCCAAATGGTGCTTAAGAGTTCCCAATACAAGGGGCCGGGGATGTGGCTCAGTGGTTGAGCACTTGCCTCACGTGCATGAGGCACTGGGTTCAATCCTTGGCACCACATACAAAAAATAAATAAATAAAACAAAGATACTGTGTTCATCTACAACTAAAAAAAAAAAAATTTAAAAAGAGTTCCCAGTACAATATCTCCCAAAAGTGATTGCTATATGAGGATTTTTTTTAAAAAAAAATGTGTTGTTTAAAAGTACCAATGGAACTTTTATTAATGAAAGGACTGGCATGACACATCACTAAGTAACATAGTGGCAACTGCTTTGCTCATGGGCCTGCAATTTTAATAAGGCAGAGATAGGAAACTGAATGATGATTTACACTCTATTCTCTTCTTCCAACCATTTTCAGAATTCGTGCGAGAATACCCACACCTGAAATGTGCAATCAAAATGTTTCTGGAACTAATTTTTAGTATGTTTATATATTATACTAAAAATTCTCAAAAGTTTTATGTATACTGTAAGATCGAGTAAGTAAGTAAATGTGTTAATGTTGCAGGGAATCAGGTCACACTGTAAAAGAAGGCAACTACAAAAAAAGAATGGGGGAAGATAAGATTGGGATTGAAGGTATTACTCTGACACCCCAGCAATAATGTTGCATTAACAATGAGCATATTTCATATCTTGGTTTCTAAATATCTTTTCCCATTCAAAGGAGTTATGACTCCTTGTAGAAATAGCTGGTGCCAGGGCTAGGGGAGAGAAGAGGTACTAAGAAAGATAAGCCCACAATATCTTCTTTTACCAGAAAGTAAGAAAATAACCCACAAAAAGAGAGAAAATGGAGGAGGGGGCACATTCACATTTTGAAATAACTGGCTTGAAAGGGACTCCCCTAAGCAAATCTGGTAGGATTTAAACCTCAAAGTAAATAAGAAAAGTAACAAGTAATAATCCCTTGAATAAAAAAGTAATTTGTTAATTCATAGAGAAGAGAGAGACTGAGACAGAAGGACAGACAAAGAAAAAGAGGGAAACAGATAAAACATCAACTGAGAACATGATGGAAATGTTGGTTTTAGAAAGGCACCATTTTGTAATCATCATCATAAAATCTGGTTCAGGAAGGACCCTTCAGTTGATGTTAAATGCAGGGTAGGTAGATGGATAACAAACAGGATATTTTCCTGATCTTAAAATGACTCTTTACATTTTCTTTATTAGTTGCAAGGGGAAAATAGTACACAGTTGAGAAAACACATAACACTTCACCAACATTAACCTCATCAGTGAGAGGTAAGACATGTGCTTCTGGATGTGCTTTCCTGAAAGAGACTACATATCATTTATGTAGTATTGAGGGAGGGAGTTTCACTTGAATCTAATTATGAGAAACATCAGAA